>NC_086318.1:46375176-46706843 GCF_036172605.1 Pelobates fuscus | reverse complement strand
CTTTCATTTTAATTTTCCCCTACTTATTTTCTGTTTTAGTTGCATCTCCTGTCTTTCTGCTTATTCAGCTCCTCCATTTTCCATCTTGTTCTCACACTACCCTGCACTATGTCATCCATTCCCATGATGCCAGCTGAATGACCAAAACCATGAGTAGTTGTTGTGTGAGTGTATGTGAGGAATCTGCCCACAGTTTTTATACCTCTCTGCAATCTTTATTATTCAAGTTCGAGCAATGCCCAGTCTGTATCTGTGCAGTCTACCATTGTTCCTTCATTTGAGTGACATTTAAAAGAGAACTAAAGAAGAGAGACGTAAATACCACATCTGGAGAGGTGCCACAGTTGCAGGCTAACCTGCAATGATGATCCATGTGTCACAATCTGCCAGTAATACAGATGGCTGCTATTTTCATGGATGCCGACAGAATCCTACCTGCCTGATGGCACAGCGTCAACTGACATGTAAGTATTCCGGCACTTCTGTCTATTTACTGCTAGAAGGAGACATTCCATATTCTCAAACAGAATAGTTCTGATATGTCTAATAGACATACTTAAGTGTGTTGGCAAGTGTGAATAAATTCTTGTAAAATTATACAAATTACCACATTTTTTGTCATTCTCAAAATATAGTCATTATACCTCTTGGATTATTTATTTATTATTTCCTACCATATTTTTACCTACTATATATATATATTAGATTGGGAGGTTGAATTGTACAAATTCGGAAGATCAATGCGACTTAAAGATCAAATTGGTTCCATTGGAGAATCAAATTGTACCTTTCAAGAAAAAAAGTACTTTTGATCCAAGCTACTATAAAAACCTTTTTAAGATCAGTATACAAGGAAACCACTGACCATTTAGGAACCATACATCCATAAAATTCCAACTGTTCCAAACAAGATAAGGAGACAATCAAATCATTGGCTGTTGATAAGAATATCGTAATCAGACAGGCTGACAAGGGTGGCGGTATCGTCATCCAGGATTACAGCAATTATAAATTGGAAATTTTAGATCAACTATCTGATTCCAACACTTATTTGAAACGACATGGGGATCCTACCATTGAAGTTAATACGTTGATCGAAAATGCTCTACAGAGAGGTCTGGAGAATGAATTGATTGACAGAGATCTTTGGGAATTTTTACATCAATCTAATCCCAGAACACCAGTGATCTATACACTCCCAAAGGTCCACAAGAACCTTCTAAAACCTCCGGGAAGGCCAATTGTCTCGGCGGTTGGGGGCATTCTGGAGCCTTTGGCAAGATGGCTAGACTTTTTGTTTAAGGAATCAATTGAGAGTCTACCTACATATATTAAGGATACTCCAAATTTCATCAAACTCATTTCCTCTGTGGAGCTACCAATTGAACCTACATCTCTGGTAACCTGTGACGTTAAAAGTCTCTACACTATTATACTCCATACGGGGGAGGGGGGGGGGTACAAGCTATGAGACAGATACTTCAGGATTCAACGAAATATGAAGGACCCTCCATTGACTATGTGATGGAAATTTTGGAACTAGTCCTCACACAGAATTACTTCCGCTTCGAATCAAGTTGGTATAGACAAATAGCGGGCACGTCTATGGGAGCATCCATGGCTCCAATGTATGCCAATGGCTACATGTTTGGTTTTGAATCACAACACATCTTGGAGTCCTTCAAGGATAACATCATAATATACGGATATATCGATGATATTTTTATGATTATCAGGGGTGACATCAATACTGCAGAGATCATGGTGCGGAACATCAACTCATGTACGCCTAATGTGGAATTGACAATGACCGTGGATCCTTTGACTGTAGACTTTTTGGATGTACGAGTTTACAAAGAAGGCAATAAGCTGGCCTATACATTATACTCAAAACCTACTGATAGGAACACACTCCTACAAGCCAATAGCTTTCATCCCAAGGCATTGAAAGAATCCTTACCGTATTCACAATTCCTCAGGGTTTTGAGGAACAACTCCAATAAAGAGAAGGCTGAAGCTCAACTGAGAGATATGTGGGATAAATTCCAACAACGTGGTTATAGGAACTACACACTTCAGAAGGCATTGGATAAATGCCAACAAACTCGTCCTACACCAGATAGGTCAACTATGGAGAGATTGGTGTTTCCAACAACTTATTCAACGGCTTCTTTACAATTCAAAGAAATTATCAATAAGAATTGGAGAATTTTTAGAAATTATGTCACACTGCCAGAGCAATTTCGTCATCCACCAATGATGTGCTATAAGCGAAACAAAAGTTCTAAGGACTTATTGGTCAAAACAGATCCTACGCATTGCTATCTACAAGAAGAAAGGACTATGAATCCAGGTTGTTACAGGTGTTTAGGATGTGTCACCTGTGGACACATGCTACCGGGCAAATTCTTTACCTAATGGCCATTGATCACATTCCAGTCCCACGAAGAGGAGGGGACAGGAATAAAATGTTACTCCAACGTGAACTTTTCTGGATCAGGACTTTGAAATCCAAACGGTCTCAATGAGAAATACAACCTATCGGCATTTTTACAATATGTGGATGACATGTGATGCCCACCCTGGGGGTTAGGCATACATGTTCAGATTATTCCACTTTATTATTTTGTATTGTATACAGTGGTTGGTGTTCACTTTTAAGGTGTGATTGTGAGCCCACCCTGGGGGATAGGCCGATCAATCACTTACCTTTAGTGATTTTGAATTGATGGAACTCGGTCTCTATTTTTTGGAATCATGAATGTTTATTTTTATAGCCATAGGTTAGGTTCCCATTCTATAGAACATTAGAAATGGGTGTAGTTTGGTTACATTCTAGTGGGACAGATTTTGTTAAATTCTGACCTTTAATTTGATAAGGGCACTATTTTCTTACTAATAAGTCATCCTAGCTATATTCCTCTTGAGATTATAATAAGGGGTATAACACTTGATATTGTTTGAAATAGTTAGGAGATAGACAGAGATATCTATTTGTTCCTATTTGTTTCATAGTTACAATTAATCTTTTTTGGATTAGATTACTGAGCGCGATTAATTTTCAAAATATTGTGTATTATAATGGTATTTCCTTGGTATGGGAACAACAAATGTTTGATGCAGATTTAGGATTTATATTTCGCATTTTCTATTTAAGTTCGTCCTTTAGTTAAAATATTACTGCTTTATTATTAATAGGAATCAAAGGTTACATAGATCAGAGTTCTCTGTAGGATGTGAATTTTGGGAGTAGGAGTCCTTTTTGATCGGTCTGGCTGTAGCATTATAGTTGTCACTACAAAATATTGCCAGTTTCCCTTTAACGACTTAATTGTGATTATATCTATGCAGAACATAGGAGAGATATCTAAATCCAATCTGCATTTTGTGATTGGCATTAATTTACACATATGCCCACACAGTACTCCTATTATCACCTTCATTGCAGTTATTAGGATCGGAATGTGGTTATACTGAATTAGAAAATGTCATTTATATAGGTTTAATTTCTATCCTGTTATTGCCATCTAAATATGCATATGCCCACTCAGGATCCCCATCAACAATACAGTTGCAGCTATCATCATGACAGAACTTTGAGGGTTGTTTTTAATGGTTTTTACTATTTGTATATTTAGGTATCCATGGCAACGACTCCGGGTCGCGTCATTGAGCGAGACACCATGTGGCTGTGGACTTACGTCATCAGTAAGTAAGCATTATGTTTTATGCTATATATTGGGTTATTTTTTTTGTATAGTGTGTCCTGAGGAAAGCTTGAGAATATCAAGCTGAAACGTTGACCGTTTTATTTTGGAAATCGAATAAAAGTTATATTTTAACGAAGTCCTTGGAGTGCTTTCCATCTTCACCTTTTTATATATATATATATATATATATATATAAAGATATATACATATTTATATATATAAATATATATGTATATATATATATATACATATATATATGTATATATATATATACATATATATATATATATATATATATATATATGTATATATATATATATATATATATATATATATATATATATATTCTATACTATATGTATACACTGGTCACACACTCTAATATTTAGTTGAACTGCCTTTAGCTTTAATTACGGCACGCATTCGCTGTGGCATTGATTCGATAAGCTTCTGCAATGTCACAATAGTTATTTCTGTCCAGTGTTGCATTAATTTTTCACCAAGATCTTGTATTGATGATGGGAGAGTCGGACCACTGCGCAAAGCCTTCTCCAACACATTCGAAAGATTTTCAATGGGGTTAAGGTCTGCACTCTGTGGTGGCCAATCCATGTGTAAAAATGAGGCCTCATGCTCCCTGAACCACTCTTTCACAATCTTGGAATATCTCCGTGCCTTCAGGGAAGAAAAAATCCATTGATGGAATAACCTGGTCATTCACTATATTCAGGTAGTCAGCTGGCCTCATTCTTTGGGCACATAATGTTGCTGAACCTAAACCTGACCAACTGCAGCAACTCCAGATCATAGCACTGCCCCCACAGACTTGTACATTAGGCACTAGGCATGATGGGTGCATCACTTCATCTGCCTCTCTTCTTACTCTGATGCGCCCATCACTGGTGGTTCCCCACTATCCTTCCAGTTTTTAATAATGCGTTGGACAATTCTTAACCCAATTTTAGTAGTTTCTGCAATCTCCTTAGATGTTTTCTCTGCCCTATGCATGCCAATGATTTTGACTCTTCTCAAACAGACGAACATATTTTCCACGACCATGGGATGTGTCTTTCGACATGATTGTTTAAGAAATGAGAAGCTACTCATTGCATCAGTTGGGGTTAAATAACTTGTTGCCAGCTGAAAAGTTAATCGCCCATGCAGTAACTATCCAATAGGAGGCTCTTACCTATTTGCTGCTTAGTTAAATCCAGGTGGCGATTTTTCTTTTGGCCAGGCAGTATGTATATATATATATAATACACAAGATCCAGCACACTCACCTATCCACTAAACAGCAACTTCAATGTTGACAGATTTTTTTTTTTAATTTTTTTTTAAAGAACACCTAATCTAGGCAAAAATAATGGGGGTTTAGTTACATTATATGATCAAACATTGCATAAGCCTGCCACAACATCAATGTACCCCATCTTTGGCAGGTCCTACTCTAACAGCCTCTAACAGCCTAATGTCTGCTCTTATATATATATATATATATATATATATATATATATATATACGCATATATTTTAGCAAAAGTTTGTAATGTAGGTAAGATGTGATCTACTTTCATTTTTAATGTCCCACATTCATACACTTCATACACTAGTGAGCTAGCTTTTTTTTTTTTTTTTTTTAAGAAAACATACCTTCCTATCATCACCGTAAAGTGACCTTCCAACCCATTCAAAACTTCACTCACTTTTTTCCATTGACTTCTTTTCTCCATCACGGAAAAATTGTTCCACTTCATCTCCCTCTTGGTGGCAAACTTTCAGAGTGGGACTTTCTGGACGATCTCCAAATGTTCAGCAGCTTGGAAACGTACTGTCAGAATAAAACCACTTCAATAGCAGCCATTCCTGCGATATATCGGTGCTCTTCCAGCATGGCAAGACCGCAATGGCATATGGCTCTTTTTATTCCAAACTTCATATTATTAACTTCATATTATTAAAACATTCTGTAATAACCTGGTGCCTCACACACTGTTAATATGACATTATTTCAGATGACAGCTTATTGACAATACCATATAACATCCACTAAATGAAGCAAAGGTATAAAAAAAAACTAGTCATATATAGCACTCTTGACAATCTCTATAGTAATGAACAGGGATAATCCTTGTGGTTGCTTATTTATTGTGTAAAAAGTTAATAAAACTACACGGTCCAGTAAATAAAATAATGGGCAAAGAAAATAAATCAAAATAAAGGGAAAATAACAAATAATGGGGGGGCTTCACTAAGCAAGAAAGTACGTGTTTCACGTCTAACACAAGCATTATTATCTCCTTAATTTGTTTTTCCTGCAACATACATTGAGGAAGATCTCTAGATCTTTGGTAGTTTTACATTGCTTTGGATGATACAAAGGTAATCACATCAACAGTATTTGACAGAATGGTAACATTTTAGCAACAGTTTTTCGTCATAACTTCTGCTGTAGCAGTGCATTCTAAATTAGCAAGGGTAAGCAACTTTTGGCACTCCCTGTGTCCATGTTGTGAACTGCAGTTTCCATAATGCTCTTTCAGCCATAATGCTGGGAAAGCATCAGAGGAGATTTAGTTCACAACATCTGGCGCGTTGAATGTTGCTTACTCTGTGTGACGGAGCTCCTGTACTCCGACCGAGTACCTCAGCCTAATCCGCTTATTAGCTGTTGGGGAGAGAGCCTGGAACACTTCAGCCTCAGTCGCCGAAGCTTGATTGGGGTCTCTCCGGAACTCTTCCACCGGACCAGACTTGTCTTCCAGTCAGGTATCGGACCTATGCCTATTCCTTTGCAGCTTTCCTTCCAGTCAGGTATCGGAGCTATGCCTATTCCACTGCAGCTCTGCTAACAATAATTGCTATTGCCTTTACAAAGGCACTTGCGGCTCGCAGACCTAGCTCGCTTGATTTATCACAGGGCTAGATGGATCATGCAGCCAGCCAACAGGTCCAAAAACTCTGTTACTGGGATCCCTAAAAATCCACACAGGACACAGTTCAAAAAAGAACAAACATGCAATACTATATTTTACTTGGGACTAGCCTATATGTTTATTATATTAACCTTGCTGTGGCAAAATACAAGTAACCAAATCAAATCAGAAATCATACAGGAACATATAATAATATAACAACATATTAATAAAGGGGTGGGGAAGACAATAACTACCACAAAATATCTCTCCTGCCTGCAGAATGTGCAATATGCAAATCTACCTGAATATGCAAATTAGCAAGCCTTGCTATTCAGGTAGCGCATGTAGTTGTTGCTACCAACAGAGGGCGCTATACAGGCTCCATAGCCAAATCCACCTAGTTGGTAGCAAGCATCAGCAGGACAGGAGAGCGCACAAAACAACCAACAATACACAAATGCACTATGCACAACCTGCACCTATAATGGGCACAGGGTGACTTTGACATAGGAGAAGTCCAGGATCCTACATAAAATGTTCGTCTGAAACTCCTGGTGATAGTGAGTACCGACACACTCTGCCCTAAAATATGATCTATATACACTTCTCATCTTTTATCCAGTACCAAGCAGGGGCTATTTGCTTTCATTTACATCTATAGCTCAACAAATAACACGTAATTATCGCGCCATCAATTATCCAGCCATCTTGCTTTAAGAATGGTAAAAAGAAGTTACTACTGTTTTCATTATACACCAGATACAAAGATAACGACATGATTCTTCCAAAGAGGCATACAGCGTCAAAGTGTCATGGTTACACTACCTAGCTTACAAGTATAGCCCAGGAATATGAAGACAGAAAGGACTATTACCGGACCTTAGAATGGCCGGGTTTAATGTAATAAAGATAAAACTAGCCAAGATCAGTATCCAGAAATGTGGAAATTCCAATATAAATAGTCAGGGCAGGATTAAAGAGGACAAAAGCGTAAGTAAACAAGCCGATTTCAAATATCCAGATCAGGGAACACAGAACACACTGTAAAAGGAACCGAGAGGAAACAACAACAAGGCAATGATAATTGGACTAAAATGTTATTTAAGCACTGAGGTGGACACTGTGGGAATGAGGTTGCAGTGATGATGTGGCACTGCCTATGAGGAAATTATGATAGGCATCCATTGATATAAGTAGAGTGGCATGCCCGGGTATTATTGTTATAGTGCATTTTGCAATCTTGTGATTTTAATACATTTTCTCAGCAATTTCACAGGTGCTACGGTAAGCAGTGTAGCCCTTGGCTTTCGTCTTTCCCCTGACGAGCCCCTAAACAGGGCGAAACGCGCGTCGGGTCTCTAGACATTCCGACAAAGCTCTTAGTACTTTCGTCAAGATACTCATCTATGACTGCCTCCTGGGTTTTTGAGCAAACCAATTTGTTCGCATTACTGACCGTGGTACCGGGAAGGTAGTACAGTGACGAGTAGTATTGAGTGCTATTCCGACCGGGGTTGTATATACATACACACTTTTACTAAACTCTCTGCACTTTCGTCAGCATACTTACCTGATGGTAGTAAGTGACGAGCAGTATTGAGCTCCATACCGTTTGTGGTGCCAACCATCTGGTACTATAGCCACTCTCTGCCAGTACTTACTTTTTATACCAGCAAGTTCTTTCAAACCCTTTCTAAACCTCTCTTTCCTATGACTAAATGCCCATGAAGGCATTTTTTCCTACTTTGTAGCAATCCTAAGGCTTTGATTTGTATCTCTATGGCGCTCTCTCAGCTATCACCCTATGCTGGACTAGATATTACCACACTCCGTATCCAGCCAACAAAACTTCTGTAGCATTGAGAACTATCAGGATCAATAGGATTTCTATGATCCGTGCAATAGTTATCCCTCTATACGGACCCCCAAAGTATCTTGGTGTGGTGCCAAGGGCTACACTGCTTACCGTAGCACCTGTGAAATTGCTGAGACCGCTAGACTCACTTGTACGGATCATCCCCATTGTAACACAGTATCTATAACGATACATTATTACAGTGACCACCTCAGGATAACTTGGTTAACTTCCTGTAGCGCTAGAGATTCACTTAGTGATTTCCTACTGAGGCTTGGACACTTCCTGTAGCGCTAGAGATTCACTAAGTGATTTCCTACTGAGGCTTTGACACTGGCTAATAGTTTGGCTATAAGGTCTGGACCACAGGGATTCTCAGAGGTATATCCTCATCCCGGTCCATCCAGATTACCTGTACTGGAACCGACAAATTATTTGAATGGTTGTCACTACAAGCTTATCATTTTAGTGAGAGATTTAACTATTATGGGAGTATTGGTGTAGTGGATCACACTTATCGTGGCAACACATCTTCTGCTACACTTTGTGTCTTTTACCATTTTAGTGAGAGATTTAACTATTATGGGAGTATTGGTGTAGTGGATCACACTTATCGTGGCAACACATCTTCTGCTACACTTTGTGTCTTTTTGTCCTCCCAACCCTCCCCCATTCGTTTTCCTGTTTCCCACCTCACCCCCTAGGTACACGCCTCCATAGGTGTTATATCCATTACTCTGGCTACCAGCTACTAGTTAGCCACGATACACTGGATTAAATACACTGGGGACAGTTTACCTTAGGAACGTTTTTCTGTTACTCATTAAAATATTGATTTTTAAACGTTTTATATTCTAGAGCACATTATTTGGAATAATTGTGACACTTGACGTTGGGAACGTCCCTTGTGATACCAATATTCACTATTGTGTTTTCATTCTTTAGGACAGTGTTCTCTCTCTTTGTTCTTGTTCAAACTTTTGAGGGTTACCCCCTCTCTGTCCAGTTACATTATAATTATCGTATGGGCCAACCCATTTTCCTATCAAGCTTTTGTTACTATTCTCCTGATTCCTGCTCTGTTCATACTCCTGAATATTGCAAAAAGGGAAGGAGAGGAGGATTACTCTGAGCCCCCCAGTGCTATCGGCAGGGACGTTTTAGCCACAAGGCAAACAAGGCATTTGCCTTGGGCGGCATTTTCCAGGGGTCGGCAAAAAACGCTGCCCCCAAATGCCCAGGGCAAATGCCTTGTTAGCCTTGTGGCTAACTGACATGCTGGGCTGGGCTGGTGGGCGGGCGGCTGGCGAGGGAGAGCTCCCCCTGAGCTGTCTGCTCAGCTCCCTCACACGCTGCAGAGTGAGGCTGGGAGCTGGAAGAGGATCTTCCGGCTCCCAGCCTCACTCTGCGGTGCGCGAAGGAGCTGAGCAGACAGCTCAGGGGGAGCTCTCTCTCGCCAGCCGCCCGCCCAGCGCCCCCAAGCAGCCACTGGACCACCAGGGAGAAAGAGACCCCCCAGCATTCCCAAAGGTAAGGAGGCTGGGGGGGAGGTTAAGAAATATATATATGTTAGTGTGTGTGTGTGTCTGACTGTGTGTGTGTCTGACTGTGTGTGTGTGTCTGACTGTGTGTGTCTGTTAGTGTGTGTGTCTGTTAGTGAGTGTGTGTGTGTGTGTGTCTGCTAATGAGTGAGTGTGTGTCTGTTAGTGAGTGTGTGTGTCTGTTAGTGAGTGTGTGTTTCTGTTAGCTAGTGTATGCGTATCTGTCAGTGAATGTGTGTGTGTGTGTGTGTGGGTATTTAGAAGGCGGGGCGGGGGAAGGGTTGGGTGGGGGTGGCGCGGGGGGGGGGGGCGCCTGAGTTTTGTCCTGCCTAGGGCAGCACAAAACCAGGATACACCACTGGCTATCGGGGAAGGCACCCAACAGGCGATTGTTATCCTGACATTATGTGAGTGCACTATATTGGCTTGTTATACACTGTTTAAGAGGATACTACACTATGTTATATTGTTTTGTTTTTTTATTATTTTTTTAGGTTTGCAGCTGTATCCCATTTTTTTTTCTACACTCTACATGTCTACTAGTTAGTGACCCACTGGGAAGGGTCACTCTGGGAAGCTGCTGATTAATTAATTAAGTTATTTATACTTTTTCTTGTTTCTGTATTTTGTATATACCCCACAAGACTTGCCATTTTGGAGATGTTCTGACCCAGTCCTCTATCCATCGCTATTTGGCCATTGTCTAAGTCACTCAGATCTCTTTCGCTTGCCCATTTTTGCTGCTTCCAAACCATGAAATTCAAGAAATGACTATTCACTTGCTGCCCAATATACCGCACCCATTGACAGGTGCCATTGTAACAATATAATCAATGTTAATCACTTTACCTGTCAGTGGATTTAATGTGGTGGCTGATTAATGTATGTGGATACATGTTAGCCCATACAGTTCTGCACATTTTTTTTTTTCTATAGGGCTCTTGCCTTGTGTAGGCCTCCCTTTACAATTTTTTGCAAAGTTGAAGAACTTGTGCAAATTTTGTACTAAATATATATATTCTCGTGTATATATCCTGCTAACTAAGCTGGTGTTATTAAGGAGTACCTCTTCCAAATCCTTTCACAATTTTGAAATGTCCCTTTCCTTGCCCTGTAATTTCCAAAGCATGTTCAATCACATATTATTTTCAGCTCTTGCTGTATCACGCTCTTGCTCACGGTGCCTGGAGAGATATGAGCTATGCCTCACTGATGATGCCTAACAAGGCTGAAACGATCATCTGGGGTTGCTGTATCTCTCGTGCAGAGAGAGCCAGCCTGTATTTTGGGTCTGTTCTGCCCTTTTGTGTGGAATCAGTCTAAGATGCATGGTCTGGTTTTCTTTGTAATGGCACAAGATGAGCTAAAACCAGCTTGAGAACTGAGCGGGGATCCACCAAAGGGCAGGCTAATTGAGCTGTTGTCCGTCCTCAGCACTCTCTTGCGACTTGTTTTTTTGCTCTCCTTAAGCTTAAAGGGTAATCCAGACGTGGACCCTTGCTCACGGTGCCTAGAGAGATATCAGCTATGCCTCACTGAGGATGCCTAACAAGGCTGAAACGATCGTCTGGGGTTGCTGTATCTCTCGTGCAGAGAGAGCCGGCCTGCATTTTGGGTCTGTTCTGCCATTTTGGGTGGAATCAGTCTAAGATGCATGATCTGAGAACACAGTGTGTTTACTTTTGAAGTTTTGATCTTCTGCTATGTTAATTTAGCATGTCATTCATTGAGCAGGAGAAACTGAATTCCAAATTAATCAGAATTTGCAATAAAGGAAGTGTGAACAATAGATATCTCTATACAGGAAGTACTTTGGAAGGCTGTGTAGGTCACATGCAGGACAGGCGTGGCGAGGGCTGCATTAACAATGTGATTTAACTCCTAAATAACAGAGAATTGAGCAGTCATACTGCAGGGGCATGGGCTATAGACCGAAGCCAACAAAAAAACATTTGTTGCTTATAGTGTCAATTTAAAGGATTAAAAAAAAAAGCCAAAAACTATGAAAAGATAATAACTGTTAGGTTTAATCAAGAATGTCAAGGCACGTTGCCTGTGAAGATCAATATGTGGATCATATTGTGAACACGTAGACGTCTCATTGTAGTCTTTTAAAGGGTCATTAACGTTCTTTCAACAACTGTCTCAAATAAAGGCTATACAATTCTCCATGATCAAAATAAAAGCTGCTCTAAGGTAAATTGCAGCATGTCGTGTAATAATAGAGGTGATAATAGAGTTAATAGGAAAAGCAATTCTGTTACATATAAATTATAACCTGCCATTAAGTGATTTTGTTTGCCTGTGGATTTTGGCAAAACGCTGTATTTTAGTAAGAGTGGAAGAGTACACCTAAATGGTTTGTAATAAATCACACAGGCAAGTGTTGCAGCGATAATGTGTGTTTACTTTGCTCCCCTGGTTTATTTTAGCTGTAGCGGTATGAATTGTGACTGATCTGGGTCTGAACAGATTACAGCATTAAAGCGATTGAGCCTCATGTGACTTGGAAAATATAAAAATAAAAGTTGAACAAACCAAACCAGAGTAACACGTATAGGTGCCAATATGTATCCTCCCATAACACTGAAAGATGGGTAAATACAACTATGTTAAGGTCCATTTGTTCATAATCACCTGTAAGAATGTGTACAATTATAAAGGATGCAGAGGAACACTCATAACTTGTGTGCTATAGAGATCAGAGAGATATCATTTGAGGATTAAATCGGTTGTCACTGGCCACATTATTCATCCTCAACTCAAATATCTATGGTCTCGATTTAATATTGTTGCATAAGCTTTTCAAGTAATCAGTTAGAAAAAAAACAAAACAAAAATGTTTTAAGTGATTTATCTACAGAACTCACCATTAGGGCCTGTAGGATTTTTGTACATAATTCATTTGAGAAGTTTATCTAACAGATTGTAATCATTCGAAAAACGAATCCATAAAATTATGAAACAAAAGGGGGGCATCGTGTTCTTACTTGGAATGCAGTTGAATGATAAATTACACTTACATTCTAGGTACATTCTAATCTTAAAAAAATATACATGTTGTTTATATATTTTTATCTTATTGTGTTCATTTATTGTGTTAGATTATAGGTCCCCTTTTATAAAAAAAAAAATGCATAGAAAGGTCATTGGACTTAACCCCTAATCCAAAACTGAAACAATAATATATTTCAGCAGCTTCTCAGAGGAGCATTGGGGTCCTAAGGGGCACTAGGGACTGTTGCTATGCTCTGTCAATTGGATGCTTCTCATATAGTCCTGCTTCATTTAAAAGGACACACATCTTGTATACCACATGTGCAGCGTCTAAAAAAAAAAAAGACTCACATTTTAATATTTTTAAATGAATAAGCCCATTCTTGATATTGTCCCAATTTTATTACACTGTACAGTCTGTATAGACTTAGATATTGTACTTAGGTGAAGACAAAAAAAGAAGGTTTTTAACCCATTTTGAGAGGATTTCTTCTATTTGCATGTTGGTCAACTGAAACCCCACAGTTACACAAATTGTCACTTTAAAACTGCTTACATTATTCCCAATGTCACCTGGTATAGTAATTTCAAAAGACGCACAAGGATATGGTGTTTAGATTGTATATGTTCTCTTACTCTATCCCCCAAATTCTTAAGCTTGCGTTAAAGGATGTAAGAAAAAACAACGAAAAGCCAAGAACTGTCAAGGTTGATCAAGAAAGTCTCATATATTAAGAGATTATTTATTTCACTTTTATGTGTTTCATTAGACATGTCTATCATGCTATGCTGGCTTATAATCTACTCTATATGGTTTAGTTTGGTAATTATAAATCTGCTCAAACTTTAGAGCTCCAGGTTTTATACCCACTAAGGTCAGTTCAGCTTTTCATTTATTAGGATACTGATAATTAGTATACATAAGGTCATAATTGCAGAAGAGAAAAATCCTACATCCCGCTGACATACTTTAAATATTATAAATTACAGTATACCTGTCATTGTAAGAGGCCTCAACTTAACAAGCTATCTAAATGACTCAATACTGTTAGAACAATTTTGTAAATGATTTATCTACCAAAGTCACCATTGAAATCTATCGCAAGTTTTGTAGATTAATCATTTGGCAAGTTTTTCTTATGGTATTAAACCATTTGGAAAGTTTATTAAATCAAGACCATTGTTCCCGGGGAACCTGAATCCAGGAAGATCATGGAACAGTATCCAGCCAGCACAGCACAAAAGCATCTGTAGAGGTAGAATGTCACATGGTTGGAGAAGTGATTGGAACATTGCCCAGAATCACTGAAAATACAACAATCTGGGTGCAGAATAGAATTCCAGCCCTCTGCAGGTACCGGGATCCCGTCATACACCCTGCCTGCTCATTTTAGGGAAGGGTACCACCCAGAGAGAATGATCGATTCAGGGGGAATGGAAATCCCGGGAGGTCATTTTTCTTGCTTGTCCGGGTCAGAACTTTGGCTCTTGAATGTCATACCTCCTTTGTTGGCAAACAGCACAGGAGCCAGGAGTGGTTAAGTTCTGGCATGACAGGCAAATTCACTTAATCACTTAACCCCTTAAGGACCAAACTTCTGGAATAAAAGGGGATCATGACATGTCACACACGTCATGTGTCCTTAAGGGGTTAATGTGAACAGGATAACATCAACCCCTATGATAGGTCAATTTCAAGACATTTTTAATGGGACATTATAGCCTGCGTTCCCGAAAACTATTACATTGGTAAAATTCTCAGGCTTCTTACCATTCTGTTTGTTAACACGCACATTGGCACCTACAATTTGTGCTAGATTAATGTTACATGGATCCCATTCCATTGGAGTCTCTGCTGTCACATTAAAGGGGAATTGTCACTTCCCAAGGTTATTACTAGTATGCTTACTTATTCCATATATGTGTGTTTTAGTACAATTAAATATTCAAAATCCAAATGTCCATATTTAACTCTGTTGGGGAACTTATTGCCTCCATCTTGGCTGTTTATGGGTGATTTTCAATATTTTTATTCAATAATGTAATATCCAGAAAAGTAACAGTGCCCCTTTAAAGGGACACTATAGGCACCCAGACCACTTCAGTCCATGTCCCTTTACCCTACAGTTTCTAAGAAACTGCAATAATTACCTCTCAGCGTTAACTCCACCTCTAGTTGCTGTCTACCACAGCCACTTGAGGGACTTCCGAGTGCTTAGACGACTTTTGGTCATCTAATTGACGCTGGATGTCCTTACACTATGCATGAGGACTTCCTGTATAATGCCTCCCTATGGGGAAATCCTAATGCGAGCGCGGCCATTGCTGCACATGCGCATTAAGTCTCCATGGCCGGCTGACGTCGGCAGGGGAGGAACGTGGGAGGAGCTTGACCCAGCGCCGAGGGACATAGTATCCATTTAATAGCAATTTTCTGTATGTATTGGACCATGCCTCCTTTGGGAGAGAACACAAAACTAAAGTGATGGATGACTTCTAAACAGATCTATTGTGGTAGTCTGGGCATGTGACTTCAGAAATGTTAAAAAAGTGACGGCTATTCCAAGAAGGCTGCCGTAATTTAAAAATGACTGTTATGTAAATAAAATCTTGTAAGAAAGTTGCACTGTCGCACTTAAGCCTGTGTTAAAATATACATTTGATTATATCAATATCTGACGATGGATTCTCTTTAAATGTGTACCAGCAGCTGACATCAATCCATCTTAAACCGCTGCCCTTTCAAGACTCTCGGAAACTCTGGAAGTCTGATTAAACTACTAAATTCAATTTCGAGCATGGTGGCATATACCCGAGAGAGCTGTGGGCAGTTAAAACCATGAAACATTTTCTTTTTTTGGCCAGTTACTACTCTTAAATATTATTTTTTCAAATATTTGATGTGTTGAATTTTACATGAAAAGCAGTTCAATCCAGAATAATTCCTGATAGGAAAAATCAGCTCCATGTGTGTACACTGGCAACTCCAATCCAGCAGGTGAACATCTAAAAATAATATATGATCCTATAACTCATTAAAATGAACAAAAAGGGTGGTGAGATTCCTTTTTCATCACATCACAGGTTTGATTCTTCAAGGTTGCCGTTTGTTTTTGGCATGCCCTGTTCGAGGCGCTCAGCCATGCTTATGTGAAAAGATCTTAAAACATTGCTACAAGCATTCTTAGTACATTTTGCAATCCAGTTTATTTGTACTCTACACTAGCAGGATTTATTTTTATTTTTTTTTCTTTACTTTCATTACTGGTTTCTACTAAAAACACGGCAAAGAGGTTACAAACTTTTAATTAGCAGGCACTAAGTTTGGGGTGTGCTGTTGAACAGACACCAGCTAAACAAAAAAAAAAAAACTACTATTTAAAAAAAAACAAAAAAAAAACAACATGTTTTAATATCTGAATAAGTTTCAACAGTTGCCTTGCAAATGTATTGGTGTTTGATTCTGGTAAACCAGTTGCCCACATGCATGTCTTAATGTCTAACTAGCTGGAACAGTCGGTTCATGCCTGTCTCAGTGTGTGAATTAGTTACAACAGTTGATGTATGATTGTTTTAATGTCTGAATTATAGGAATTGCCCCATGCGTGTCTCAATGTCTGAATTAATTATAACAGTCTCATTCATGTATGGTTCCATGTCTGAATTAGTTCTAACAGTCATCCCCGTGCTTTTGTTGTTTCATTTTTGTTGCAACAGTTACCACCTTAAATATCTGATTTAGTTACAACTGCTGTGTCTATGAATGTTAGAATTAGTTAAAATATCATTCTTTATTGGTTTTCAGCTCCTTGGAGCTAAACGTCAAACATAAGCAATTGCCCAGAGCACCTGCGTGCCAAAGACTTCTCATTGAACTGCATTGGGAAGTCTGTGATTGGACAGCCATGGAAAGTCGGGGTGGGGCTAGAAGGGGAGGGTTTGCAGAGACTTCAAACAAGAGATCTGCGGCTTTTGCAAGCTGTTTTTAAGTATACCTCCAATGTAAAAAAATTCAATGAAAATTAAATGCATGCATATTTTCCAGGTGATTCATTTATTTTTTGGAAGGGGGATTTGGCCAGTGCAGTGTCCCTTTAAGTAAGATCTAAATTATAAAAGTGCCAACCAAGGGCTTCTTTCCAATTTTGTTGCTACTTTTTGCCAAACAAACGCTATTTGATAAAGTGCTGGTCACTATTGTTAGCGAGTATCAGTTGTTTATTGACTGCAAAACCTAAGAGGCTATTACCAGCTGCAGCTACTGAAAGCCAGTTGTTAAAATTGTTATATATGGTTTATCAAGTCCTTTTCGTAGTTGAAATCGCAAACTATCCATTGGATCAATATATTAATAAACCTACTTTATAATGATTGTGAATGATTAAGCTTTGCCATTCTCAAAAACATATTGGAAAAACAGGGATAGAATAGTTAATATGAAGAGGGTGACAGCTTGTTGATTCAAGGAATAAACTGATTTGCAGTTACGGAGACAAGACTTTGTTTAGTTTATTTTTTTTTTTTTTTGGCACAATTGGGAATTATTTGAAATCAGTCTTGTTTCCTTATTTTGGATTATCATCAGAAAACAAAATATGGTGAAGGTTGAACCTGATGGACTTGAGTCGGGCTTCACGATTACTATGTAACTATGTAATGCGACACAATGTAAGCAAGAGATAGTAGTTTGCACATGCAGGTGTTAAAATCTAATGTTAGACTTGCAGGAAATGTAAGTTATTTAGTGTAAATTCTTCCTCCTTTGAATTTATTTAGTCTTGGCTGACTTCTTGTACTGTCTTGTCTATTATGATGTTGGCACACACTTCAGTCCCAAGGGTTTCAATACTGGCTGGAACAGAACAAAAATGTTCTTCAGGATTCTTGTCAAACTAAATTCTCATACTCCCTTCATGCTTTGAAGGAGCCATGAATTGGACTAAAATTATCACATTGTCCCCTTTTTTTCCAGCCAAATCTTGTAATGGGGAGGGAGTTTTTTTATCATTACTGTTTTTTCCTTGTGGTGGAGCAATGCATTCTTCTGTGCACAATCACCATAAAAGCACCTTATTCTACAAGGTTTTTTTCTTTTTTTTTTTTTTTTACAAACGGCCTTTAAATTATTCGTTATTTTAGCATTAAGCTATACATGCTTCCCTGAAGACAATAGGGGTAATGGTTACTAATTTGCATGATGAAAAACATTTTCTGAAAAGACCCGTTATTCCTTTTTTATCAAACTGTTTTAAAAACAGAATCGTTTTATGCACACCTACCCCTCTTTCCATCCAGGGGACTATCAGGTCGGGGTAATTGATA
Organism: Pelobates fuscus; assembly: GCF_036172605.1. NCBI lineage: Eukaryota > Metazoa > Chordata > Amphibia > Anura > Pelobatidae > Pelobates > Pelobates fuscus. Next base: position 46,688,501 of record NC_086318.1, on the reverse strand, counting down.
AATAAGCTCAAAAGGTACCTAGTATCCTGGTCTGTAATGTATAATAATGGCCAGAGCTTTGTTTTAACAGGGGCAAAGATATCCTGTCAGGGCCACAAGGTAACCCTGAAAGGGGTTACCCCATGATTAAATGCCAATGATCAGTCGGTGCCCAGACCTTTGTCCCCTAAGGGGTTAACCTGAAAGATGTTATCTCCTGATTAGATGTAAAGGGCTGAATGATGCCTGAAAGGTTTAATAAGTCCCCCCAGCTGGCTGGGTTTCCTTAAGCATTTAGCCAAACCCTTCAATAAATTACCCTACCTACTATTCACTCCTTTCAAACTAATAAGTATTGATAATAAAGAAGAGTTCAAAAAGTCTAAAAACCACCGGACGCACTTACAAGGATGCTGCCTACCTCCCCGCATTCACTCAAGACTGCAAATTAGTTTAGTTTAATTAGAGTCAGACCCACTTTACAGACATTTAACAAACATGGTGGCAGCACAAGGACGCATTGTTTGCTTGCTCGCACCCCTTGTCCTGTGCGTGGAGACATGTGGGCATGAGCATAGCAAGAAGTTGGACTGGGCAACTGAGACACGGAGAGAGAAGGGCCGACAAGCAGCCAAGCACAGTAAAAATGCCTGAAACCCATAGACATCAGATATGTGAAATGAAGGCAAGACATTTTATGGAACCTCGCAGTATGTGTTTCAGAATGTATGTCAGTCTGCTTGAGTCAGTGTGTGCGTGTGTCAGTCTGCATGGGTCAGTGTATGTGTGTCTGCTTGAGTCAGTTTGTGTGGTGGTGACGGTCAGCATGAGGCAGTGTATCTGTGTGTGCATGAGTCCCTGATTGATAGTGTGTGGATCACTGATTGTGAATAAGTGTGTGTGAGGGTCATTGAGTGTGAGTGAATGAGAGTGTGAGTGAGTGTGTGGGTCAGTGATTCCACAAAGGACAATTTTAATAAAAACAAAAAAATTAATACTTCTGTCTCTGTCCCTTGCTATAAATATGGTTAAAAAAGGTGGTTTTCTGAGAATCGAGACTACTCTGCACTTCTTGCCTTACTGCCTCCCACGACGCTGGTCCAAACCAATGTTCCTCATACAGGAGCAATGAGGACTGGATGCACATATGTGAATAGGAGATCTAACTCCTTTCCCACTCAGTAAGATGTGCCTATTACCTCCCACAAATTGTTAATTGTTTAATTCTAGTGTATCTCTAGTAGAAAATAATAATTTGCATACCTTCATAGCCACTTCATTTACATTTAACCAGTTAAAACATTGCTGTTTCTGAGAAAATGCGCCTAGTGGCTGTAAGACTGACTTTAACTTCTGCAAAAGGGTAATAAGCACTCTCTTCTCAAGGGTGAGCAGCAGTTCACCAACAAGGTGTTCCCTCTACCTTGTGATAAATGGACAGATAAAATAGAAAGGTGAACAGCGCTAAAGATCAGAAATTGTACATACGTTTAGTAGAAATACTGGCCAGCGGAGTAACTTAAAAAAAAGGAGAAACAAAGATACAAATAATGGTACAGTATGTATGAACGATATAATTCCACAAGAACAAAGGTGTTATATTCACACTCACACTTTGAGGAGCTATATCAGCTCGGTGTTAAGAGCTTGGACAGAATAATCCCCGTCTATGGATTTCTTGAGGTTCCAGATCGTTGGTGAGTTTATAGGTGTAAGTATTCGTTATATGAAAAAATATACTAGAGCAACGAGTAATATACTAGAGCAAAAATATACTAGAGCAACAAATATACTAGAGCAAAAAGTGAATCACTTTTGAGAAAGCTTCGGCGAAACGCGTCAAGTGAGGAAGAATTTTGGACTTTTATACAGGACTGGTTTTATAGTGTATTATTCACTTTTTACTTATTGTATTAAAGTATATATAATTTTTAAACCATCCAGTCATTTTTTTTGTCCTCCTTCCTATTTAATACTGCGTTGCTGCTATACCTGGGTCCACTATATCCCGGGTGGGGATTATTCCACCTGAAATTATCCAAACTAGAGCAGGTCGTTGCTCTAGTATATTTTTTCATATAACGAATACTTACACCTATAAACTCACCAACGATCTGGAACCTCAAGGAATCCATAGATGGGGATTATTCCGTCCAAGCTCTTAACACCGAGCTGATATAGCTCCTCAAAGTGTGAGTGTGAATATAACACCTTTGTTCTTGTGGAATTATATCGTTCATACATACTGTACCATTATTTGTATCTTTGTTTCTCCTTTTTTTTAAGTTACTCCGCTGGCCAGTATTTCTACTAAACGTATGTACAATTTCAGATCTTTAGCGCTGTTCACCTTTCTATTTTATCTGACTTTAACTTCTGGCTCCCTCAATATTAGTGGTGCTACCATCAGCTCCACCACGCAGGCTCACTGCATAGGTGTTCTCTTTGAATCCGACCTATCCTTCATGTCCAGTCGATAGTCAAATTCTACCGCTTCCATCTCAAAAACATTGCACGCATCCGCCCCTACTTAACGCCAGATGCGGCTAAGGTGCTGGTCCATGCCGCTGGTCTCGCCTTGACTACTGCAATCCGTGTCTCAGTGGTCTTACGTGTTTCTAACTTTCCCCATTGAAGTCTATAATGAATTCGACGGTGAGGCTCATCTTCCTGTCCGCCCGCACCTTCAACGCCTCACCACTCTGTCAGTCCCTGCTTTGGCTTCCCGTAAGATATAGGACTCAATATAAAATTCTTGTTCTTGCTTTCAAATGTCTACATAATGCTGCTCCCACCTATCTATCCTCCCTAATACACAAGTATGTCCCATCTAGGCCCCTACGCTCTGCCGAAGACCTGCGTCTATCCTCTGTTCATACTCCCACCTCTGATGCTCGCATTCAAGACTTCTCTAGGGCTGCACCATTCCTGTGGAACTCCCTCCCCTCCGCCGTTAGATGCTCACCCAGTCTCCACTCCTTCAAAAAATCATTAAAAACCCACTTTCTCATAAAAGCATATCCATTAAACTGTTAATGGTTCCAAAAAAAACCACACTAAGTCTTCATTGAATACTATTCTACCAATCTACTTCCCTAATACTTCCCTTACCTTTTGTGTCACTTTACCCCACTCCATCTAGCATGTAAGCTCATTGAGCAGGGCCCTCAACCCCTCTGTTCCTGTGTGTCCAACTTGTCTGGTTACAACTACATGTTTGTTCGTCCACCCACTGTAAAGCGCTATGGAATTTGTTGGCGCTATATAAATATAATAATAATAATAATAACAAGAGTCTCCTTAAAACATTAAAAAAATCAAATGTCTTTACTTTCCATGTTTTCACGCATTGAATGATGATTCCAAGCATGTATGTTACGGATGCAAATCTCTCTACAAGAAGCAACATATTGGTGGGATACAGCTATTGCTGCACATATATTATAGGTTTTCAAAGATTCAAAGAGAACCATTGAACTGGACTGAGATTATCTAGGATAATGATTTCAGAGGTAGTGGAGTGGCTGCTGAGAGAAGACTGTCCCAGTACAGGAATCTAAAACAATAAAGAAACACTAAAGGTGAAAAAATATATATATTTTTTATTTTTTATTTTTGCAGTGCATATATATATACCCGTAATACAATCTGGCGAGAGGTGCCCCAATAGCAGTCCTCTAGTTCATCCCACGTGTAACATGCGGGGTACATGAATAACAAGCACAATTTTTATGTTTTAATCAGGCTTAAACATTTGGATTTAAACATAGTTTAAGAGTATGAGTCAGTTGGGTCGGTGCAATAACCAAGCTATGAACATTCCAATTAACGTAGTTATGTGTCATTAGTGATAGTAGCATTGGTGATAGAAACAATCTGGAGCGTCAAGAGTTAAGGCAGTCCGTTTGATATCATCTAGTACAGTTAGTAAGTGAAACAATTAATGCTTGACAATGGTCTATTTGCTATGCTAGTATAGGCTAAACATGCTGCGTGAAACTAAGAACATGCAGTTTTAAGTAATGCAAGATTTCTTAATATTGGTTTGGTTCTGCTGCACTACGCTTGTCAATGCTTAAGAAAGGGACATGTATTCCATACAGTGACATCTGGTCTAATGAGTCATACATTAATCCCATATATGATTACTTGTCTATCTGAGTATGGGTGCACGAGTGAGTTAGGTAAATGGAAGCATGCCTATATATATGTTAAACGATATAGTATACTGAAATGTTTGAGAGATAAACACGTTGGTAATCTCGGCTGGTCTAGCATTGTATGGCGACACAGCTCGCAGGCCGGACTATATGAAGAACAGGGGTAATAACTAAGAACCTGCAGGGCTAAGCGCTACATTATGAGTCCAGGTGTTCACATTGCAATAAAGGCACATACTGTGAGGTGAGTATCTGGGCTGCAGGTTGTTGCTAGCAGTAACCATGTCCCCTGAGATGCATAAGGTAGAGGCCAGTGTCCAGCGCCAAATGCCTTTGATAAAACCTCTTTCAACCTATGCCCGCCGTGTTTAGTCCCGTCCATCATGGGGGTGTCTTGCTGCTTGCTTGATGGGGTGATGGTAGCTGTGCTTTTGCTGTAGGGCAATTGCCCCCTCGGTGCTTTCTCCCCGGTTGGTCGTGGGTATGTTTTCTGCCGGCTAGTCCCCAGTCCTACTTTTCCTCTCTCATTAGTTCAGGCTCCCGCAATCCCAGGCATCTCTTTGACACCTTTAATTCTCTTCTTTGCCCTGCTGTGGCCACCCCCCAAACTAACCTTACTGCTGATAGCTTTGCATGTTACTTTACTGACAAGAATTCTCCCCTCCTTGCCATTCTGTTTCTCAACCACACATAGATCATGCCTTTCCTACCCTTCAGACATTCTCCCCAGCTACTGACCAAGAGGTGACTGCTCTTTTCTGTTCCTCTCGCCCCACCACTTGCCCTCTCGATCTTGTCCCATCTCACCTTATTAAATCTCTCTCCACTTGTCTCGTGCCTTCCTTAACGCATATCTTCAACTGCTCTCTCTCTTCTGGCATTGTCTCTGCTGACCTTAAACATGCCACTGTAGTACCTTTACTAAAAAACAATCCCTCGACCCGTCCACCCCCTCTAACTATCGTCCATTATCCCTGCTGCCTTTTTCCTCAAAGCTTCTGGAAAGACTTGTCTTTACCCGTGTGTCTCATTTCCTCAATTCCATCTCTCCTTGACTCTCTTCAATCTGGCTTCTTCCCTCTCCACTTTACTGAGACTGCGCTTATCCTAGTTACTAACAACCTAATCGCAGCTAAATCCAAAGGCCACTACTCCATACTAATTCTTCTTGACCTCTCTGCAGCCTTTGACACCGTTGATCATGCTCTCCTTCTTTAAACTCTTCAATCACTTGGTCTCTGTGACTCTGTCCTCTTGTGGTTTTCCTCTTATCTCTCCCAATGCTCATTCGGTGTCTCCTTTTCTAATGATACCTCCCCCAAGGCTCTGTCCTTGGTCCCCTTCTATTTTCTCTTTATACTGCCTTTCTTGGCGAACGTATTACCTCTTTTGGATTCCACTACCACCTGTACGGTGATGACACCCAGTTATATCTCTCCTCCCCGGACCTCTCCCCTGCCGTCCTGCAACGTGTCACTGCTTGCCTTTCTTCCATCTCTGGCTGGATGTCCTCCCGCTTTCTGAAACTCATCTAAAACTGAGCTCCTTGTCATTCCTCCTCCTAATACTGATCCTCCTCTTTCGCTCTCCCTTCAAGTTTGTGGTACCCACATCAGTCCATCTTTGGAAGCGCGCTGTCTTGGAGTCATACTTGATTCTGGCCTCACCTTTGAGCCTCAAATCCAGCGTGTTGCCAAATCCTGTAGATTCCATCTTAAAAACATAGCCCGCATCCGCCCCTTTCTTACACAAGATGCTACCAAGGAGCTTGTCCATGCTCTAGTAATTTCCCGCATGGATTATTGTAACCCTCTCCTGATTGGTCTTCCCAAAAGCCATACTGCACCACTACAGTTCATAATGAATGCTGCTGCCAGACTGATTTTCAACTCTAGTCGTTTCTCTCACACCTCACCCCTCTGCCAGTCCTTACATTGGCTTCCTGTATGCTATAGGATTCAATTCAAGGTACTAATTCACACCTATAAAGCACTGAACAACTCTAGCCCCTCTTATATCTCTTCACAGATCCATAGGTATGTCCCTTCTCAGTCTCTCCGCTCTGCCCGTGACCACCTCCTGTCCATTGTCCGCACCCATACAGTCAACTCACGCTTGCAGGACTTCTCACGGGCGGCTCCCTTCCTATGGAATAGCCTGCCTACCACCATCAGACTCTCCCCTAGTCTTGCATCTTTTAAGAAGTGCCTTAAAACCCATCTCTTTAGGAAAGCTTATGGCCTCCCAGAGTAACATCTACCTCACATACCTGTCTCTTGCTCTCTCCTAAAGGACAGCCCACCTTATTTGACTGCAAATTCCTGTCCTAATGTGTTTTACACCCCACCTCCTATAGAATTGATTGAGCAGGGTCCTCTTCAACCTATTGTTCCCATAAGTTTTTTTTTTAATTGTCCTATTTATAGTTAAATCCCCCTCTCATAATATTGTAAAGTGCTACGGAATCTGTTGGCACTATATAAATGGCAATAATAATGATAATAACCCTGCTGCAGTGTGAGTTGTGTCGCTATCTGCTCTGCTTGTACCTCTGTGCTGCATTGCGCTTTGCTGGACGGTTGTTGCTGGGACCGCTGCCCGGTCGATAGGTCGGGCACTCCGTCGAACTCAATGCTTAGGCTTGAGGACGTGTATACTGTCGTCCGAGGTACAACACACCATCCCCCGCCATACTGCTCCTCGGCTTCGTTCCAGTTGGGAGGCTGTGTTGGAGCCAAGTGGGGGGTTCCACTGCAGGTAGCGTCGGGTCGCCGGGCAGATCCGCGACGCCACCGCTTTCACCCCCAGTCTGAAGATTTGTCTCCTGGCCTTAAGTTTCTCCCACAGGTATGTATATATCTTGTCGAGGAACTCTATTGTGTGCTTGGGTGGCTTGGGTATCGAGTGCCATGTCCTGCGCTACGGCTGCGCCGCCACCTTAACTGGGCCCGACGCCCCCATTTGGGCACGGGTGTTGTTGTTTGGGCAGGTCTGAGTGCGGGGGCATCTATCCCCAGCGAGGACCGGGATATCCCCCGCCGGTCCAGAGGGGGGGTGGGAGGGGGTAGCAGGACTGCAGTGTTCTTTCATTTGGGTGCTCGTCCTGGGCCAGGAGGTCGGCCGCTTCCCCCGGACCCCAGGCTGCGATCCGGTGTAGGCCTTATGGCCGGTGCAAGTTTTTCTGCGGCGCCCCGGTGTCGGGCTGGTCTCATTCAATTGCTCATGTCATTGTGTGCTTGTACCCAGACTCCTTTTGCCGCTGATACTTTTGGATCGCTTTGTAGTAGCTCTCTTTTACCCGTCATTGTAGGAGATCCTACCTTGTGCCTATCATGCAGTGCCCACTCTTGTGCCCCTCAATTGAAGTCGGGAGCACTGTTTCTCCCTACACAAGCAGCAGCACTGTCACTGGGAACTGTGTTCCACCCTTTTCCAACGAGCAGGCAGAGGGGGCACTGTGCTGGGAGGACTTCTATGTCACAGAGAGCATCGCAGGGGAGAGATAGGGAGAGGAAGCTCAGCTCTGCACACAGGCATCAAGTCAGCTGCTGCTAAGTGCGAGACAGTCTGTGAGGTTCAGTCTGTGTGTGTGGGGGGGGGGTGGGGGGAGGGGCAGGGAAAGGTCAGTTTGTGTATTTGTATGGTACAGTCTGTATATGTGTGTGTATGGGTCTGTGTGTGGGGGTGGGGGTTTAGTCTGTGTGTGGGGGTCAATTTGTGTGTATGGGTCAGTCTGTGTGGGGTGGATCAGTCTGTGTGTGTATGGGTCAGTCTGTGTGGGGCGGGGGTCAGTCTGTGTGTGTATTGGTGTGGGGGGGGTCAGTCTGTGTGTAGGGGGATCAGTCTCTGTGTGGGGCTGGGGGGTCAGTTTGTGTGTATGGGTCAGTCTGTGTGTATGCTGAAACGTTGACTGGTTCTACCTACAAATAAACTGCATGAATTTATTCCAAGAGTGCCGGTAATTCTTTTTTGATCTATATATATATATATATATATATATATATATATATATATATATATATACACATGTTTTATAACTGCCACCCTACGTGTGTCCCTGGCCCTTTATGTGCCCCCGTAAGTATAAATACTGGAGACACCGCTGAATGTGTTTACAATAATAATGATATTATTAACACATCATGGCCTATTTCATGGGTCAGCAAGCTATGACATGTGAGGCTGCCAGACCAAAAAAGACCAGTTGGGGAGATCAGAGGAGATCAGCACATGAAGCACAAGGGAGACTGAGGTCTGCACCTGCAGCAGGTGCAGGTCACCAGAGGGAACTGTCCCTCATGGTCCATCACTTCCTAATGATTCAGATCATGAACATGCTGTGGTTACCATGACAATGCTCTGACTCCCTGGTAAAGTGCCAGATCAAAGTAAGAGACAGAAGGGGTCTACACTGGACCACCGGGCATTAATGAGAAATATTGCCCCTAGGCAATGGTAGGTAAGAGTGAGGGGGCAAACAATTTTATAATGGAGGTTCCTCCTCCCTCCCCCTCACCCCTCCCCCACAGCACCATGGCAATATAGTTCAATATGTTTTAAGAAACCTATCTCTGCAACTGTGTAGATAGTTTGTTCCAAACACTCCAAATCCCTAAAACATCTAGATTTGAAGGCGGTATGTGTCTATTCTCTCTGTTGCTTAAAACTGCAGAAATCTGCAAAAGTCATTATATGTATAAGCCTACCCTACACTCAAATATATCACAAATAAAAAAAAACCAATTCCCAGTGGTCATACATATACTCAAGTCAGTGAATAGCACAACCTATATTACCTTGTGAGAGGCATCCATCCATGCATTTTCAGAAAAGGAACAACTATCAAGTATTGCAATATATATAGTCCTGCTGGGTATGGGTGTATTGACTTTGCTTAGCAGCTCCTTTGTAACTAATGGGAGCACCAGGACTGGCTGAATTACATATTGACATATTTAGAAATAAATGTGGTTACAAGCATGTAATAGACATTTTCTCTAGTTATTGTCAAGTTGATTATGTGTTTCTTTTATGCAAAAAAAAATACCATATATACTCGAGTATAAGTCGAGTTTTTCGGCACATTTTTGTATTACATTGCCATAATACAGACAGGGGGCTGGCAGAGAGCTCTTACCTCTCCTGCAGCTCCTGTCAGCTCCTTCCTCCTCCGCGCCGGTCCGTTCAGCACCTCTGTCAGCTCCCAGTGTAAGTCTCGCGAGAGCAGCGGGGTCATAGTGCGGCTCTCGCGAGACTTACACTGGGACTTGCAGAGGGAGCCTACCGGACCGGCACGGAGGAGGGAGCTGACAGGAGCTGCAGGAGAGGTAAGTGCTTCCTGCCAGCCCCCCGCCACTGAGAGACTGAGATGAGAGCCCCCGTCCCTGCCATGTATCAAGCAGGGAGGGGGGACGGAAAAAAAAAATAATAATAAAATAATAAAATATTAATAATAAAAATAATAATAAAAAAATTACTAATAAAACAAAAAAAATAATACTTAAAAAATAATAATGAAAAAATTATTAAAATCATTTTTTAAAAAAATAACCAAAATGCCCACCCCCCACCAAGGCTCTGCAACACACACACACACACTGCACTCATACACACACACTGCATTCATACACACACTGCACTCATACACACACACTGCATTCATACACACACACTGCATTCAATATATACACACACTGTAAATAAATATTCAATTAACATAATTTTTTTAGGATCTAATTTTATTTAGAAATTTACCAGTAGCTGCTGCATTTCCCACCCTAGTCTTATACTCGAGTCAATAAGTTTTCCCAGTTTTTGGGGGTAAAATTAGGGGCCTCGGCTTATATTCGGGTCGGCTTATACTCGAGTATATACAGTAATTGATTGCTTTTACAGAAATCTCTGATTCTTCTCTCTCAACATTGAGAGGTGAGCGATTGGGATGAAGGCAGCCCTAAAGGAGGGATCACCGGTAGCTTGACATATGTCACCGGCAACACCCAATGAAGGGGCGTGTTAGCTTGGCCTCAAGCACGCCAGACTGGACCATGCAGGGAACGCTGCTAAACAGCTCATTCTGTGCTAACCGGTGACAGTTCCCTGATGTCCCCAGATTTGGGTCAACAGGAAACTAAGCCATGGCAGTAAAACAGGACCCCAAAATCAGGATTGTCCTGCCAAAAGCTGGACTGATGGGACATTTGCAAGTTTACAAAATAGAAAAGTATTTTCTATGTTCATTTCTAGTGCTCCAAAATCATTTTCAGGTTTTTTGTTTTTTTCTCAGTGAATCATTTTTTATTGACTCAATCATTTTGCAATTGTATCAAAGAACATTAACCCCTTAAGACCGCAGCCAAATGTACAAGTTGTGATCCAAAAAAAACGTAAACAAAACCTGGCATTTGCGCTATATGTCTGTCCAACTGTAATTCACCTTTTTCATATTAAATGCACCCACACTTATTATATATCATTTTATTCACGGGAAACAGGGCTTTCGTTTAACATCAAATATTTAGGTATGGAACATAATTTAATATGAAAAAAATATAAAAAAATGGGAGAAAATAAGAATTTTTTAAATTGTTTTAGTTCTACATGACATTTTAATTGTGAATGTCAAAATACTGTTTGCTTTTACTGCAATACAATACACATATTTGTATTCAGAGATATCTCACGTGTAAAACAGTACCCCCTATGTACAGGTTTTATGGTGTTTTGGGAAGTTACAGGGTCAAATATAGCGTGTTACATATTTTAGTTTTTTCACATTGAAATTCGCCAGATTGGTTACGTTGCTTTTGAGACCATATGGTAGCCCAGGAATAAGAATTACCCCCATGATGGCATACCATTTGCAAAAGTAGACAACCCAAGGTATTGCAAATGGAGTATGTCCAGTCTTTAGTAGCCACTTGGTCACAAACACTGGCCAAAGTTAGTGATAATATTTGAAAATGCAAAAAACTAATTTGAACGCAAATTTTGGCCAGTGTATATTTTACTGTTTTGAAACACTAATATTTGTGTTCAGCGAAGTCGTCCGAGTAAAACAGTACACCCCCATGTACAGGTTTTATGGTGTCTTGGAAAGTTACAGGGTTAAATATAGTGCTAGAAAATTTAATTCCCTGAACTTTCGGCCTGGGTTGTCAGGCAGGTCCTGCAAATTGTAATTAATAAAATGACCTAATTATGTAAAATTATTACATAAATATATACGTAGAATTATTATATATATATATATATGTGTGTATATATATATGTATATAATTTTTTTAATTATTTTTATTTATATATAGGTATATATATAGTGATATATATGTATATACTTATGTATATATATATATATATTATTTCGTTCTACATGTATTTTGATATCAATATATATATATATATATATTAATTTGAAAATACAGTTAGAACGAAATTACGCATGCTTATATATTTTTTATCTATTTTTTATTATTTTTTTTATTTTATTTTTTAACATATTTATATATTTATTTATTTTTTATTATATATAAATATATATATATATATATATAATGAAAATTATATATATATTTAATCAATATCATTGCACGTGTATTTTGATATTAATATATATATATATAATTATGTATATATTAAAATTAAAATACACGTAGACAGTGTATGTATATTTATGTGTATATGTGTATATGTGTATATATATACTTAGATCATATATATAATAAATATATATATGATCTAAGTATATATAATCTTATTTTCACACTGTTTTAACATTTTGTTTATTTTTTTCAGACAGCAGGGGGAGTACCTGTCATTACAGGCACTCCCCCTGCTGGCATTGACATGGACGGCTATGCCGTCCATGTGATCGCGGGGTCCTCGCAAAGACCTCACGATCACATGGCCCTGGGGGGCCAAATGTCCTGCGGCGTTTAGAGCCACCAAAATAAGGACGGCATAGAACGTCCTGCGGTCTTAAGGGGTTACATGACTTTGCATCACGTATAACAACAAATAATAATGAAAAAAAAATAAAACAATTTTACCCAACTTACCACCTATATATAGAATGTAGTCCGTAAGCACCATAGTCCATATTCTATTGTTTTCATTGCCTTATAGTTAATGTTAAAAGTTCTAGTTCTCAACTATGTTTGAATTGTAGACAAAAGATTCTAAAAAGTGTTTTTCCAGAAAGCCGCTGATCACACTTGCTCTGGTTGTTATCGAACGTTTTACCAACAATGAAAACATTCCTTTGCTTGATTCTAAGCTAAAACACATCTGCCAGATGTTAAACACATGAAGTATGGAACAAGTGAGATTGGATAAAGACAACTGCTTAACAGATACTTTAAGTGAATGTTACAAAAGTTCAGTTGTAAATCTTGAATCTACTGGATAGGCTAAATCCACCTTGAACCAGGTCTTGGATTTACAGTGAGGGATTTCCCGAGAGAGGCATTTTTACGATGAAAAGATGTCCTTTGCAAGAACTGAAGAATTTATATTTTTTTTACTGCTGTGGTCTCCAAACATTTTATCTCGAACTGCTTGCTCCCTACAGAATTTAGTGCTATTTAGGATCTTGAAAGGTGTGAGAAGGATTTGAAAACATTAATGAGAGATAAAAACTGAACATTTGAGATGCTATAAACCATCGGGGAATCCTAAAATAAAATGTACAGCACTGATCAGTATTATATTCGATACCAAGAGTCTTGAAGGATTTAAGTAACACAAAGACATACATATGAAAGGAAGGTGAAGGACGGCAATGAGTCTGTATCTAAAATGTTGGCACTAAATAGTAGACTTTATGTTTGTATGTCAGTTTCTCTAGAAACAAGGGGAAATGTAAAAGTTCCCTGATGTGTTTATATGGCAACATAAATCAGTGTGCAACAATCAAAGCACGGTGTTGCATAAATACTATGTGTTCTCTTCCTTAGTTCCCAGCAGGTTTTGTTTTTTATTATTTTAGCTGTTAGAAACTGAATAGTCTTACGGCATAGTGTAGCCCCCTATTATTATTATTTAACAGCGTTAAATACTGCCTGCACACACACACACACACATATATATACAAACACACACACTTACAAGATATAGCTTCCAAACAGCATTACATACTGCGTGCACACACACACATATACAAACACACACTTACAAGATATAGCTTCCTAAACAGCATTACATACTGCACAGTCACACACATGCAAACACACACACACAAAGTATAACTTCCAAAATTATTAAAAAAAAGTGCATAGGCATGGTATGGTAGGTATGAACTTGGGGCTAGCACATGTGATAGACAGGCCCTGGTGTGAGTAGGGGCAGAATAAAGCAGGAAAGGGGTGGCCAATCAAAAAAGGGGTGTACCAGTCTGGCCTCAATGCACATTATGACAACTGACAGTCTTTCTTGACCGGTCCACTCAGGGGATGCACGCAGGAAGGGCAAACTAATAAACAACACTCACCCACACTCAGACTACCTCCCCCCCCCCCCCACACACACACACATGCATGACACTCAGATTCCCACACACATACAATACTCAACCACAACACACACACAACACTCACAGAAATAGAGCACTTGGCTCTAGCAGTGGGTCCAAACCTGAGATCCTGCCTGCCTAGGGCCCTGTTCAATCTTAATCTGGCTCTAAGAGTAAATATTGGTTAATTAGAACAGTTCAACCTAATGCTGGAAACAAACCAGACATAGCTGGTCTCATAACATTATTTAAAATAATTTAAGACTTTTCATTGATATTATTACCTATATACACTAGTCCAACAAAATAGTGTTCTCTATGGAAATGAGATCATCATTAAGCCCAGAGGACCCTTAGACCCATCACCGATTTCTCACTCACAGCACAACAAATGACAGCTATTATTTAACACATTTTTACGTATGTGCGTATTTTTATTTTCTTGGCATGGTCTTGGTATGGGGATATATAAGCAACAAAATAATTAATACAAACATGATTTTCTTTTTGCAATAATTATTTTTAGATGATCAAAGTTTGTACTGTGGACTTGTGCATTATTAACGTGAATGTCAGAAGATATCAAAAAATATTTCTAATTTCATTGCATCACATTTAAGCATAATAAATAAAGTATGAAAAAAAAAACAGTTGTTGACACCCCTGGCACTGGAAGCACAGCCCGGGATCTCTGAACTGAAGCCATAGACTTCTAGAAAACCTTGGATCAGCACACATTCTGTAAGAATCTGAAGATATGGGTCTTTGGCAGTGACTTCGACAGTACTTATTATATTTATTTTAGGTTCCAAGCATATAAAAATAGGGCTTGCTTTTCTCTGGAATGATAAACCACTGATATGAGGACAAAAAAATACTGTTGCGAAATCTGTGCCCAACTAAATTTCAGTGTTTGATGCTATGAGGTTTCACATCAAGCCTCCCCACCAGCAACAGCACCCATCCATATAAATACAGGCACTGGACTTTGTTTAAGAACTACTGTTACAGCTTTATTTAGTCCCTTGTGTAGTGAAATCAGTTAATAGTTCAATTTGAGTGACTTAATTTCATTCATTTTTTTTTTTAATTCTTTCAAAAATATATATTTCCCAATATCAAAGCTCTTCATTTAGTTTGTTCTAGTCACTGAAAAAGTCAAAGCTCCTCTAAATCTCTTGTTAGCTATCTCCATGTTGAAACCTTGAGGAGCACTGGATGCTGAACATGTGGTGGTGAGGTTGATGCACCTCGCTTGTCTTTGCAGAAAAGGTGGTCAAAACAATGGAACATTTGCTATAGTGTTATATATTTCTGGTAACATCAGACAGGATGGTACGTGACCAGACATGGGACTGCCAAGCCATCCCTATCTTTATCATGTTCATCAAGTTTTTTTTATTTATTTTTAATTTTACCATTTTAATTGGTTCGGCGTTACATTTGTACAATAATACATTCTTGATCATTTTTTCATATGTAGTAAGATACTATATTTCTTAGTATAGACATCTCCGACCAATATTTACATCAATACAATAGTGATGATCATTATATGACAACAGTTTTAAATGTTCGATTACAACACATTATTAACACCTGTTATTCCTCTCCCATTACTTTGCACTTCTTACGTAAACTTGTAATGTTGAAATAGGAATAGCCAGTAGAATAAAGAAAAGGGGGAAGGTAGAGAGGAGAGTGGGTGAGGTGGGGAAGCCTGTATGTTTATATCTTATCCTTATAAGAGACTAGAAATCGTGAATCTTGAAGGACTTGAGCTGTCCATTTCTTTTCTTTTCTATGCTTAGAAGCCCTTTGTAAACATCCATCTGTCTATTCGGGTAGACTTAGCCTCATATGCCGAAAGCTCTAGATTCTTCGGGAGCAAAGGTGTAATTAAACTTAAATGTAAGCCATCTATTTTACTCGTATACAGTAGGATGATCATGTTCATCAAGTTTTAATGTTGGGCATCACTGTAAAGAATAATGATGTCCTGCATTAAACGATATATCTTGGAGCGCTAGACATCATTTTTTTCTTTAGAGTTTATGATGGTGTGGAGAAGCTTGGGTCCTGGCACCAAGTGGTCTCATTTGGTATAAGTGGGTGCTCTTCACTATTTGAAAATCAGTGTGTCAGAATCATTTATTTTAGGTCTGTGATTTTAGAATACATCTTAGAAAATAATTTAGTGTTTAAGCAGGTTAGTGCTTGGTATCTACAGGTGTTTGTAATGATTCCCATCATTAATACTCAGGAAGTGGATGAAATCAAAGGATTGAAATCTGATAATGTACAGTTTCACTGTTACCTCTAAAGAATGGCTGTTGATTGATCTACTTTAGCTGGGAGGTTTTTTTTTTGTACAAAGACTGACTATAGTCTACAACCCAACTTTTCCCTAATCAAAATGATTTTGAAAATTGCGCTTAAACCACTATGCGTAAATAAAGTTAGCTTGATATTTTAAAATCTAAACGTTCCTCATTACAGTCATTACATATATTATTTTAATTTTCTGCAATTTAGAGGGGGGTGGAGTAAATGTGTTTCCCACCATATAAACGTACAGGTTCTTCAATGTTTATACTGTTTTTTAGATTAATGACCTGCTAAAGTACAACACCAATGGAATCAAGTGAGCTTTCTTGTCTCGAATTTCACTGTTCTAAGTACCAAAAATCAGTGGTCGGTTATGTACTGGTAAGATAGTTGGAAGCAGATGTACAACAACGATTCTGTATCAAAGTTAATGAGTTTTTACATCTAGGCTATGTCTAAAAGTGCAGAAGGTGATGACAAATTGAGTAAAGAAAAAAGGCTCAAAATGTGGACGTCACTGGTGCCTCGCTTTTGCTGAGAATACAGAGGGACTTTAAGTTTCTTGTTTAATGAGAGGGTCCTAGGGTTGCATCAACAACATTCGTAATACGGTAACAAGATTCTCTCCCTCAATTAAAATGTGTATTAGGCCTAATATTCCCAGAAAGGAATGCGATAATGTTCGGAATTTATCACTTATTTGACATTTGGAATTATTTGCGTGTGTGTAGATTGTGGTGCTTTGTGCAAACAGGTCGGTTTCAGTTGTGTTGTGTTTATGGTGTAATATGTGTGACTAGGGGCTGTAGGGAGAGAGAGTGTGTGTGTATAGGGGCATAGTGTGTATAAGGGATATAGCGAGTGTGTGCTAATGATGTGGTGTGTAGGAGTTGTAGAGAGTGAATATTTAGGGAATGTAATATGTGTGTGATCCAGAGTGTGTATTTCAGGAATAAAGTGTTTGTCTATAGGATATCTATTATGTGTATAGTGGATCTGGTGTGTGTAGTTGATCCAGAGTGTATATAAGGCATGTAGCGCAGTGGCGGATCCAGAGCCTGATCTCGGGAGGGGCACTTGTAGATTATTTAAAGAAATAATCCATGCACAATAACCACTCCAGCTCTGTGTAGTGGTTATGGTGCCAGGAGTGCCGGGACCCTCTCCCAGAGTAAGCAGTCAAACCATTTAAGAACAGTTTGACAACTTACCTGGGGTCTGCTGGGATATGGGGCTGTAGTAGGGCATATGAGCAGTGGTGTGTGAGTGGTGCAATGTGTGAGGGGTGCAGTGTGTGGGGGGCAATGTGTGTGTGGGGGCAGTGTGTGTGTGGGGGGCAATGTGTGTATGGGGGGCTGTGTGTGGGGGGGCAGTGTATGTGGGG
The DNA here is from genome assembly GCF_036172605.1 of Pelobates fuscus. Classification (NCBI taxonomy): domain Eukaryota; kingdom Metazoa; phylum Chordata; class Amphibia; order Anura; family Pelobatidae; genus Pelobates; species Pelobates fuscus. Next base: position 46,671,142 of record NC_086318.1, on the reverse strand, counting down.
AAGTGTGTGTGTGTGTGGCAGTGTATGTGGGGGCAGTGTATGTGTGTGTGTGGGGGGGGCAGTGCATGTTGGGGCAGTGTGTGTGTGGGGCAGTGTATGTGGGGGCAGTGTATGTGGGGGCAGTGTATGTGTGTATGTGTGTGTGTGGGGGGCAGTGTGTGTATGGGGGTGCAATGTCTGTAGGGGGGGCAGTGTGTGAATGTGCGGTGAGGAGGGTAGGGGAGCTTTTTATATATATATATATATATATATATATATATAAAATGTAATAAAAATAAATAAATGTATGTCCCCCCTCCCTTCTTACCTTTACTGAGGGAGAAGGGGGGGCATTTCTCAATCCCTGGTGGTCCGTGGGGAATCCCTGGTGGTCGCGGGCTAGAGTTCACTCTTGCGAGATCCGGAGCGTTGCTGTGGTAACCACGGCAACGCTCCATGCTCACGAGAGTAGGACCCGGAGGAGCTGCAGGCTGAGCTCCCAGGTCCTCTCTCCCTCCCTCACCTGCCGGCTGCCAACACGGTGCCTGCGGACCAGGGGAGGGAGATCTCTGATCTCCCCTCCAGTCCGTGAAGGCACATTGCATGGCTGGCGCTTGGACAGTGCCAGCCCTTCATTAGCCAACAGGGGAGAGTCTTGGGGGGGCAATTTCCCCATTGCCCCCCCCCTTGGATTTGCCAGTGATGTAGTGTGTGTAAGGGGTACAGTGTGTGAAAGTGTTGGGAAGTACTTTACTGTGTGTGGCGGGCAGATGGAGGCATATGTATATATTTCACAGTCCCTGTTATGATAGGAGCACTGGGGGCTGTGACCTCCAAGTTGGGGGAATGGCTTCAAAAGATTCCAGGTGAAACAGCTGAGTTCACCATCCAGAAGAGTGCGGTTCTAGGAACAGCTAAGATCTTGCATCTGACAAACTTCCATGCCTTTGGTAGAGGACCCAAGAATGAGGAATATATACCACACAGGAGGGGTGAGAAAATTAATTATATAACTTTTTACCTTTGGCCTGGAATGGGGGACATTGTAAACCTTGGTGGTCCGGTGGTGGAGCTCCTCCGGCTAGAGTTTAAGTTTCTGAGATCTGACAATGTTGGAGTGTTGGGTATGGATTATAATGGGTATAGGTGCCCATTCCAAATGACTCTATAATGCCACAATGTTTTTTATTTTAATGCAAGATATTGTATTGTCTCTTTAGTCCAAATTTCTAAGTCAACCTTTTAAAGTGACTCAGACATATTTAAAGGACCATGAAAGGGACTCACACCACTTCATCTCAATGCACTAGTCGTGCATGTGCTTTTTGTCCCCAATGCTCCTCAATGAGGACCATTTGATTGGATGAGAAGACATGTTGGTGTGAAGACACATCAAACAGCTACAGAGAATGGAAAACAAGTGAGTTATTTTAATCTAGATTTGTTGGGGGTGGCTTCTGAAATGAAATGCAGAGGAGAACACTATACAGGGAGTGCAGAATTATTAGGCAAATTAGTATTTTGACCACATCATCCTCTTTATGCATGTTGTCTTACTCCAAGCTGTATAGGCTCGAAAGCCTACTACCAATTAAGCATATTAGGTGATGTGCATCTCTGTAATGAGAAGGGGTGTGGTCTAATGACATCAACACCCTATATCAGGTGTGCATAATTATTAGGCAATTTCCTTTCCTTTGGCAAAATGGGTCAAAAGAAGGACTTGACAAAAATAGTGAGATATCTTGCAGAGGGATGCAGCACTCTTAAAATTGCAAAGCTTCTGAAGCGTGATCATCGAACAATCAAGCGTTTCATTCAAAATAGTCAACAGGGTCGCAAGAAGCGTGTGGAGAAACCAAGGCGCAAAATAACTGCCCATGAACTGAGAAAAGTCAAGCGTGCAGCTGCCAAGATGCCACTTGCCACCAGTTTGGCCATATTTCAGAGCTGCAACATCACTGGAGTGCCCAAAAGCACAAGGTGTGCATACTCAGAGACATGGCCAAGGTAAGAAAGGCTGAAAGACGACCACCACTGAACAAGACACACAAGCTGAAACGTCAAGACTGGGCCAAGAAATATCTCAAGACTGATTTTTCTAAGGTTTTATGGACTGATGAAATGAGAGTGAGTCTTGATGGGCCAGATGGATGGATTGGTAAAGGGCAGAGAGCTCCAGTCCGACTCAGACACCAGCAAGGTGGAGGTGGAGTACTGGTTTGGGCTGGTATCATCAAAGATGAGCTTGTGGGGCCTTTTCGGGTTGAGGATGGAGTCAAGCTCAACTCCCAGTCCTACTGCCAGTTTCTGGAAGACACCTTCTTCAAGCAGTGGTACAGGAAGAAGTCTGCATCCTTCAAGAAAAACATGATTTTCATGCAGGACAATGCTCCATCACACGCGTCCAAGTACTCCGCAGCGTGGCTGGCAAGAAAGGGTATAAAAGAAGAAAATCTAATGACATGGCCTCCTTGTTCACCTGATCTGAACCCCATTGAGAACCTGTGGTCCATCATCAAATGTGAGATTTACAAGGAGGGAAAACAGTACACCTCTCTGAACAGTGTCTGGGAGGCTGTGGTTGCTGCTGCACGCAATGTTGATGGTGAACAGATCAAAACACTGACAGAATCCATGGATGGCAGGCTTTTGAGTGTCCTTGCAAAGAAAGGTGGCTATATTGGTCACTGATTTGTTTTTGTTATGTTTTTGAATGTCAGAAATGTATATTTGTGAATGTTGAGATGATATATTGGTTTCACTGGTAAAAATAAATAATTGAAATGGGTATATATTTGTTTTTTGTTAAGTTGCCTAATAATTATGCACAGTAATAGTCACCTGCACACACAGATATCCCCCTAAAATAGCTATAACTAAAAACAAACTAAAAACTACTTCCAAAAATATTCAGCTTTGATATTAATGAGTTTTTTTGGGTTCATTGAGAACATGGTTGTTGTTCAATAATAAAATTAATCCTCAAAAATACAACTTGCCTAATAATTCTGCACTCCCTGTAGTGCTCCTTTAAGATAACATTGCACTTGTACATAAAACCTAAATATCTAGCTGTGGTCATATTGTGAATTATTGTCAATTACTAGATGGAATGTGTATTGAATATTGATGATGTGTATTTATATTCTTCTGTACAGTAACTTGAATGAGAGGTCAGAGCTGATAATTGCTGTAACAAGATCCTTGGCAAGGAATTTGAACAGATAGGGAGCATGTATTTAACATGGGGGCATTTGTCATGCCTAAACACTTAACCCACAATTCATCAACCTCTATTAGAGATTGATGCACAAGATCCAATGTCCATTTTAATATGGATTCGTCATGCTTTGTGAATTAGGTAAAGCCAACATGGGAATTGTTAAATATTTCCCCATGTGGAAACCCTGAGAAAATATGAATGTAATTATGCAAATCTTTTCTGTGCTATAATAAATATTTGCAAGTGAAACCATATCTTTCTTCCTCAATGTCGGAAATGTTCACTTTTTGACTATTATTATTTGTGATTATTTTTTATTATTTTTGGTTTAGTTTTTGGCAGTTTGAAGTCTTTATTCACTATTGTGTAAAATTTGAATTTGAAATGTTAATCCAAAATTGCTAAACTAAAAACTTAGCTAACTTGGAGTATTTTCTTCATTTGTCTGTGTCGTGAAATTTTAAAATCACTTTGAAAACACATAAAATTCCCAACAAGTCACCTTTTATAGAATAACTATGTGTGTCATTGTATAACAGCTTGGCAAACATAGATCTCACACATATGTCAACATGCAGACATAAACAATTGCTATATTTTGGTACTATTTCCAATAATTACATTAATACTATAATAAAAAATAGATGTTACCAGCCCTCCTGGGCGGTATAATTATTCCTAATTATCAGGTCCTCTACTAGAGACCTGGGAGTCTGAGGGTTCTTTGCAGTTTCTTAGCTATTCCTAGAACTGCACTCTTCTGGACAGCAATCTCAGATGTCCCACGTGGATTCTGTTGAAGCCATTCCTCCAAAATGAGAGTCACAGCCCTGAGTGCTGGGACTACTACTGCCTTCATGTTACACATCCTTTTTTAGCTCTTCTTTCACTCCTTGGTATTTGTCCATATACTCATGTTCATATTGCCACATCCACCACAACTGCAGTCTTCTTTTTCTTGTCTGTCACCACAATGTTAGGCTGGTTGGCCAGTACTAGCTAGTCTGTCTGGATCTGGAAGTTCCACAGGATCTTAGCCCTGCCATTCTCAACTACCCTTTGTTGTATCTTTCATCTGGACTTGGGCAGGTCCAGCCCATATTCTGAGCAGATGTTTCGGTACACAATCCCAGCAACTTGGCTGTGTCTCTCAGTGTATCCTGTTCCTGCTAACATATTGCATCCGGCTGCTATGTGCTGGATTGTCTCAGAGGCCTCTTTGCACAATCTGCACCTTGTGTCTTGGCTGGTGTGGTAGACTTCCATTGATCTGGTGCTGAGTGCCTGTTCCTGTGCTGCTAGGATTAATGTCTCAGTGCTGTATTTCAGTCCTGTCTTTTCCAACCACTGATAGGATTTTGTCATGTGACCCAAACTTTCTTCCATCAGTATGGTGTACAGTCTGGTTGCTGGATTTCAGTTTAAAGGTCTTGACATCCATGGTGACCAGTTCTTCTCTTGGCCAAGTTTTTATTCCAACTGGGTACCTGCTGACTGGTATGGCATATGTGTTGATGACTTGGATCTTGTTCTTGCCATTGAGCTGGGACTTCAGGACCTGTCTAACTCTCTGGAGATACTTGGATGTTTCTATCCTCCTTGCCCCTTCCTCATGATTGCCATGTGTTTGTGGTACCCCCAGGTACTTGAAGCTGTTCTCTACATCTCCTATTTGGTCTTCTGGTACTTGAACTCCATCTGTCCTGATCATCTTCCCTCTATTGGCTATCATCCACCCACACTTATCTAGTCCAAATGACATTTCGATGTCGTTGCTGTATATCCTAGTTAGGTGTATCAATAAGTCAATACCCCGCTCATTCTTGGTGTACAGCTTCATGTCGTCCATGTAGAGTAGGTAGCTCCACTCTTGAATCTTTATGTGTATCCACTATTTTTGATGATCTGGCTAAGGGGTTAAGGCCTATGCAGAACAGCATTGGGATAGTGCATTACCATGGTATTTGTCACATTTGATGTTCACTTGTGTTATTGTCCTTGAATTGGCTTCTAAAGACATTTTCCACTTGCCCAATGAGTTCTTCAGGAAGGCTCATATTGTCTTGTTGACCTTGTATAGAGCCAACCAGTCCAGTATCAATGTGTATGGCATTGTGTCATATGCTTTCTTGTAGTCAATCTAGGCCGTGCACAGATTGGTCTGTCTGGTTTTAGAATCCTGCGTGCTATGTCTATTAGTAGTTGGTGTTTTGATCCTCTGGTGTTGTTTCAAATCCCCTTCTGAGCATTGCTCATGTACTGACTCATATTCACAACGATCTTGAAGGCTATGATGCCTTAAAGGACCTTCCATGTTGTGGAGAGGCAGGTGATTGGTTGGTAGTTGGATGGTGTTGTTTCCTTAGGAGGGTCCTTTATGACCTGTGATAAAAAATATACGTATATATTTAATATATTAGTGTATTAATTATTTTGATATAAATGTAAATGTATGGTAAATGGAAAATAAACCAGTAGTGAAGGTATTACAGAACTCATGTGTATTTTCTATCATTTTTGAACTTTTTTTACAGTGTCAAGGTGCAATACAAATGCGTTGATGGTAATTAGACAACTATTAAAAGTATCCCTTAGCAGTTTGGTTGATGTGTTCTGCATTCTGAATAATTAGTGGATTCTATTCACTCTATATTACTAATATATTTCTTACAACAATCACTCTGCCAGTAGGGTTACTAAATGTGTTATTTTATGTAAAGTGGTGCTATTATTCCTAGCACAATGGACACTGCACTGATCTTGTTAGGTGATTAGATGAAGGTGTTGAAGATTTATGTTCAGTTTGCATTGCATTCCAATTCAAGAATCAGTTGTCATATTATTGCCATATTATTGCCATATTATTGCTCCGGCTGCAGCTGGGGATCTGGGCCGGCTGCCCAGCATCCCTGTGGAGCCGGTGGAGAGACTTCGGTCCCATCTCCACCTGCCTGTTGGGGTTCGTCACAGGACCAGGGTACCTCCGGCTGCCTCTGGGGAGAGAGGCTAACCTCCTTTTGTTGAAGACTTCTTTTCCTTGCTTAAGCCAGCAAGAACTCTTGGTCCCTCTCCGCTTGTCTTTTGATGGTTACCTGGTTCCAGATCGCCTGGAAGGTATCCATGGACGCATCAGGGCCATGCCAAGCCACTCACTGCCTCACCTCGGACAGAAAATCTTCGCAAGAGTCAGAGTATGCCACACTTACCTGCTCCAAGTCAATGGACACCTCCGCTTCCAGGGGCACTGCACGAATGCTAGCATTGCCCTCACTATGATCAACACATTACTGGTGTCTCCAGGATGCTTCTCCTCGCACTCGGACGCCATCCCACCGCTTCCACCAAATGTGATGGACCGACTGCACCCCGACCGGGTACCTCCGTTAATCGCTGCTTCCTAGTACTGACGAATACCATAAGCACTGTGCTGGAGCACCATAACCACCGTAAAGCCCACCAACCGCCACCGCTGGGTTGGGATCTCACCGTCTCCTACCCACCTAAGACCAGCATCCAGCTTCCAATGGGTAGACCTCTCTTAGTCCAGAGAGCGTAGCAGGAATAGCTCTTAGAAGAGCTAATGATTATACTCAGGGGAGTACAGTGATTATAGCAATCCCCCAGAGTGTATGCAGTTCTCCAATCCCCCAAACATGAGCCAAAACTTCATAAAGGTGCAAGATGATCTGATCTTTAATGGTTCAGGTTGGCTTTTATACAATTCTCCAGGCCAGAGGAACAACCCCTGGACCTGATGGGGGACAGGAACACAAAGGACACAAACCAATCAGAACAAACATACAGTCTGTGACACGCCCATGTACAGCACACAATCCCTCCCCTCTGCCTGGGAGATAATTGAGTAAAGTCCTGTAAGTAACTCAATTATCTCCAGGCAGAAAAAACACATTTTCACAAAGTTCAGAAAGTACCCCAAAAACTAACATACCCCCAAAACAACATAACATCCCCGGATAGCCCTGATCTGGGTAAACAACATATCCAAAAATCACCCAGATCAGAGCAGGGGTTCAAAAGTTTAATGGAAGTCTCTTCTTGACCGGCTGCAAGCATGGCTTCATGACCACAACAGTTCCAGGGAATTGGGGCCAGCGGTCGGTCTCTCTTTGTGGAGCCTTTTAAAGTGTATTGGGCAATGTATATTGCAGGGGCCATAGTCACAGGGTAGGAGGCAAGCAAACAGGCCCCACCAAAAACCAGTGGCGCGGTCACTTTCGCCACACTGTAATTATATGTTATCAGATAATGTTTTTTTTACAAATAAAACCTAAACAAAGTAAATGCAGAAATAAACAAATCACTCTCTAGATCAAACCTTATTGTCTATGTTACCCATTACCAATATTTTTCATAGTAATGCACCTGACTTCCTCCACTATAAATTTATGCTGCTCTCCTACACTCTGGCTCTTTCCTCTGCAAAAGTAAATTACTTCAACACCCTCATAAGCACACTGTCCCGCCAACCCAAATGCCTATTACACACTTGTAATGCTTTTCTTCACCCAGTTGCTCCCCCTCCTTATACCACCCTGTCTGCTTTAAACTTTGCAACTCACTTCACTGAGAAGATTTATACATTCAGGAAAGAGATCTCTAACCTCTCTCCCTCCCCTTCCAATACATCTTGCAATACATCACCCAACCACACTCACTCCACTGTTCTGTGCTCATTTGCACCTACTACAACGAAAGAGGTTTCTGCTCTGCTCCGGTCCTCCCGCCCCACCACCTGTTCCCTCGATCCTATTCCCTCATATCTCATCTGCACTCTGTCTCCCTCTCTTGGTCTTCCTCTAACTAAAACATTCAATCTCTCATTTTCTGCAGGCACATTTCCTTCACTCTTTAAGCATGCAACTATATCGCCGATTCTGAAAAAGCCCAACCTTGACCGCAACTCCCCATCCAACTACCGTCCTATATTGCTACTGCCGTTTCCCTCCAAGATCCTTTAGAGAGTTGTGTATACATGTATGTACGTAGTGGGGAATCGCGATGCAGCCTAGAACATAAACTAACCCCACTCAACCCCCCAATAACGACAGACCACTTAGTATGGATGAACAGGCCACAGCATTTATTATCACAAACTAAATTACTGCATAACACATCCATAACTTTATTTATTAAATCTCTTCTTTTCTGTAACCAAAACGTTAGACATAAATAAGCATAAATTACCATAAAAATCATATCTTTCCAATGCCCGCCATCAGCCAACCTTATCCACACTCGATGGGCACGAGACCTCAGGCAACCTAATGTTTAACCTTTGAAGCAGGGGAGGTTGAGACCTTAAAAACTTGTTCATCTCATTCCATATACTTAAACGTAACCCCTCAAATTCAATTGGCAAGGTCATACCCCCGGCTAGCTGTGACTAAATATACCAATAGGGTGGGCGGGAGGGAAGCTGTTTGCTGGCCCGAATCCCAAGTGGCACGGAGGTAAGACCTCCCCCACACTAACTTACACAGAACATAAACCCACCCACACACTCTTTCCCAACCAATCCCATGCATCTATCCCCACACTCCTACATGTGCCCTTGTCCGCTTAGCTGCGCTATCTCCCCAGGGCCTTGTATGTACGTAGTGGGGAATCGCGATGCAGTCTAGAACATAAACTAACCCCACTCAACCCCACAATAACGACACACCACTTAGTATGGATGAAGAGGCCACAACATTTATTATCACAAACTAAATTACTGCATAACACATCCATAACTTTATTTATTAAATCTCTTCTTTTCTGTAACCAAAACGTTAGACAAAAATAAGCATAAATTAACATATATACATATATAACTCCACCCATAGTGTTATACAGTGACCCAACCGTCCTTGCCAATAAACATCCAGAGGTTCCTAATCACCACTTCCTCTCACCTCCTCCCTCATCATAAAAATCATATCTTTCCAATGCCCGCCATCAGCCGACCTTATCCATGCTTGATGGGCACGAGACCTCAGGCAACCTAATGTTTAACCTTTGAAGCAGGGGAGGTTGAGACCTTAAAAACATGTTCATCTCATTCCATATACTTAAACGTAACCCCTCAAACTCAATTGGCAAGGACATACCCCCGCCACAACCCCGCTGTTTTACACCTACAATCACCACAGCCATAGCCTGTCCCACCACTTCTCGCAGCGCAAGATGAACATAGGCCTATTCTGACCTCCAGCAAGCGCACCCATCCCCTCGAAATAACTAGGCCACATCCGGCCAAACCCTAAGGCAAACTGGAATCCCCCAAGACAAACCGAGAAACCCATCTCGTCCGAATTTCGACAGCAGCACACCAGGGCATTCACATTGCCGAGCGCACTGCCAACAGGAATGGGCGATAGACTCAGCCAAGCCCATGAGAACCTCCGGGAAGAAGCAGAATGCATAACATGTCCAGATGGAAGAGCACCCAATTCCTAAACCGCCACTGAACCCATGCCATTCCACCCAGAGATGACTAAAAAAAACGGTACCCCCATGAGGCGGGACAGCTGACGCCGCATGAGGAGGAGCCACACCCCTTCTATGCATCTGGTACCAGACCACTGAAAAAATCCAACCACTCGCCCCTGCCTGCTGGCCCAAATTACGTACGAGAATCCCACCATCCCCATTCCGGGGGGGAGGGGGAGACCGCGGAGATAAATCCATTCGGAGACCAGCATGATGAACCTAAGGAACCCCCCACCCTGACTCCCACCATTTGAGCCATCTGAACCATTGGCGCAGGCGCCCCAAGCCTGTCGGCGTCTGTAGCCGCCCCCAACCAGAATGAATGCCCCATGAACTCCCCACCATCCTTATCCAGGAATTCGAGAACCCCAAGCGGAACACCCCAACTAAATGGACGCAGGGGAGAAAACCCATCTCCGAGAACCAAACAGGGGTAAGGAGGCCGAATAATCCAGGGGATGGAACAGCACACCCAATGAAAACAGGCAAATGACAGAACCCTGCACCGCCCCGGATCGGAACGGTATATTGCAGACTAACCTGGGAACCCACTACATCATAGTAGGAGCCCAACCATTACCCCGTGTATTCCATCTACCTCAAGAGGATGCAGAAAGTCAACCCTGCAACATCGAAGAATTGCACAGATTCTATCGACAAATCAGCCAACCGCAACCGACTTACCCTTCCCAACGACAACAGCCGTCGAGCGGCGAAACCTGAAAGAAGTCCGTTCCAACGCTTATTCAACTCCACCAAAACATCCTCCCACTAGCCGACGACCGTAACATGAACGGGAAGCCGAGTCCTGCTAATCGCAGAAATCGCCCCCAGACAGAATAGACGGAACCAACATGTAGATGAGCAGTCCAATCCCGGAACCCCCAAGGAAACGTTCCCCTCCGTCCCGATCACTCCCACCTTACTGGAGCGGGCCCCATGCCGCCTCAGAGATCGCCCATGGACCAGCTGCAGCAGACCGTTGGACCAAGCGACCACACCTCCACTGCCTTATAAATCGACCCCGCGACACCTCCGCCCGAAGTACGCTCCATAATGAACAAGACAGAGCATCGGCCATCACATCGGGAATAACCGGACAAAAAAGAAAACCCTGACCAGCCACCCCTAGACTCAAACAGCGCCGAGCCAGGCGCCGCATTCAGAGTACCAGATTACCACCGGGGTAAAGGGTACTGGCACATGACAAAGACAGCCAGCACCACCCCATGATGGTCCCGAAGGAAAAACCCACCAACCTGTTCATGCGCCGGGTACCCCATGCCTACCATGCCACCAGAAAGGGGAAGCTCCCAGAACACCAGAGTCCACCAGAGCCAGCGTAACGGGCAAGAGTCAACCGAGAGCCCAAATGGCCCAAAACCTGCTACAGCGGCAAACAGTTGGAAGCCAGCGGAAAGGACTTAGGGGGCTAGATTGCACAAGCCACCGTTAAAGGAGGCCCAGAAGGAACCCCATACAGTCCCAAGGGCAACCCCAACAGGCAAAGCCCAGCGTACCCAGGAGAGCCCATGGGTAGCGCGGATGAAACCCACAATGCCCCTCCAAACCCCCGACGCCTCCTGCCTGATGACCCAAACCGCAGTCAAGGGCAACCGACATTCCCCCTGCAGTAATCGAACCCACTATCCAGGAGACTACAGCACATATCCCGACCCACGGATAAGGCCTGGGCCACGGAACTCCGAAACTCCAAAACACTACCCCAAGAAAGCACTGCAGCAGCAGTGTGCGGACACGCGACACTGACGGCCCCCAAACATAAGCGACATCGGGAGCAACTCACGTGGAGGCACATAGCCACCTAAACCTGACCGTAAGAAACACAGCCTGGAAACAATAACTCGACGGGCGTACCGGCAGCAGCCAGAAAACCAATTCCACAGCCGCCTTCGTTAGCAAGGCCCCAGGGCCCCACAGCCCCACCCACGCAGCCCACTGCGCCGAGCCACCATCTCAAACCCAGCCCCAGGAAGGAAACGACAACTGAGTAAATAAGGAATCCGGCGATATCGACCCCGCTCCCCCATGGGCACCACATCCCAAAGGGGGAAACCGCAGAGCGGACTTCAAGGGCACACTAAACGATCGGGAAGTAAGCTTATCAAGCGTCCTCGGTAAACGGGACCCACACCGCCCGACGGAGCTCTCACATGGACTGAGGGTCCTGCACCAGGAGCACCCACGTCCCCCATCCTGACAGATTGCAGAGAGATCGAAAACGCACCGTGCTGAGGCGCCAGGCGAGCCCCAAGTAAAACCAGAGGCCGAAATCCATCCGGTCCCAGGCCAAGAAGGGTCGCACTGCCAACCGTGGACGAAAGTGCAAAAAATACCTCCACCAACCCAGCTCCCCCCAGGGACGATATGCGTCCCGAGAGCGTCCTGATCACAGAACCACGCAGCGCAGGCTCGGGGAGCCCTCTCCCCGACCATGGTATCCAGAACATGGGGTGCATCCGAACACGCGCCATGGGGTGTAAGGGACCACAGCATGCTCCCCACGCCCCTCCCGGAGCCCCTAATGTCCCTCTTAGTCAAGGGACCCCCCGCGGCAGTAGGGAACACACCTTCAATAAAAGCCCCTTCCCCCATCCGCTCCATAGTATAGCGCGCAAAGCCAAGCGGGCCATATTAGCTCAGCAACACCCAGAGTCACGGGAACCTTGGAGGCATCGCCGGCGCTATCAGCTATGATACATACTGAAAATGAAGGGGGGGGGGAAGCGGCGTCCACGTACCCACTTTTTTTTATTTATTTTTTTGTGCTTTTGGATTCTATTTCAGGTTTTTTTTTTTTTTTTATTACAATTACAATTTACAATTTACTACTGTTCAGCATTCACATTTTTTTTTTGTTATTTTAAAATTAATTTCATTTGTCCGAGCTAAGAGGACTAGACTGAATAAAGAAGGAACAACATACGCACGCGAAGCGCGAAAAAAGAGGGGGGAAGTGTACTCACCAGTCGCAGCCTGGCGATCCAAGCCCGGCACTGCGCTCACAAAAGGCTGAGGCGAAGAAACAGCAGTTCCAGCATCCACAGAAGACATCAGCTGTGATCCAGGCACCACCTGCTGGACGGATCCATGAACTGCAGCAGTGTCCTGAGAAGAAGCAGCAGAGAAGATGAGAGCCCACGCCCCAGAGGAGATGGCCGAGATAAGTGACCTGCAGGGGGGTGGGGGAGGGGGCAAGGCTAGGTAGAGGGGGGAGAACAAAGGGGAGGCAGACAGGGACAGAGACCCGGGGGGTGGGGGAGAATTAGAGCAGGAGGGTGAAAAAGGAGGGGGTAGGGGAGGAGGCCCACCTGAGAGGGGGAGGGGGGAAATCAGAGCAGGAGGGGGGCAAAAGGGGGGACGACCAACGAGAGGGAGGGCGGGAAGAGGAGGGGGGACAATGGGGCCCAGCCAAGGGTAAGCTGGGCCCCCTTGAGGACGGACGGCACAAAAAGGGGAAATAGGGGGGGGGCAGGTGAGACATAGCCCTGGGAGCCTTCCTTACTGGCAGAGGAGGCTCCCGACGGGCAAGGAGACCCCCACCGAACCCCCAACGGCGGTACCAAGGTACCCTGCGCGGCCTGCGAGGGCCTACTCACCGCCCTACCGCCCCACCGGCCGCGGGGGGACCTGGACTGCATCCGCCGCCCACCGCCCCTGGCCCGCAATCCAGCGCAGGCGGGGCAGATGGTGTGGAGAGGGACCCACGGGTAGGCCGCATCCCCGGCCTTGCAGCAATGGAGGCTGGCCGCACGCCAGTGGCAGGCCTCGTGGCAGAAGGCCGTGCCACGCGCGCGGGCGCAGAAGACCGCAGAATGCCACAGAAGGCAGCAATTCACGTCCCCTGTTGGTAGGCCGCGTGTCTGGAGCCCCAGACACGCGGTCCCGGCGAGGTCTCAGGCCCGGGCTCCCAGTCCTCAACCGGGCCCGAGGAGTGTGATCAGGGGAAAGTCTGGCAGGCGGTCGGGAACGACTGCCAGTGCTGGAGCGGCCCCCAGGGGCAGGGACCGCATGGGAGGAAGCAGGGGAGACCGCAGGGGAGACCGCAGGGGGTGCTCCAGGGGGAGGCCGGCCACGGGGGGGAACCACACCGGTAGCCATACCTCCAGTAATGTGTGCAACTTGCTCCCACAGGTGCCGGCCACCACCCAGTGCTGCAGGAGCCCTGAGGGAAGCCAGTAAGCCTCAACCTCCATCCCTCAAGCTGTGTAAATCTGCAGGCCCAGGCAAACAGGAGGAGGAGGACAGGAAGCTGTTTGCTGGCCCGAATCCCAAGTGGCACTGAGGTTAGACCTCCCCCACACTAACTTACACAGAACATAAACCCACCCACACACTCTTTCCCAACCAATACCATGCATCTATCCCCAAACTCCTACATGTGCCCTTGTCCGCTTAGCTGCGCTATCTCCCCAGGGCCTAAATTGAAAGACTTCCTTGAATCCAACTCTCTGCTTGACCCGCTTCAGTCTGGATTCTGCGCTCGTATATAAATAATAATAATAGTAATGTTGAGACCTTTCATGTACCCTGTACAGCAATGAGTAACATAAAAATCAAGGTATTTGCTGCAAAAGAAGAGTATTCAAAGGTCTTTTGATTTTTTTTTTTAAATATATTTTTAATTGATTATCTGTTGGAGTTGCTACTTGATTTAATGAGTGCGTTTATCAGTAGGCAGTAGGTGGAGCTACAGCAAATATACATTCTTTAAAGAAAGAAGTACCGTTTTCCCATGTCTCTTTGATTAATTGACTCTTTGGATCTATGGTGGCTTTGTTGATTCTGTTTCTTCTTTTCTAATTTCTGCACTTTCTGAAATTTGCTGTGGCAAAGTTAGGTAATTGAAACATGGGATGTGGTTCTAATTTCACAAACCTGGAGAAAGGTTAGGGAATGCAAAAACAAGATGGATAGAATAAGGATTTGAGGAAGGCAGCTATGTATCGTTAGTTGTCTTGCCCAAAAACACGTAATGTTGACCTGATATGACCAGTATTCAAAGCTAGATTTCCCCATACGTACACTTTCTAACCAGCTATATTATTTATTTTATTTGTTTTCACTGGGTTTCTCGGACTAGTCTTCATATCGGATTATTCCTGTACCTGGAGGTAGCTGAGTGTTTTATTGATAAAGTATTACGAAGTGAACGTTCGTGGTATGGCTTCAGTTCTATGAAGCAGATGATTCCCCATTTTTTATTACAGAATAAACACAGGACTGAAGTCATAGTCCTCAGCCAACCATTAGACATCTTCACAGAGGAAAAATGATAGGGTTCAGATGTAACTGCTCCTTTGTATCTTAGATCATTGTACCCCTGAAAACCTTAAACCTTTAGAACAGATTAATGTCAGATTAATGGCATACTTTACAGCCAACACAGAGTGCCCGGATATGTTGCCTGTATTCCAAATGAGCACTAAATCTTGATATGGTAAGGACCGACGGAGGTAAAAATCTTCCATATGTGCTTATTATGATGATGATGATGTTTCATCAGCATGTGCTACTTATTGGCCTGACACATCATTATTCTGTATATCAAGATATACCGCACAGGGATTTGCAGCAACATCCTCAGAGTGAACATGTGGTCTTCAGTGATCTGTCGCAAGTGCCCTGCGCTTGTGCAAAATTCAAAGGTTGACCATGTGCTGAGTACATGTTACAGTTTTGTGTTGGGAAAAGTCACACACTGTAATTTAATATTCCATAGTTTTGTTATGTTTAAATAATGAACTGGAAGTTATACTAAGAGGGAAATGCCAACTAAATTCTTAGCATTGTATTGCTAACGTTTTATAAGGTAAATCATTTTCTTTGCTTATATAAATGCAATATTTTTCCTGTAAGTTCAACATATTTTATTTATTTATTTTAATTTTTTTTTAATTCTTTATTTTTGTGCGCTTGGTTTGGCAAGTTAACAGTTTCCTACATAAAATGGTAGGACAATTTCAAGCGGTACAGTATAACAGTGTTAACATTGAGGTTGCAAAGTTGTGAAGCACATTTTCATATAACAGACAGGCTTGGTGACATACCCCGGGTTGGTAAGGTTGCTACATGTTTGGTGTTATGTGTGTTATTCCCCTGGTGTACTACAAGTGTGGAGGTGTGAGGGTGCTCCCTGGGTCGGGCTGCAGTGTGTCGTCTTGTATGGGAGCATGTGTATAAGTGTTGCAAGCTGGTTCAGGTTTGTGGTTCTGGATGCCTGTGTGTACTCGCCTGTGGAGCTCTTAATGGGACCAGGTTGGCTGGGATGACATGTGTGTGGGGTGCTCCGGTGTGCGTTGTACCTGTATGGCATCTCATCTATCCCCCTATCCCTGGGGGAGGTGGGCGGAGTGGCGGTGTTCATGGTGGGCGCCACAATGCTATTGTGCGTGGTGGACCATCTGTCGGTCTTGTGAGAGTGGGGGCCCCATGCCTGCAGGGCAAGGTAAAAATAGAAGGAGGGACATTTATAAGCTGCAGGAGTCCCAAAAAAACACAAAAAAAAAAGAACAAACAAAAAACAATAATATATATATATACAAAAATAAAATTAAGTTTAGGAGTCTCAAGGTTGGTTCCTCACTGTCCCTTAGTGGGTTCAGGTGCTCTGGGGTTGTCGGCTCCTCTCAGCTTGTTCGGTTGAGGCGCTGGCTGACGTTCCTCAGGTAGTGGTTTGGGCGTCATCTGCAGTGTGCGGTTGTTCCAGGTGAAGTCCCAGTGCGGACAAGAATGCCGGGGCCCCCATTGGGGATGTGAGGTTGTGGGTGGTCTCTGCATGATGGACGAGTAGGGAGCCTGTGTTGCCCCATCTATATGGGATGTTGGCTTTACGCAGGGCAGTCGTCACTGGACCAAAAGATTTGCGTCTGAGTAATGTGGCCCTGGTTAGGTCTTGGAAAAACAAAAGTTTGTGTTCTCAAATTCTAGTGGCGTTTTGCCCTTTATGGCAGTCATTATTCGGATTTTGTCATGCGTGGTAGCACATCTTAAGATAACGTCTCTGGAGGTGTTAGGTGAGATGCGGGCTGAGCTGGTTACCCGGTATATTCCATCCAGTGTGATTTTTTCCGCCACTTGGAGCGTCAGGATTGTGGACAGGAGGCTCCGCGTGTAGCGCGGCAATTCTTCAGTGGTGATGGTGTTAGGTATGCCGCGGATCTTAATGTGTGTTCGGCGTTGTTTGTCTTCTAGGGACATTAATTGTGCTGCTAGGACATGTTGTTCTGTTTGTAGTTGCTGGACCGAGTCTTGCAAGGTGGTTATGGTGTTGTGGACTTGTGTTATGTCCAATTCTGTGGTAGTGACTCTGTCTGTAATCTGTTGCATGTCCCTTTTAATCAGGGCAACGTCGGCGGCCAGCAGTTTTTGGATGTCTGCCAAAAGCACCTTTAGGTCTCCTTTGGTGGTGGGGGCTGAGTCCTCTGGGGAGACAAGGGGTTTGGCTGGGCCCTCCTGTGGGTACTGTGCGTTTGGGGTCCCCCTTCCCTCCGTTCCTGGGGTGGGGGCCATGTTTGGTGGGGTGTCTGTTTTGGTATGGCCAGCCCTGGTCTGATCAGCATTTCCCCTATGTCCCTACCTTGGGTGCTGGCTCCGGTTGTAGGCTTGGGAGTGCGGCGGCCCATGTTTAATGTGTCCGGCGGGGTGTATGCCTGGTGGTCACGGCAATCCCCTTGTCTGCCGAAAAGTGCCTCTAGATTGAGGATTGGTGTCGCGTGGTAGGCCGCTGTTTTGCGCCGCTGCCTAGGTTGTTTGGCGGCTTGAAAGAAGGGCATCGATCTGTTCGCCCCCTCACTGTGGGTCCGGGTGTGTGTTTTGTTTGGGCAGATGGCCCCTCTGGCAGGAGATATTGGCAAGATTGCGGGCGACAGGCCGGGAGCTTGGGCCAGGGAGGGGAGAGCCTTACCCCTGGTGGTCGGCTGGGACAGGCTGCACTGGAGGCTGGAGCTGCAATCAACATATTTTATTTTTAGGGTTTGAGGATGTCATTGGTAGATCTGAAATTTGGGATCTTTGGACAAGAAACTAAATATATATATATATATATATATATATATACATACAAAACTTTGCAAAGCTGGGTCTGGAACTGGCATCAGTAAAGAGAGGGTACCAAAATGTACGAGTGTTGAAAACAGAAATATTTATAGCACTAAGGTCTGTTAATAAACTTATTTGTGAAACACGAGACTCTGTATCACAAAATTAGGACCTATAGGATCTACTAAAAGAAAAGATCAGTCACCAAGTGCCAAGGTACCTGCTGCTGTTGTCTGTCCTTTTGCTGCACATTTTCTGGTCGTGTGTAATTCCGTTTTTGTCCATTTTGAAGCTACCATATGATGCCCTCTCTGACTCCAGTAATGTGTGTCATCTAAGCATCACTCTATGTACGCTTTCTGGTGTTACAGGAATAACACCAGCCTCTAAGGTTCTTGTACTCACTATATAAGTCTCCTGTAGGCCCTCTTCCATGCCATGTCATGGTTTCTTTTGCCAGAGAGCTCGCTCATGGTGTTACTGCTTTTTCTGTTATAGACCTTTGGCTTATTCACAACTATCCCACCATCTGTATTTCTAGACATTGGCTAATTCTATACTTTGCTCTACCTGCTTGCCAGAGTGTTTCACCTTTCTCTAGTCATTTGTATTAAGCCTAGCATCCTCTGCAGACCAGCAATATGCTCTATCCTTTTTTCATCATACTTTGTAACCCAGTTTGATACACACAATTCACAATTTTAACATATCTTAAAGACATATTGGACCATATTGATGTCCATATAATACCAAAATTCCCTATATTGAAGAGTGACACACAATACCCAAACTAACTTGTAGAAGAGGTAAATCCATTACTGACAAGTCGAACCATGTGTATTGCAAATATGAGCTGAAAGGTATGTCTTCTTTCTTTTGGTTTTCCTAAGCCATGTATCTATATATGAATTGCTCATAGTGCGATTGTGATATAACATCAGATAAATTAGTACACCTTGAACCAATCAATATTATGGTGTGGATGGTTAATTTTTGAATCGTGGGGGGAAATAACTTAAATTAACCCTGGGGCATCATTTTATGCTCTAACCAAAAAACTAGACCTTCTTGTACCAAACTACTTTTTGAGACATACCCTTTTTTTGGTAATGTTCCAATTAATTTGAACATTTCTACCTCTCAGAATGGTATCAAAAAGGAGTTAAATTGTTGACATTGCTAGAGCTTTATTGGCTTTATTTAACACACCAGAACTATTAGTTATAAATATATATATATATATTTTTTAAAAGCACTCCTTGTCCGTTTTTATAAATGACTGTAAATACTGTACCAATATGTTTTTTTATTTATACTTGTGTTCTCTAACTTTTCTACAGATACTTCATAAGACAAAGTATATAAAGATAATGAATTAACCCTGGGGCATCATTTTATACTCTAACCAACTATGGTGACAAATGTATCGGCTGATGTATCGGCAGTGGCGTACACACAACCCATGGGGCCCGGTGCGAAAACTGATCCGTGGGCTTACTCTGCGCAGGCTGGGGCCGCAACACATGGCGGCGGGCACCTGGTCACAGGGGTTGCAGGGCTGCGACCCCTGCGACCGCGGTATGTACGCCAGTGCATGCAGATACACATACACTTAAAGGACCACTACAGACACCCAGATCACATCAGCTCAATGAAGTGGTCTGGGTGCCAGGTCCCTCTAGTTTTAACCCTGTGGCTGAAAACACAGCAGTTTCAGAGAAACTGCTATGTTTCACTAAGGGTTAATCCAGCCTCTAGTGGCTGTCTCATTGACAGCCGCTAGAGGAGCTTCCGCGATTCTCACTGTTAAAATCAGAGTGAGAAGACGCTGAACGTCCATAGGAAAGCACTGAGTAATGCTTTCCTATGGGCGGTTTGAATGCGCGCGCGGCTCTGGCCACGCATGCGCATTCGGAGGTGAGAGACGGATCGGGGCGGAGAGATCCCCAGCACCAAGGGAGTCCGGCGCTGGAGAAAGGTAAGAGCTTAAGACACACTCCCATGAACAGACGCATACACACTAGCTAACAGACATACACATTTACTGACAGACACACACTCAGTGACAGACATACATACACACTCACTGAGACAGACACACACTCACTCACTTACAAAACACACACTTACACAGAGACATACATAGTAACACAATTTAACACACCCACACTAACACTAACACACACACACTAACACTAACACTAACACACTAACACACACACACTCTAACACTAACACACACACTAACACACACACACACACACTCCAACACTAACACACACACTCTAACACACACACACACACACTCTAACACACACACACTCTAACACTAACACACACACTAACACACACTCTAACACTAACACACACACACTAACACACACTCTAACACTAACACACACTCTAACCCTAACACACACACACACTAACACACACACACACACACGCACACACATTTAAAAAAAAAATGTAATCCCCCCAGCCTCCTTACCTGTGGGAGTGCTGAGGGGATTCCCTGGGGTCCAGTGGTGTCATCGGGCAGGCGGGCGGGCAGGCTGGCTACATCATCTTACGGCTCCGGCATCAGTATGCGTGCAAGGGTGCTGAAGAGGAAGCACTCAGGGGAGAGTGCTCCCTCGCGCACCCACCAGCCTGCCCGCCGGGTGACGCCAGGGCCAGCCTCGGGGGACCCTGAGGTGGCCGGCTCCTGGGCCCCCCAGGATAAGAGGCTAGCCACAGTGGCATACATACCGGGTCGCAGGGCGGCCGGGCCTCCTGGTGGGCTGGACCCGGTCACAGTCGCGACCCCTGCGAACCCGGTATGTACGCCACTGTGCATCGGGTATCGCACTGACCAAGCTCCATGAATCACTTCAGTAACTTGTACTATACAAATGTGCGAAGTGGATGGGATGACTTGATAAAGACCAAGATATTTGTTAAAATATAGTCGCTGCTGATGTATTGTCATCAATCAATAATTTTTTTAGGGTCAAATGGAGTGCTGGACCTTATTTCATATGTTTTTGGGTAACTTGTTTGCAGATCCAACTTTGGTTTTGTGAACACTCACCAGTGTTTATCAAAATTGTAGTTCAGGACAGGCAGCAAAAGCACATATTCCATAGAACAAGTTGGCCATCAAGTAGCCAATTATCAGGTACCAAATCTTCATAGATACTTATTTCCTGTTTATACTTCAGTTTATATGAAATAATTAATACCAGTAGATTTTAGATTAATAGTAATGTTCTTGAAATGTTATTTTCCTACTAAAACCATTTTAGCTGTAAGTTAAGATAAATATTTCATCCCAGTAGCAATGTCCAAGGCTCAGGAAATAGTTATTTTTGTATTAATTGTCTGTGGTTTAATGAACAACATTACATTTCAGCTTTGAAGATCTGAATGAATGAGTTATTGTTTCATCCATCCCAACAATTTGTGGTTTAATTTTTTTTTTTTTCTCAAAATATGTGCTGATAACTTTTATAAAACACATGTGGACTTTCTTTTTTTTTTTCTTTTTTTTTTGTTACTGGTGATCTGTTTTCCAATTTCCCGTGCAGATGCTGTGTCTTCTGTGAAACAAAATCCTGACTAATTTCCAAGCTCCATCAAGTTTTTTTAAGATCACGAGCATCGGCTAATTTCTTCAAAGCATCATACCATCATCAGTGTCCCTTAAGACCAATGTGCACTCGAAGTACTGACAAACAGATTGAAGCTCTCGTTCGGGCAGATGCAGCTCTCGATGTTGACAGATCTCCTTTAGGGAACATTGTTCATTTTTCTAAAGTTGTACCAGTGATAGGCCAAATGTGGTTCTACGTATGAAAGGAAAGATTTCCCGTAGACTTGTCAGCATTTTGTAATGTTGATCTGTTGGGGCGAATGATTACAAATATAGTTAAACAAGGAACTGAAAACCCAGTTTGCACTTACAGAGCTTTGATTCTGTGTATTATTTGTTTTGGAGGGGGGAAGGAGGGGATGATCGTTAGGGTACTTCTATTTATTAATCAAAATTTTATGTTCACATTTTATGTGATCATAACTGTAAATAAAAAATAACATATAAAGTTGCTCTGTGATTTACAGCAACAAAAACTATAAATTAATCTCAAGTGAATGACAAGTTCTTTGCAATTTATTCTCCTTCGTCTGGCCAGGTTTCGAAGAGACATGAACTCTGAATTAGTGAGCTATGTGCATTTCAATCTGGAATGCATATGTTTTTTTTTTTTTCCATCATTTATTTCATCAAAACGTTGGACCTTTGGAAAGGTGTGCTCCACATTCTGATATTATACATTAGCATACTTGTTTTAGATTTGCTTTGTTTGCAGATACCTAAAGGTTTCACATACATCTGGGAACGTTTTGAATGATTGCCAGGAGAAAAATAAAAGGGAGGAATCCGGGTCATAAGTAATAACCAACATCCCCTTTTAATCAGATGGAGTCGTCATAATGTGTCTCTTCTCTGGGGAGACAAGAACCTTTTCACCTTCTCGAAGCTGCAGTAGCGTTAGTTTTTACTGAGACGTGGGCTGTCCCCAAACTAACAAATTAAAGAGCAACATCAACATTTAAAAAGAGGGACGTGGATGTGCTAAGCTTGTTTCTCAGACCTCACCAAAAAGGCAGTAAAAAGTGCCTTGATTGCTGCATGAAAATGATCTGCATGATGAGAACAGGAATTTTGAGAACTATATTTTTAAATGCAACAAGATAACTTCCAAGACGAAGGATGTGTTGTTCTGCTAGCAATTCATACCGTGCAAACATTTTAAAAATCAGGAAAGAATTCTTGTTTTTTGGATCCTTATAGTATGGGTGGGGATTACCCATTTTTCTGCCCCCTCCCCCCCACTCCCCATTCAGTGTGCAAGATTGCCGGATATATTGGGCTGGGATCTATCGCCAGATATAAACTAAACTCTGGTAATAAAATTGCAGTTCTTCCACTTACTTCCATAGGAGATAAAAATATCCTATTATATGTGATAAGCACACTTATTGATTTATTTAACAGTTCTTATATAGAGCTCTTATCCAGCACACTTTATAAAATATGGCAATTAGTTATAGTTTTGGTTACATTGCAAATATAGGAAAAGGAACCACACTCAATTCACTTAAGACAAGGTGCACTCCAATATCTTCAGTCACCTTTATTGGAACACTGCAACGTTTCGACTCCCACTGACTTTTATAGGAGAAAATAATATCCTATTATATGTGATAATATGATAATCATGCTCATTTATTTATTTAACAGTTCTTATATAGAGCTATTACCCAGCATACTTTATGAAATATAACAATTAGTCATAGATTAGGTTGCACACTGAGGTATATATATATAACTAGCCATACAGAAACAAAAACAAACAAACAAAAAAACAGCCCACTGGCTTTATTGTAACATTTGTAGATTTGTTTTATTTAATGCAAAGTGCAAGCATATCAAACTCGCGGCCAACAGACTGCATGCGGCCCACGATGAATATATTTGCGGCCCAGCGAGCTGCGGGTAAGACATGCTTACTAAGGCAGAGTAGCAGGAAGCAGGTTGTTTCACATACTTCAAATGTACACTTCAAAAGTTACACTTCAAAAGTTACACTTCGACAATAGCAATGGGAATTTTAGAAGAAGGAAGTTGCCGGTACCTCTGGAATCTTCGGTTTGGGTCACGCTACTCAAACATGGGTTGGCACCAATAACCTGCTAGCCTCTAGAATAGTACCCTTTAAGGTACACTGTCATACACTTCAAGTTGCACTCTTAAGAACAAACTGTAACTACTAACCCATGAGTTGTTTTGATCACAAGACAGAAACTCTGAAGAGGAAACCATTTAGATGTGGAACAGTACCAGCCATTCCCTAACATTTTATACAAACTCTGAAGAAAGTATAGAGAACATCCTTATTGTAGCAAATAAAACTCCTGAATCCCAAAGAAGTATACAAGGTTCTATAAAAGCAGCAGCAAGCATAAGAAAACTTAACGAAGCCTATAAAAGGCTAAAATTTACTTTATTTCTTTTTAAAGGCTATATACTTTTTACATCTCTCTCAGGTGTAGCTATAGAAAGCCTCTGAACTAATAACCCCCTACAACGCTCACACCAAATACTAAAAACAATTAGCCCGCGTCATACGGCTCTCATAAAGTAAAATTATCGGGAATGAGCAAACTTGGTAAGTGGCAAATGCCATATTGTATTTCATATACACTTGTAATTACCTTTTTTTTTTTTTTTTTTTTTTAATAATAATAATCTTTATTAAAGTTTTTTCAGTTTTTCAACATTAAGTATACAAACATATAGACAACATTTATAAACATATATTTCTTTCTTTCCATTTTTCTTTTTCATTTTCTTATAATTTACATAAATTTTTATACAGTGAATTTTGGTACCGCTGAGAGGAGAGAGACCCAATATGAACATGGATAATTTACTTATTTTGCCTATCGGGTCTATTTATTGCTTTCATTTAGGTTATTATAATTTCTATTTGATTGATTTTGATATTTTATTTAACCTTTGATAGCCATTTGTCCCATATACATATATATTTTGGTTTTGGAGAATTTAATATAGTTATACTAATCTCTCTTTCCATTTGGATTTGAAATATTAATTAAGTATTTACTTTATTCCAAGTAGATTTATAATTAGATTTCCAGTTTGGGGCTATAATTAGTTTTACCGCTATTAACAAATGGGTAAGTAGCATTTTTGCTGATTTAGACATATTAGGCCAGTTCATATGCAACAAGACCTCTTTTGGTGTCCAATTTAATTCTGCTTCAGATATATTACAAAACCATTCATAAGTAGTGATGTCGCGAACATAAAATTTTCGGTTCGCAAACGCAAACTTCCGCAACTGTTCGCGAACGGGCGAACCGGGCAAACCGCCATAGACTTCAATGGGCAGGCGAATGTTTTATTTTTATTTTCATTTACAAATCATTATAAGCTCGATGCTATCTTTCCTTCTGAAGCCTTTATTTGGATGTACATTTATTGTAAGTAAAATATTAAAGATTATTTCACGTTTTTTCTTTCACATTAATTCCCCTACCTTTGTTTGTATACCTGCTGAAGCATAACCCATTTATAAATGATACCGGGTTAACCAGAAAAATAGAAAATGGAATCATACATACTGGAATTTAGTTTTCCTGGTTATTATCCAAAGCAGCATTGTTTTTTTGCTCACCACTGCTTCTGGTTAAGCAGACTGAGAAATTAAAGTGGAAGGTGCTTCTATAATACGCATATATGAGTTCTAGTATATTCTGGTCCAATTAGATGGCTTGTGAGGTGCTTACTACAACCATATAGTGATGTTGCAAGCATAAAATTTTCCGTTCGCGAACGGCAAACCGGGCGAACCACCATAGACTTCAATAGGCAGGCGAATTTCAAAACCCACAGGGACTCTTTCTGGCCACAATAGTGATGGAAAAGTTGTTTCAAGGGGACTAACACCTGGATTGTGGCATGCCTGAGGGGGATCCATGGCAAAACTCCCATGGAAAATTACATAGTTGATGCAGCGTCTGGTTTTAATCCATAAAGGGCATAAATCACCTAACATTCCTAAATTGTTTGGAATAACGTGCTTTAAAACATCAGGTATGATGTTGTATTGATCAGGTAGTGTAAGGGTTACGCCCGCTTCACAGTGACAGACCAAACTCCTCGTTTAACGCACCGCAAAAAAACGCAAACAGTCCATTTGCACAACCGCAAACTCCCCATTTGCAAAAGGTTGGATACCAAGCTAGCCATGTCCCGTTCCTTGTCCTCACTGATGTCATTGAAGGTCTCTTCCTCCACCCAGCCACGTACAACACCAAGGGCCCCTGAAAGGTGACAACAAGCCCCCTGGGACGCCTGCTGTGTTTGGTCTTCCACCTCCTCAAAGCCACCTTCCTCCTCTGACTCCTCTTCTTCAGACTCCTCTCTCTGCGTTGCCTCTCTCTGCGTTGCCTCTCTCTGCGTTATTATAAGGTGTGTTAAGTAGTACTATTCCTATCAGTTTAATCCCTGTTACGTCCCCTATCAGGGGACGTGTATATGGCATCGATTTTAGGAACCGGGTTTTAGGAATCGGTCCTCCTACTTCAAATTCGGGGCACTGCACGTGCAATCTAATGTGCCACCAGATAGGAGTGGTGTGTTAAGTAGTACTATTCTTATCAGTTTAATCCCTGTTATGTCCCCTATCAGGGGACGTGTATATGGCATCGATTCTAGTAGCCGGGAAATGGAAAAAGATGCTTGGTCGGTCCTCCTACTTCAAATTTGGGGCACTGCGCGTGCAATCTAAAGTGCCACCAGTTAGGAGTAGTGTGTTAAGTAGAACTATTCTTATCAGTTTAATCCCTGTTACGTCCCCTATCAGGGGACGTGTATAAAAGGCATCGATTTTAGGAAGCGGGAGATGGAAAAAGATGATTGGTCGGTCCTCCTACTTCAAATTTGGGGCACTGCGCGTGCAATCTAATGTGCCACCAGATAGGAGTGGTGTGTTAAGTAGTACTATTCTTATCAGTTTAATCCCTGTTATGTCCCCTATCAGGGGACGTGTATATGGCATCGATTTTAGGAACCGGGAGATGGAAAAAGATGCTTGGTCGGTCCTCCTACTTCAAATTCGGGGCACTGCACGTGCAATCTAATGTGCCACCAGATAGGAGTGGTGTGTTAAGTATGGTTAAGTTTCTGTCTATTAACGCTCAGGGCCTAAATACAATATATAAGAGATCCATGCTACGTAATCTAATGATAAAAGAAAAAATCGATATATGCTTAGTTCAGGAGACACATTGGAGACAAAAGGAGAAACCTACATGGGGAGGCAGTAAGTTTCCAATAATTATACACGCATCAATGAAGGATAAAAAAAAAAGAGGCGTAGCTATGATTATCTCAGATAGAGTTAAGTGGGAGAAACTCTATCTAGAATTAGATAAAGAAGGTAGATTTATGATCCTGGTAGTTAAGATTAATGATATAAAATACACCATAGTCAACCTCTATCTTCCCAATGTAGCTCCAGTTTCACAACTAAAGAAAATTTTAAATAAGGCGGACTCAATTAAAACAGGGACATATATAGTGGCCGGAGATTTTAATTGTATATTAGATCCACAAAAAGATAAAAAACTGCTAAAAGGGAGCTCAATGAATAAAACACTAGTTAAAAATGCTAGTTCCTTGACTAATCTCAAAAACAATTTTGATTTATTTGATGTTTGGCGTCTCCATAACCCAGATTTAAGAGACTATACCCATTTATCAAGAGTTCATTATACATACTCAAGAATAGATATGATCTGGGGCAACATGACTTTAGTGGAGAAGTTGACAAAAGTAAACATTGTGGAAAATGTGTGGTCAGATCACAGCATGTACATATTTGAACTAAAGGATAAGTCGACAGTTAAATATAACTCAACTTGGAAACTAAATAACTATTTGCTATATAATAAAAAATATAAGACTAAGCTGGAGAATTTGATAAGATGCTTCTTTAAGGAGAATGATCCCTTAGACACTTCAAATCTTAATACTTGGTGTGCTTTTAAAGCAGTCACAAGAGGATATCTTATAAAATTAAATCATGAAGCTAAAAGCAAAGAAAAAAGATTGGGAGATCTCTATATTGAACTCTATAAGCTTACAATAGATAATAAAGAGGAACCTACTGTAGAAAAAGGAGTGTGAATTTCAGAAGTACAAAAAAATATTCTACAATGCTTGAATATTAAAATAGCAAATAATATCAAAAAACTAAAATTAAGATTTTACTGCAGAGGTAACAAAACAGATAAGATGTTAACTAATAAGCTAAGGAAACAGTATGCTAAGGCACGCATATCTAAGATTGTATATAATCAAGAAACCTATATAAACCCAAAAGAGATTGGAGACTGCTTTAGAGATTACTATGGGTCACTATATAATCTTCCGGTGGAAACTTCGATAACAAAGATTAAACAATATTTAACCAGCACAAATCTAACAAAAATAGATCAAACTCAGAAAGATAGATTAAATAAAGAGATCACAGAGGATGAGGTGAAGAGGGCCATATCTAAAACTCAGAAATTAAAAACCCCAGGCCCAGATGGATTCTCTAATTTATTTTTCCATACTTATAAAGATATATTAAGTGCCCAATTGGCATTAGCATTTAACAATGCGGTTCAAATAGGAAGTTTCCCTGAAGAGATGACAAGGGCAAATATGCTTCCCATTCTGAAACAAGGAAAAGATCCATCTGTAGTGTCTAGTTATCGTCCCATCTCTTTAATCAATTCAGATGTAAAAATATTCTCATCTATTCTGGCAGACCGCCTTAAGCGTATTGTTAAAACGCTTATCCATAACGACCAAATAGGTTTTATACCTGACAGATGGGTGGGCTCTAATTCAAGAAGAACTATAAGCATTTTAGATAACGCCAATAAGAAACATATCCCTCTTATGACTCTAGCAGTCGATGCAGAAAAAGCTTTCGACAGGCTGAATTGGAAGTTTTTAGAACTAACCTTAGAAGCATATGGAATAGATGGATGGATGATAAGAGGAATTATGGCCCTATATAAAAACCCTTCTACTAGAATAGTAGGCCCAAACGTATGTTCCGATTGGGTACCAGTAAAAAATGGAGTGAGACAAGGGTGTCCGCTCTCACCTCTACTATACATCCTCTCAATAGAACCCCTAGCGGAAAACATTAGAAACAATGTAGATATAAAGGGATATAGAACAGGAGATAAAGAACTAAAAATCAGTCTCTATGCGGATGATATCCTTCTAACAATCACTGAGCCAATTAGATCATTGAAGTATCTAATGGAGGAAGTCAGGCGGTATAGCCAACTAGCAAATTATAAACTGAATAATGAAAAAACAGTTGTAATGAGCATTGAATTAGATAAAAAATCAAGAGAGGAAATTAGTAATCTCTATGCATTTAGATGGGCACCCCAGAAATTTGACTGTTTGGGAATATCCTATACGAAGAATATAGAGAGAATGATGGAAGAAAACTTTTTGAGTCTCTTAAAAAGTACAAATTTACTACTAAAGGACTGGAGAAATATGCAGATCACGTGGTGGGGCCGCATTAATGTCATCAGCTCTTATGTTATCCCTAAGTGGAATTATCTATTTCAGATGATTCCACTCAGGGTTCCAGATAGCTGGTTGACGCTATTACAAAATAACTTGGAGAGCTTTATTAACAAGGGCAAGAAGAATAGAATAAATAGAAATACCCTATCACTAAAGACCAAGGAGGGAGGACTAAATTTCCCTAATATAAAATCTATATACTGGGCTAATGTGATAACGCATATGTATAGGTCCCAAACGGCTTCGGCTAAAGAAGAAAGATGGTTTAGTATTGAAATGGAAGATTTGAGACTAAAAAATATAGAAGGTATACTCTGGAATACGAAACCATTAGAGAAGATGAGGATTGATATTAGAAATAATATTATATGGGCTCAACTGCAGCCCGTTTGGGAAGAAATTAAAAAGAAAATGGGTCTTAAATATACAATTTTGGATACAGCAAATCTGCGTGTAATTGAAGCCAATATGAGCGATCTATGTTTGGACAGCTGGCGTACTCATGGAATACACAAAGTCTCGCAGATATTAGGTTCAGTCAATATATTGTCTTTTGATATTATTTTACAAAAGTTTCATTTATCGCACCGAGAGGCATTTACTTATTTGAGACTTAAACATTTTTTGCAAAAATATCTTAATAAAGATTCCGGAAAAGCTCCCATAATGATAAAACGTATATTCTCACATCAGAACGTACTGAAAGTTCTATCCAAAGCAATAGAGGTGGTAAGAAATATCAATGAGGTAGTTAGTTTTCCTCAGAAGATCAAGTGGGAAATGGATCTGAAATGCCTTCTAGAACAAGAGGAATGGTGTAAAGCTATAAATAATACCTGTCGACAGGTGCAATGTTTAAATTTAATAGAATGTTACTATAAGGTCACCTATAGATGGTATTTAGTTCCCAATAAGCTATCCCTGATGTATCCAGGGGTTTCTCCTAAGTGCTGGAGATGTGACAAAGAGGTGGGCTCATTTATCCACATTTGGTGTAGTTGTCCAAACATCCAGAGTCCTATCAAGACTATGCTAAGATTTATAAAAGCTAACACTGGGATAGATCTAGATATGAAAGCAGAGGTAGTTCTGTTACATATGCATTGGCCAAAGATGTCATATAGCAATAGTTGCTTCATTATTCACTGTTTTATAGCATTTAAAATTATTCTGGCACGGAATTGGAAATCCAATAAGCCAATTTATTGGGATACTATTAAAGATCAAATCCATCTTCAGATGAAGATGGAAAGAGATCTGAGCATCCCATATTTGAACTCCCCAAAAAGAAGAGACCTATGGCAAAGGTGGATCGATACAATAGAAACTTAATTAAAATAATGTGGAGCTATACTAGACCTATTATCTAAGGAATAGCTAGAGCCATGAGCGTAACAAGACTACCTCCCAGTGCCCGACCTTGCAGATAACGGTGTAATTGTGTTTATGTATTGCAATTGTGTGGACTATGTATAGTATGTACTGGACATGTCTGGTCCTACTGTTATATGTATTTTTGTAAAAAAACGAAATAAAATAAAAGAATTTACACAAAAAAAAAAAAAAAAAAAAAGTAGTACTATTCTTATCAGTTTAATCCCTGTTATGTCCCCTATCAGGGGACGTGTATATGGCATCGATTCTAGTAGCCGGGAAATGGAAAAAGATGCTTGGTCGGTCCTCCTACTTCAAATTTGGGGCACTGCGCGTGCAATCTAAAGTGCCACCAGTTAGGAGTAGTGTGTTAAGTAGAACTATTCTTATCAGTTTAATCCCTGTTACGTCCCCTATCAGGGGACGTGTATAAAAGGCATCGATTTTAGGAAGCGGGAGATGGAAAAAGATGATTGGTCGGTCCTCCTACTTCAAATTTGGGGCACTGCGCGTGCAATCTAATGTGCCACCAGATAGGAGTAGTGTGTTAAGTAGTACTATTCTTATACGTTTAATCCCTGTTACGTCCCCTATCAGGGGACGTGTATATAAGGCATCGATTTTAGGAAGCGGGCGATGGAAAAAGATGCTTGGTCGGTCCTCCTACTTCAAATTTGGGGCACTGCGCGTGCAATCTAATGTGCCACCAGATAGGAGTGGTGTGTTAAGTAGTACTATTCCTATCAGTTTAATCCCTGTTACGTCCCCTATCAGGGGACGTGTATATAAGGCATAAATTTTAGGAAGCGGGAGATGAAAAAAGATGCTCGGTCGGTCCTCCTACTTCAAATTTGGGGCACTGCGCGTGCAATCTAATGTGCCACCAGATAGGAGTAGTGTGTTAAGTAGTCCCCCTCATCAGGCCTTTTTTAGTCGAATGTATCGCCCACTGTCCGTCCCTTCGGGATCCATCCCTCATTCATCTTAATAAAGGTGAGGTAATCTAGACTTTTTTGACCTAGGCGACTTCTCAGTGACAATACCTCCTGCTGCACTGAAGGTCCTTTCTGGCAGGCCAGAAGTTTTATCGCAAATTGGGATAGCTCAGGCCACAGGTCAAGCCTGCAC
The DNA here is from genome assembly GCF_036172605.1 of Pelobates fuscus. Lineage (NCBI taxonomy): Eukaryota > Metazoa > Chordata > Amphibia > Anura > Pelobatidae > Pelobates > Pelobates fuscus. The sequence goes on along the minus strand of NC_086318.1, from coordinate 46,639,706 downwards.
ACCCAGTAGTCAAGGGGTTCATCGCTCCTCAGAGTGTCGATATCAGCAGTTAAGGAGAGGTAGTCTGCTACCTGTCGGTCGAGTCGTTCTCTGAGGGTTGACCCCGAAGGGTTGTGGTGATGCATAGGACTTAAAAAGCTCTGCCCTCCATCAACAACACGTCTGTAAAGCGTCCTGTCCTTGCCGGCGTGGTCGTGGGAGGAGGAGGATTACTTTCACCTCTTCTCCTGTTAGATTCCCGTTGTGCTGTGACATCACCCTTATTCGCTGTGTAAAGCATACTTTTTAATTGATTTTGGAACTGCTGCATCCTTTCCGACTTGCCATAATTCGGTAACATTTCAGGCACTTTCTGCTTATACGGGGGTCTAGTAGCGTGGACACCCAGTACAGGTCGTTCTCCTTCAGCCTTTTCATACGAGGGTCCCTCAACAGGCACGACAGCATGAAAGACCCCATTTGCACAAGGTTGGATGCCGAGCTACTCATGTCCTGTTCCTCGTCCTCAGTGATCTCTCTGAAAATATGTTCTTCCCCCCAGCCACGTACAACACCACGGGTACCAGATAGGTGACAACGAGCACCCTGGGATGCCTGTTGTGGTTGGTCATCCTCCTCCTCCTCAAAGCCACATTCCTTCTCTGACTCCTCTTCCTTACAATCCTCTTCCAGCGTTGCCGCAGGTCCAGCAAGCGATGCTGATAAGGCTGGTTCTGGTGGTGATGGTGACCACAACTCTTCCTCTTCACGCTCATCTACAGCCTGATCCAGCACTCTTCGCAGGGCACGGTCCAGGAAGAAAACAAATGGTATGATGTCGCTGATGGTGCCTTCGGTGCGACTGACTAGGTTTGTCACCTCCTCAAAAGGACGCATGAGCCTAAAGGCATTGCGCATGAGCGTCCAGTAACGTGGCAAAAAAATTCCCAGCTCCACAGAGGCTGTCCTAGCACCCCGGTCATACAAATACTCGTTAACGGCTTTTTCTTGTTGGAGCAGGCGGTCGAACATTAGGAGTGTTGAATTCCAACGTGTCGGGCTGTCACAAATCAAGCGCCTCACTGGCATGTTGTTTCGCCGCTGGATATCGGAAAAGTGCACCATGGCCGTGTAGGAACGCCTGAATTGGCCACACACCTTCCTGGCCTGCTTAAGGACATCCTGTAAGCCTGGGTACCTATGCACAATGCGTTGTACGATCAGATTACACACATGTGCAATGCACGGCACATGTGTCAACTTGCCCAACTTCAATGCCGCTATCAAATTTTTTCCGTTGTCACACACCACTTTGCCGATATCCAGTTGCTGCGGAGTCAGCCACTTTTCCACCTGTGCGTTCAGGGCGGACAGGAGGGCTTGTCCGGTGTGACTCTCTGCTTTCAAGCAAGTCAAACCCAAGACGGCGTGACACTGCCGTATCCGGGATGTGGAACAGTACCTGGGCAGCTGGGGGGGTGCCGTTGATGTGGAGCAAGATGCAGCATCAGAAGAGGACTCACCCGAGGAGGTTATGGAAGAGGATGGAGTAGGAGGAGTAGAGGAGGTGGCAGCAGGCCTGCCTGCAAGTCGTGGCGGTGTCACCAACTCCTCTGCAGAGCCACGCATTCCATGCTTGGCAGCCGTCAGCAGGTTTACCCAATGCGCAGTGTAGGTGATATACCTGCCCTGACCATGCTTTGCAGACCAGGTATCAGTGGTCAGATGGACCCTTGCCCCAACACTCTGTGCCAGACATGCCATTACTTCCTTTTGCACAATCGAGTACAGGTTGGGGATTGCCTTTTGTGCAAAGAAATTTTGTCCGGGTACCTTCCACTGCGGTGTCCCAATAGCTACAAATTTTTTGAACGCCTCAGACTCCACCAGCTTGTATGGTAAAAGCTGGCGGGCTAAGAGTTCAGTCAAGCCAGCTGTCAGATGCCGGCAAGGGGGTGACTTTGTGACATTGGCTTCTTACGCTCAAACATGTCCTCAGACACCTGACTGTGGTCAGATGAGCAGGAACTGCTCAAGGCGAGAGACAGAGGGGCGGATGGTTGAGAGGGGGCAAGTAAGACAGCAGTGGTTAACGTGGCCGAAGATGCTGGACCAGGAGGAGGATGGCGGCTTTGAGTTTGTGTGCTACTTGTACTCATGTGTTGATCCCATAGGCGTTTGTGATGTGCGATCATGTGCCTTCGCAAAGCAGTTGTACCTAGGTGGGTGTTGGACTTCCCACGACTCAGTTTCTTTTGGCACAGGTTGCAAATGGCATCGCTGTTGTCAGAGGCAGACACACAAAAAAAATGCCACACTGCTGAGCTCTGCAATGACGGCATTCTGGTGGTGGCAACAGCATGCGTTGATTGGCGTGCTGTCTGGCTGACCCCGGGTGCTGATGCATGCTGTCTGACTGTGCCACTAGCTCCTTGCGATGACCTCCCCCTGCTTCCAACTCGTCTCCTCCTCCTCCTCTCTGTCTCCCCATCTGAACTTTCCCCCTGTTCTTCTTCTCTTCTAGCGGGCACCCACGTGACACCCACGGACGCATCGTCATCATCAACCGCTTCACTTGTATCTGACAACTCAGCAAAGGAAGCAGCAGTGGGTACAACATCATCATCATCACACCGTACGTGTGTAATGCTGCCTGACTGAGACATATCCCTGTTATCTACATCCTCTGGCAATAATGGTTGCGCATCACTCATTTCTTCCAACTGATGTGTAAATAACTCCTCTGACATACCAAGTGAAGCGGCTGTGGTGCTAGTGTTGGTGGTGGCGGCAGGCGGGCGAGTGGTAACTTGAGAGGTGCCCGAAGCTCAGCTGGAGGAGGATGGTGCGTCGAGGTTCTGAGCGGAAGCTGTAGAAGATTGGGTGTCCTGTGTTAGCCAGACAACTATGTCCTCAGAACTTTTCAAGTTCAGTGTACGTGGCCTCTGAACACTGGGCATTAATCTAGGGCCAAAGGGAATCACAGCACCACGACCACGACGGCCCCTGCGGAGTGGCCTGCCTCTGCCTGTCATTTTTTTTTCGATTAGTGGCACTATGCATGCAAGCTACTGTGACAACAGATATGAGTGGAACTGGTGTGACACTGTGCCCTGGCAGGCCCTGAAACGCACACTCGTGAAGGAAACAGACTGCTATTATATTACAGTCCAAAAAGTTTAGCTTTGTTTAAATGCAAGCTATTGGGACACCAGATATGAGTGAGTGGTGGCACTGGGCAGGCCCTGAAACGCACACTCGTGAAGGAAACTGACTGCTATTATATTACAGTCCAAAAAGTTTAGTTTTTTTTAAATGCAAGCTATTTGGACACCAGATATGAGTGAGTGGTGGCACTGGGCAGGCCCTGAAACGCACACTCGTGAAGGAAACTGACTGCTATTATATTACAGTCCAAAAAGTTTAGTTTTTTTTAAATGCAAGCTATTTGGACACCAGATATGAGTGAGTGGTGGCACTGGGCAGGCCCTGAAAGGCACACTTGTGAAGGAAACTGACCACTATTATATTACAGTCCAAAAAGTTTAGTTTTTTGTTAAATGCAAGCTATTGTGACACCAGTGAGTAAGTGGTGGCACTGGGCAGGCCCTGAAACGCACACTAGTGAAGGAAACTGACTGCTATTATATTATAGTCAAAAAAGTTTTCTTTTTTTTAAATGCAAGCTATTGGGACACCAGTGAGTGAGTGGTGGCACTGGGCAAGTGGGCACAGTATACGCTGTGAGCCTGACACACACGCTGGCAGACAACTAACTGCTATTCAATCTATTACAGTGAATTTTTTTTTATTTTTTTTTAAATGTACACTACTGTTACACCAGATATGAGTTGCATTGGTGTGACACTGTGCCCTGGCAGGCCCTGAAACGCACACTCGTGAAGGAAACTGACTGCTATTATATCACAGTCCAAAAAGGTTTTTTTTTGTTACATGCAAGCTATTGTGACACCAGTGAGTGAGTGGTGGCACTGGGCAAGTGTGCCTGCTGTGAGCCTGACACACACGCTGGCAGACAACTAACTGCTATTCAATCTATCACAGTCAAAACTTTTTTTTTTAATGTACACTACTGTTACACCAGATATGAGTTGCACTGGTGTGACACTGTGCCCTGGCAGGCCCTGAAACGCACACTCGTGAAGGAAACTGACTGCTATTATATTACAGTCCAAAAAGTTTTGTTGTTTTTAAATGCAAGCTATTGGGACACCAGATATGAGTGAGTGGTGGCACTGGGCAGGCCCTGAAAAGCACACTAGTGAAGGAAACTGACTGCTATTATATAACAGTCAAAAAAGTTTTTTTTTTTTTTTTAAATGCAAGCTATTGGGACACAAGTGATTGAGTGGTGGCACTGGGCAAATGGGCACAGCATACGCTGTGAGCCTGACACACACATTGGCAGACAAATATCTGCTATTCAATCTATTACAGTCAAATTTTTTTTTTTTTTAAATGTACACTACTGTTACACCAGATATGAGTTGCACTGGTGTGACACTGTGCCCTGGCAGGCCCTGAAATGCACACTAGTGAAAGAAACTGACTGCTATTATATTACAGTCCAAAAAGTTTTTTTTTGTTAAATGCAAGCTATTGTGACGCCAGTGAGTGAGTGGTGGCACTGGGCAGGCCCTGAAACGCACACTAGTGAAGGAAACTGACTGCTATTATATTACAGTCCAAAAAGTTTTTTTTTGTTAAATGCAAGCTATTGTGATACCAGTGAGTGAGTGGTGGCACTGGGCAGGCCCTGAAATGCACACTAGTGAAGGAAACTGACTGCTATTATATTACAGTCCAAAAAGGTTTGTTTTGTTTTTTAAATGCAAGCTATTGGAAAAAAAACAAAAAACCTTAAATTACATTTTACATGGTTACTAATATTTTTGATCTCATATTTATAGTAATTTTTGTGCAAAGATCTTTTCCCCGTCTTCTTTTTAATTTAACTTTTTATTGATCCTTTTGTCCCCCTCTCAAAGTGCTCGTAATAATAAGTGTTAATACATTTATGTTAATGTTAATAAGATTCATTAAAATATTTCATATTTCTTTTCATTTTCATCTTGTGGTTGATTCTATATTTCTTTTATATTATTTAGTTATAATTCTCACTTCTTATATATTTTCAAGTGATAGTCCCAATACTGTTCATTCTTTTTTTTTTCTTTTTCCTTTTTTTCCCTTTCCTTTTTAAAAAAGAAAATAAATTGCTATTTTACCTTATTACCAGTGTGTTTGTTTATCTTTTTATATTCTTTGTCTTGTGTTTCATTAATTTTGTTATAAAATTTCCCTTGTAATATTAAGTGCTCAAATTGGTAAGTACTAATTTTGATGAAATTCAAAATGCTATTATAATTAAATATATATTATGTTTTCTCTTTAGTTTATGGTACTGATTATCATTTGTGAATAATTCAATTTGTGTCATCTTAAATTTCTCCATCCCTTCCTATTTTGTCCCTGTATATCTAGTGAAATAACACCCATGTTATATTAGCTTGTTTTTTTTGTGAGACCTTCTTTCGTCACAATGTAAACATAAACGTGACACGTGGTTTAACAAAACACAGGGTTATTCTCTGAAATCTGAATTGTAGAGAACTAAAATCTGAATGGTAAAGTTTAGTAAAAAATGGCTAAGCTGGAAAAATATTTTTGTTCCCATTACTTGTGACAAATAAGGTACCAGGGGTTTCTAATATGCTCTTTCTTCAGCAAGATATGGGTGAATTATAAGGTCAAATATACTAAGCATGAGTTCAATAATTATGACCTGTCTTCTTTCCCATCCACAAATAATGTGAAATGAGAGATATTAGTGACAGGTGGCAGGGTAATTATCATTAAAGGCCCTTGTTGACTTGTTGACTCCCCCCTCATTTAGAGTAAAAATTAATACATTAAACATTTTATTTACTTTTTTCCAGCACCAATTTTCCCTCGACGCTGCTCAGCTCTGTGCCTCCTGCAATGTCATCAAGTAGGCACGGCTTTTTCCAGTGATTGTCCAATCCAATGCTCCTCAGAGGAGCTCTGGGAACCTGATGTGCATGCGCATACACATCCAATCTTCTCTACGGGAAATTATTGTATTCATGTGAAGCGATAGCACCTCTACTGGCTGTAATGGAGACAGCCCCTAGAAGTGGATTTAACCCTGCAATGTAAGCATTACGGTTCCTTAAAAAAACTGCAATTTTTTACAGTGAAGAGTTTAACCCCTGCACCCAAACCCCTTCACTGAGATAAAGTGATTTGGGTGAATTAATTGGGTCATTCACTAAAGTGAAAATTCACAGTGTATTCAACTTGGATTTCAAATTTAAGCTCAAAATAGCCAAACTGGAACAAACAAAATCTCTAAGTCAATAATGCATTCAGTTTGTCTATTTTGGTCTTAAAGTTGAAATAATCGTTTTAGTGAATAACCTTGTAAGTGTCCCTTTAAGCTAGGGTAAGCCTTGTTTATGTATCAGCCATCAAACCGGCAACAATTCCATTGTATTTCTGCCATTTTCATTTTTTGAGTTTGGCCAGCATTTTTAGGATTTTCAGGATTTTTTGTTTTGTTTCATGGCAGAAAATGTTGTGTGACTGGACAACAAAGATGACTAAATGTCTTAATGGAAGTTATTTTACAAGCTTAAGATAAAATAAAGCTAAACAAGGCCTTAAAAATAAAAAAAAATAAAAAGGTGTGAAGAGGAAGAGAACACGAGGTACAATTAGCCATATAACCAATTTTTATATATTTTAGGAATATATTTCCAGTGAATTCTGTCTGTGCTGGGCACCTGTCATATCGAGTTACACGTGGTACAGATAGATCAATGGATGTGGAAGACAGGTTTAAATAGACTGTTCCTGCCATATGTTAAATCCGAAAATCTGTTTGAATTCGGGCTAAACACTATGGGATGTACAATCAAAAATATAGAGCAGTATATGGTCTGGTCCTGCTTTAAATATTGACCTTTAAATATCCGTGGAGGTTATAGCTAAATGTGTATGTATGCTATAAAACAAGGTAAATAGTTCCTCTTTAGAGCATTGCTAGGATTTGGAGTCTATTCACTGTTTTACCTGTAAATAGTTACTGTATTTAAAGTAAGCACAAAGTAGTCATGCATAAAATGACTCTGGGACGATAGAGCTTCTGAATGGTGTTATTTATTTAGTTTTTGTCTTTCACCTGCAACCAATAATTGAACTTAATGAGGGAAGAGGTACCCTTTGCCCTAAAACATTGCAATCTGTGTCATTACACGAGGCTGTGTTTAATTATGGACACATACAGACAAAATCCTTGTTGACCTTGACGGGACTTTAGGTAGACTGGAAGCATTTTCCTACCATTTCAGGAACCTCTTCTTCATGACATGAAGGAAACTGACGTATTTAAAAAAAAGCTGACTACTCAAAGAAAGTTAATCACTAAAGACTACATTTCAAGCATCTGGTTAATTGGTTCCTTAATTTTGTTTCAAATTCATTATATACTAACTGCTAAAATGAGGACGAATGAAACGAATCAGAATAAAAAAAAATTTGAAGGACCCAAAGTTAGTCAAGCTCTAATAAACGAGGGTCACACAGCTCAGGAATAAATCAGAACTCCTAACAATTCCCATGCAAGCTGTGATAAATAAGTATAATCGTTCAATGTGTGCTATCATCAAAGTGGCCCCAGTGATCGTAATACCCAAGAAGGCTTCTTCAAATCTCCTATCTAACTATAAAGCAGCTTCAATTCATAGATTTGTCTCTGGTGGTCATATGACATCACCAGGGGTAACTCATTTGGATGTCCCTGTTACTTTTGTCCCTGTCACCAGGTTCTCTTAAGAATCGATCGAGGTTGGCACTTATTTATGTTATGCCAACTAGTGTAAGGTAACCACTTTGTTCTAATGTTTACAGCATGTGACTAGTATGCAACATAGCAAGAGTTAAAGGAACACTCTAGCGTTAGAAATACAAACCTGTATTCCTAACAGTAGAATGTTATACGATTGAGTTAGATGCATGACTTCCCCACTAGGATTAATTTAAAAAAGAGTTTTAGTTACCTTATTTCCCTAGGTGCACCTTTCTTCCACCTCTCACCCGCTGTTTGAGATCATCAATACTAATGATCTCAGCCAATCCCATGCTTCCCAAAGGGCACAATGCTCCGATCAGCATTTTGTCAAAGAGATACATTGACTGGGAAGCGTTCAGTGTCTCCTAATGCAGAGCGCGGAGACGCCGAGCATTGGTCCTGCAGTCTTTGCAGGACCGTATCCAGGACACCTGTCTGAGTGACAGCCACTAAAGGTGGCATTATGTAGCAATATAAACCCTGCCTTTTCATAGAGAAGTTTTTACACTGCTCTGGCTGCAGGTACAGTGACTTTGTCCCATTATCCCCTACGTTGTCCCTTTAAATCCTCCTTCAGTAATGCTGGCTGCGTGACTATTTAGAAAACCAAAAGTAATCCAGAAGACTTTGGTGTCGTTAACCAGTTATTAGTAGAATATTCATGACTCTGATAATAATCAGGATTTTCCAAGCACATCAATCATCCAGATACAGTATGAAAATAGCATTCCGATCCTAATGTAAGTATATGATCACAAGGGGCTCGGATAGCAAAGAAAAAAACAATTATTAATTTGAAAAACCAATACGCCCCAGGGCTGTAGCATGAGATTGATTAAGTAACGCTTGACATCGTTGCAAAGTAATGTTGAAAGTTATGTTCTTTTTTAACAGTTAGATTAAAGGGGAATTGTCACTTCTCTGGAAATCACACCTTGAATTTAACATTGAAAATCGTCTCTACCTTGTTTTAGCCTTTTTCTTTTCATGTGATATTCTGTTTTATTTAAAATGTATATTAAAGATTTAGCAAATGACATCATAAACCAGTTCAGCCCAGGCACAGTCAAGGCACACACATGGGCTTTGAGTATAATTTTGGTCCCATTTCACTATTAGCCTGGAGTCTCCTGTAGGGCTGAGAGAGAATTTGGAGTTAATTATACAGCGCAGAGTGGAGGTATTGTTGCGGGTGCATGTAATGCAGGGTTGTGAAGGGTTAATAAAGCATGGCTTGTGGTTAATACAGCTGGTGTATAAATATGGGGTCATGTATTAGTCTGAATGCAATCAAAGGTTTGGTGCCTCGACGTTATTCAAAGAAAACAGCGTTTAAGCTTGGATTTAGGGCATTATAGGTTTGCTTTTATTTTTGCCTGGAAACTCCCACAATGAAAGAGGGGAAACATGCATTTACAGGCAGGCCTAGACTTGCCACAGGGCAAACAGGGCAACAGCCTGGTGGGCTGTAATGGCCACAGACCAAGGCTAATAGGTAAAGTCAAAGGATCTCAAGTGCCAGCTGCTGCAGGGCTGTTACTTCTTGAGGGCCAGCCCAGAGATAGAGCTAAATGGCAGGTGGAGAGATCAGAAAACTCTCTCACTGGTCTATTCACTCTAATGTAGAGGCAGCCCAGAGTTCTCGAGAATGCTGACGAAGATTGCTGCAGATAACTGGTCAGAGTGTTGCCACAGGTTACCATGGCAACGCTCTGATACTTTTCCGGTGGTAGCCACAAGGAGAGCCTACACTCACTGGAGAGAGAAGGACCGGACCATCAGGAATCTACATTCCCTCCTTCCTACCACAAGGTGAGCAAAAGAAGGGGGTAAGAAACTATTCTTAAAGGTTTTTTTTCTTTGTCTATAAACTAAGGTGTTCAGTGACTAACCTTCCAAAAATACAAAACATCCTTCCCCACATCCATTATTCCCTGCACAGACACAATACCCTACCTATCTCCACCACAGACACCATACACCCCTTATCCACCCACAGACACACTACACCCTCTGGTGGAACCCAGATAAGAAGCCATATAGAAGTGTTGTTGTGGAGTTTTCTTTTCAATTTGCTTGCATTGCGTTAAACAAATTTAGGGCATATTCTCTATGTGCGAGCACTTCAGCAGGGCTCTGCGCATGTGTTGCCCTGGAGGGTATCCAACAGACGGGAGCCTGCATGTCTTTGGTGATGACACAACATGCCCCCTCTACGCCTCCACCCCTTCATAATAGGCTGCCCTGCCAGGGCCGAACCTTTGTCCCAGTCTGACTTTGCTTACCGGTATTTTGGTCAACATGCAGGCACATAGTGGTAGAATAAGGAAAATATAGAGATAAGAATTTCTGCATTTCATTTTTTCAACATACAAACACATATTTGTTAAACATAGGGTCTAAGTAAACATGAAATAAGCTATGATTGCTAAAATAATGACAAAAAAAATTAATAAAATTTTAGTTTATGATTCATAACAAGTACAAATTCAGTAATGGCTATTTTTTTTTCCCGATGTGGTATCTAAGTGACGGAAACAATTATGGAGATTGAAAGTAGTTTAGAATTTGACCTCCCGTAACCTCACTGTTTTTCAGAAGGGTACGAGACACACATCTGCTCCTGATAGAAAAATGGAAAAGGGAAAAAAAAAAAATGACCTGTAGGTTTTTAAGGCCTGCAATGCATAACCTGCTGTTAAAGCAATACAAATCTGTTCACTGAGAGCTATGATGTAATATGACAGTTGGGTAAAACAATATTTCCTTTTTAAACATAGTTGCTTCATTGCAATTTTATACAATTTATTCACAGTCAATGCTATGGTTTGTTTAAGCCAGTGCTGTTTAAACAGAGTTCTACTTGTAATTCTAGCCAATGAACTGCAGAACTTTTAAGAAAAGGCATTCAGATTAGGGATCGCTTATTTCAAACCGTAAACATTGATTACTGTAATATCACAGCCGAGTTCTTGAGACCTATTCACAAGCCGTTATAAATGTGTCTGCATTGGCCTGCGCTCCAAAACAAATCTGGAAAACTGACTACGCTTGACATGTTTTGGCTTTTCTTATTTTAATTCTAAAGAATGGGATACTTGCTAAATCTTATAAACGCAGCCCTAAATATATTTACTAGGAGGCTTTAGCTAATTAAACACACATTAGGTTACGTGAATTCCCACACTGCACCTCCATACTCTCATACAATTATTTTCCTATTTTAGATACTCTTCCCTGCTTTGATGCTACAACATTCTCACAGCCACTTGACTTTGCACCCTCAAGGAATTCTGCTATAAGACTGCTATAAGAATTAGTTCTGTAATTGGTTATATATCTGCCAGATGTATAGATTTCACAATATTTTCCCAATTTATTTGCGGTAGTTAAAATCAAAAAATAAATTAACATGAAGATACATTGATTACATTCCCCATTACTACCTGACCTCAGTCTTTTATCTCGAGGTCGATGTCCAGCGTGATAATAGTAGCTGTCAAGACATATTCAAGATTATTTGTCTACCTTAATATTTTGGTTTTCTCCTAAAGGTAGTTTGAAGACATCTGGACAAACAGTCTCAAAACAATTACCATAAACAATTCAAAGAGTTGTTATCGAAGTACTAAATAAAACAATACCCTACGGTGACACCAGTATCACAAAACAGAAGTAAGAACACCTGACATCTAAACTAATGATTATGTTTTCCTTAGCGTGTATTTTTAGATTTTCAAGTTAAGCCCTCAAGCAATATTTGAAAAAAAAAAAAGGTGTTGAAGGATTTAGCCTGTATCCATATTCAGCCCTACACCTGCCCGCACTATTTCATCTGTGAAAAATTATGTGTAGGACTATAACTCTCGCCATCTCGAAAGATTCCTGCCAGCAGTATATCCAAGACTGCATAACTCATTGCTACATGCACAGTTCTAGAACTGAATAATGAGAAGTCATGTCGCTGTCATTAATGTCACACCAATGGTACAAACGGCTGTTTCTTTGATTTTTGCTGTTCCAAAAAGCTGCTTCTGTTTATGTATTTAAAGCAAGGCATCGGCACCTTTGGCACTCCACCTCCCAGTTTTGGACTACACCTCCCACGATGCCTTACCACAAAATCTGGAGTGCCGAAGGTTGCTTACCCCTGATTAAAGGGTATACTCATTAACCCATAGCATGCAAAACTGCAAAGCACATATTTACCAATATTTAAAATGTAAATCAATATAAAAGAGAAGTTTCATGCATCTTCAGTCCTGGGTTAGCTCAGTAGACCTGAACGTAGTCTCCGTGGATGGTATGAAAAAGCAGGGGACAATGGGTATTCCCTAATAAAAATAAATATTATGTGCCTTTATCCAGTAGGTATAGTAATCTAGGAAGAAAAATTACTCAAGTCTATTAAGTCTAATTTTTCCGCACATTGTTTATGCTTTTTATGCTGTTGATCCAAAAAACAAATGAAACATTTTGAAACAATTTCCAACTGTGCCACAAAAAGGTAAAAGCTAATTCAAATTTCTCCTTAGATCAATCACCATGCAATCTAATAAAACAACCTCTTCGAGTCTGTCTATAGTTGTTCCTAACACCTTCTCATTTAAAGATATCCTTATCGCAACCCCATTTAAGGTATAGCTTACTTGAGAGTTTATTATCCTAAAATGCATAGTTTGCGTTTATCAATATTGATTTTTTTTTTTTGATACTTGAATGCCAAGTCCCCTAAAATATCCAACTCTATATGTAGTGACATAATTTCTGTGCATCTTACTTATCTTAATTTTGTGTCATCTGCAAACACATGGTTTTACGAGATGAAACAACAGACAAAATTGTAATAGTGCTCTGTGTATATTGTAGTGAACACACAAAATATAATGTGCAGAAAAAATACATGCAAATACATGTAGCACATTAAAATACAAGTTTCCTCTTAACACCTAATATGGTTAAACATAAAACATGCATTTTACAAAAAGTACGCAAAAATGTGTAATAGTAACAAGACTTAAAGGGATATTTTCTATTACACGTTTTTGCACACTTTTTGTATGTTGTAAGATTTTAAATTAACTTTTCAAGATCATTAATAAACACATTAAAGAAAAGTGGATAGAGCCCTGAGAGACTTAATTTAGCACTTTTGCCCAACTTGAATGTTTTTCAATAACAACTACTCTCTGCAGTATGTTTATTTAGCTAGTATTCTAGCCAACAACAAGATGACCTATCCAACAAGGTTGCAGAGACTTGGGATGGATGTAAAAGAGACAATCTTTTCTACAACGGCTGGTCATTTAACAGTTTAAGGGACCCTACAGGCACCTAGACCTCTATCAGGAGCATTGGAATTGACCATTGTAGAGCAGACCATGCCTGCTAGATGACGTTGTGGGCGGCGGAGAGTTGAGCAGTGCCACGGTAGCCTCAAAAGGTAAAAATTGCTTTTTAAAATTCAGCTTTTTTGCCCGGGAGAGAGTGGGGGGTGATATCCGTAAGACTAGGAACATGGACTTCTATCTCTCAAACACCTCAGCATCATGCTGACTAATTTGGTACATCTCCTTCTTGTTGCACTCCTGTTGGCGACCTTTTCTCTGTACCAGGCTGCATACCATTACCCAACTTCTGTTTGCTTGTATCAAGTAAGGGAGAGGAGCAAACAAGTGAATACTAAGAAGAAAGGTAAAACACAAAGCGGTAGGTCTACTAAGTGATACAAGCTCTAACACCTGTGAGGTATCACCTACACCTTTAAATCATATATAACACACAAAAAATAGGTGGAGCAAGTATGGCAAATAAATATAAAAATATACTTCTCTCTCTTCTTACTTTGTCACTGTAAAGATAGAGAGGTACATAATAGTGCAGATACCTTAATACATAATATGGAAAATCAGTATGACTTAAACACACTCACAAAGATAGAGCCATATACTGAACCTGGCTCTTGTGTGGATTTCCTTAGGATCTCTTTAGGGTGATCCAAACCCTCTTTGTTGATGCTCTGGAAAAGTGGAAATATTCCTTCCCAAGGATAGGCAGCTAAGATAAGAATGCTTGCCAAAAAGTGAATTTATTTATAAATACACTGGATAAAACACTTCATAAAATATAAGTATAAAAAGTTATACTGATTTTCCATATTATGTATTAAGGTATCTGCACTATTATGTACCTCTCTATCTTTACAGTGATAAAGTAAGAAGAGAGAGAAGTATATTTTTATATTTATTTGCCAAACTTGCTCCACCTATTGTTTGTGTGTTAAACTAAGAAGAAATGACTTTAGAAATTATGATTAGAGAGAGAGAAAAGTTAAGAGCTACAGACAGATAGGTAAAAATGGATGCATTTCTTTAAATCTACAGCGACAGACTACCCTGTCCCTGGATTATAAAAACCCTTTTTCCATTCCCCTGTTTGTTCGGTAGATTGCCTTCACCTTCAATTTTACTATTGCCCTGTTCTAATTCCGAACAAATCATCGAATGACCAGGCCACTCGTATGCGAATTGTGCTTGTTAACCTCTGTCACCCCTGTCAACACCTCGTTAGCACACCTAACCGCAACATTCTAAATGGTCGGCTGGGTGGTCGCTGTTCATATGTGCAAACACGTGGCGCCGGCCACCTTGAGCAGTGAATGCAGGCAGTGGTGTTTGGTCGTCGAGTGCGTGGAACTAAAATCTAACACTCGACCGCCCGTACACCGCTGAACTTCCACCTTCACTTGCGTTTGCCTGTCTTTCGTCTGGAAAGAACACTGTTCGGTGGGAGCTTACTCCCAAACAAGGGACACATAACCAGTATATGGACAGATGTCTCGATTCGCTATTTTGTGTAATTCTGTACTCCTGAAAGAGACCGACCGCTCATATCAATTCCATGGAACTATTGTGGGCAGCAGCCTCATGTGCAGTCGGTCAGAACTATAGCCCGGTGGCGTTTCGGCTGCATTCGTGGGATCTGAGCTCTTTCTGTATATGTTGGGCGCTCAGATCCAGGCTATCCAGAGATATAGGACTTGAGGTGGTATTGCATGTATTTTGGGGTGTAATAACTGTACATGTTCTGTACCTGAGAGATAATTTAATTTAGATGTTTGTTTTCAGCAGTTCTCTCTCAGGTACAGTCGAAAATGTAGGAGGGATTACCCTGCTATGTCACTCTGGAAACCCCTTGCATGGAAAGTTGCATAAAAGGCCGTTTGTGGCTTCCAATAATTTAGTTCATCCCCAGCATAGAGCCTCTTCTCATGTTTGTGGGAGAAAGCTATACCAGCTATATGACTACTTTGGATTATCGCTACTTGGGATTATTGCCTCATCACTCACACTAGAGGGAACAGAGCATCTCTGGCGGCGAAAGCCCTCTTCCCATCAGGGTGTCCGCCAGATTTACAAATGTTCCTCTTTTTCTAAATGAAATTTATTTTTCCCAGAAGATAATTATAATGATTTTTTAGCAGACTATGCTTGCTGTTGATCAGGGAAAAATATAAATAAAAATTGACAAATACTAAAGTGTAAAACGTGACACTCACTCTGCATGTGCACACTCTCAGCCAGCAAAGGGAGGGGGAAGGGATAGAGGGAATGGAGGAGGAGGGAGTTCAGAGATTAAAAAAAAAATAGGATAGTGAGTAGGGAGGGCTTCATCAGAGTGTGAGAGGGAGGAATGGAAAGAGAGCTTCTACAGAGCGTTGGCAGATTTTTTTTTTATACACAGAATTGACAATAGGCAGCTTGGAACAGAGTTCCAGATGCCTTAGTCATGTGTTTGTGGGGGGTGGAGGAAACTTGCCAACTATATGGGCAGAGTTTCAAACAGAAAATGTATATCCAGCCTCCTACCACCATAACCACTTCAAAAAGCAGAAGTGGTCATGGTGGTGGGAGTAACCCCATCATATACTGATTTCATAGAGACAAAAGTTAGGAGTGTAGTTCAGCCTTCCGGTAATGAACGCAGAAGTTTGTTTGCATAAACGATTATTTTAAAAAAAAAACTTTAACATCAATAAAAGTCCGAGTAGTATACCATGGAAATTAGTTATGCAATCAAAATATATAGAACCCATTAAAAATGCCGCACTTTAATCACATCGAACCTAAATACAGTCTCAAAACACATAGCTAATATTTCATATTTATTATCTTATGACAAATTTCTCAAAAGGCAATGATAGAGGGAAACCATTAAAGACCTTTCAGGTTGCACATTTCCCTTATTTAGCAATTAGACTAATTCACATTTATTAAGCATGACAGTCCGTCGTGTGAACTTATAGCTGTCAAGGTCAAAAAGACGCATATCTCCATACGCAATTCTTTGCTATTTGTTCAGTGATTCATATGTCAGCCCACCATTTAATAATGAAAATATCTATAATAACTAATTAGGTAATATGTTGTACATATTCATTTGACCAAGGCTTGTCAAATTTGTTCGCAATGTCTATCTGCAGACCACCTTGTAGGAAAAGCAGAGCATCATATATATTTTTTGCATTGTTGAGTCGCCATTTGTCAAATTTTGTTTTTCCATTATTTTATTACTGCTTTTTCCATTGGCCCTTCAAATGAATCTTCATATACTTTTGTTTTCATTTAATATACACAATACATTTAATGAAATCCTTAAAAAAGGCATTTGTGCTACAGACGTGTAGTCTACTAATTTGACCAAGTGAAGGGTTAACGCTAATAATTACAGTGATTTTTTTTGGAGTTGCATATCTCCATACGCAATTCTTTGCTATTTGTTCAGTGATTCATATGTCAGCCCACCATTTAATAATGAAAATATCTATAATAACTAATTAGGTAATATGTTGTACATATTCATTTGACCAAGGCTTGTCAAATTTGTTCGCAATGTCTATCTGCAGACCACCTTGTAGGAAAAGCAGAGCATCATATATATTTTTTGCATTGTTGAGTCGCCATTTGTCAAATTTTGTTTTTCCATTATTTTATTACTGCTTTTTCCATTGGCCCTTCAAATGAATCTTCATATACTTTTGTTTTCATTTAATATACACAATACATTTAATGAAATCCTTAAAAAAGGCATTTGTGCTACAGACGTGTAGTCTACTAATTTGACCAAGTGAAGGGTTAACGCTAATAATTACAGTGATTTTTTTTGGAGTTGCATATCTCCATACGCAATTCTTTGCTATTTGTTCAGTGATTCATATGTCAGCCCACCATTTAATAATGAAAATATCTATAATAACTAATTAGGTAATATGTTGTACATATTCATTTGACCAAGGCTTGTCAAATTTGTTCGCAATGTCTATCTGCAGACCACCTTGTAGGAAAAGCAGAGCATCATATATATTTTTTGCATTGTTGAGTCGCCATTTGTCAAATTTTGTTTTTCCATTATTTTATTACTGCTTTTTCCATTGGCCCTTCAAATGAATCTTCATATACTTTTGTTTTCATTTAATATACACAATACATTTAATGAAATCCTTAAAAAAGGCATTTGTGCTACAGACGTGTAGTCTACTAATTTGACCAAGTGAAGGGTTAACGCTAATAATTACAGTGATTTTTTTTGGAGTTGGGTGACAGGTGTCATAATAAAGAGGGAAAGTGAAGACTCAAATGGCCAAGGAGATTTTGGATAGGTTTCCTAAGGAAATATGTGTTTATTTGAGTAAGATCTTATACGATTTAGAGAAGATTTAGAGAACCAATGTGTCCCACATTATTTGCCATGACCAGGAGTTTTGGCATGCCATTATGATGACGAATGGAATTCTTTCTTAAAAGGGACAGTATATAATTTTAATTGTAATTGTAGACCAAATTAGAAAGGTAAAAGAAGCCAATAAGACTTAAACATTCATAATTTGTAATTTTATTTCTGTTTTTTGTCAATCTTTCTTTTATTGAGACATACAAGATGGGATACAAAATAAAGAGAGGGAAATGCAAGAACGTTTTACAGTATAGGTTTAGTACATCGTTAACTTGGAGAAATTACATTTCCTGAATAGTGATGCCTCATTTTTTGTTGTTTTGTTATGTTTGGTGTGCGTGTCACCGCCATTTTGGGTGTGCCATGTGCTCGGCTGCCCTGGCGTTGCGGTTGTATGTTGTATGGTTGGCTCATTACTGCCACTCCAGTCGCTTGATGTGGACCGAGATGACCCCCATCGGTCCGGGGGGAGAGGGGGTAGGAGGTGACAATCTTGAGGGATCCATGTCCAGGTCAGTCAGCATGGGGAGCGGCCATCTCCCCACTGCCCGATCTCCGGTAGGCCTCAGTACAGATTGTCGGGTTCCCAGAGGGTTACAGGCTTGATTTTGGTATCGGGTGATACCCCCGGGTGTCCCCTTCATGGTAGCTCCTCTCCAGTTTACGATTGCGCTGATTTGTTGGGGGATTAGCCCCGAAAAGTGCAGAGTGAAGCTGGAGCTGAGGTTCAGCACAACCACTCTGCCTGGATGCTAGGCTCCGCCCCCCCTCTTCAATGTGGGTCTGTCTTGTAATTTTATTTCAATCAGATATACTTTTTATATTTGAAAGTTTACAAATCATACAATGCAAGAGCATATATCCATATAAATAGGGTTAAAATTGTGTAAAAACAAACACAGCTGAAAATGAAACAAATATAATCTAATTGATCAATACAGCTTAGAGCCACATGGGACGAAATAGGATAGCATCCATTATCTCAATACAACAAGGAGGAATAAGAAAGAAAACATTGTGCTTATCAGTGATGGTTATGGAGACCCAATGAGGTCCAGTTATAAGAGTCCAGTTCTAGGTGAGCTGCAATAGATGAGATTCAACAAAAAATGTTGAAGTACACAAAGTGGTAAAGATTATAAGGCTATTGTCATGTTAGATTGAAATTTGGATTAGGGCAGGTCTAAAAAAGATGGTAAACCCTGTCTCTAGAACTGTATTTTTAACACCACCAAGAAAAATTATTAGAGAAGAACTTACCTGACATGAGATATAATTCGAAGAAAATCTATTAAATCAATGTAATGCATTTACTGGTCCACTTCAAAAGGGTTATGCCCTCATACCATCAATCTCATAACTCACAGATTTGGGCTTTATACCCTCGGGAGTAAGTTAGACATAGGGATTACATACAGTATGTGTCGTGCAATCTTTTCTATGACAATGTACGATAGTGCAGGAGTGAAGAGATTAAGGAACACTCCAATGTTCCTAAACCCTGCGTTTGCAGTGTAGGAAGGGAGTGGAGCTGAGTGGACTCCATGGTTGACTACTTAAAACTAATTTGGGCAAGTATGTGGCATTACAGCGTAGAATTCTAGAATGAATTTTATGCAGATTGCTACCATTTAATTTTACACAACATACCTAACACTTTTAAGGTGAGAAATGTTATATATACATATGTTGCAGAAACACTATAGTCACCAGAACCAATACAGCTTGATTGATCTAGAGTGTGCTACAATGCAACAATGGGCTAGATCCTGCAAAGATTGCAGGACCAACATTCAGCTTCTCCACGCTCTTCATGGAGACACTGAATGCATAGACACTTTCTATGAGGAGATACTGATTGACCATGCGTGGTGTTTTGCCAAGCATTGGATTGGATAAATCATCAAGATTTCCAGGGAGGCAGAGCCAGCCACAGAGAGCAGTGCAGTGTAAGAGAAAAGGTAAGTAAATCTCATGTTTTCATGTATTCGAAGTGGACCTGGGACATAAACCCCCATGGAGTTAAGGATACATGTTAGTATTCCTAATGCAATAGTGTTCCTTTATTAACAAAAAATATATTTACAGGAGACATTTTGCTTGCCCTTGTCAAAATTACAGGATAGTCAAAATGCTTTGTGACCCCAGAAATAGTTTGATACTATTGGTGAACTGAAATAATGAATGTGTTAAGTGGTTACAAGTCACCCTGAGAACGAAGACGACTGCACTCCTTCATCTAAGCAGAGGCCGGAGCTGTACGTTAGTGGAAGTTTGGTAACTCGGTAGACATCAGTAAAATATTCTCTCTATTCAGCATGTGGGCGTTTGTAGAATCAGTGAAGACTTGCAGCAGCCCAGCATGGTCTTCCTAATGGTTTTACACTTACTGTTTATAAATCGTTCTTGTTTGGTTTGCTTTAATTGGTAACTGGATATATGTTGCTGAAATCTGATTTCACAATCAATAGTATCTCTGTGTCTCGATGACTTCCACATTCAGTCAGTGGAACCTGGTCCATAGGGGCAAGTGGGGCGTCCCCCTCCACCTGTTTTTCATTAAAAAAAAAAAAACATGTTGGCATGGTAAGGACTTATGGTATGTGTATTAAACAAAATTAAAACATGTAATATCTGTCATGATTAGTTCTGCAGTTTCCTGCCTTCCCTTTATGAATGGCTGGAGATGCTGCTGAGAGACTAAATAATTAATCATGTCTAGATTTGGGGGCAAAATAAAAATATTTTTAGGTATAGACTCCTTAAAGATGCCTTATCTATTCTAACAATGTATTTGTTTTACTCATTGGCTCTGCGTTGGACATTGGATAATAGGCACCCTAAGAGTCTGGCCTTTGTGTTATATTTTAGGGTTTTATTCAGGATAGCATCAGGGGGTAGAGTCAGATCTTTTTAAAGTGGTTGCTGTTAACCAAATACATGTATGATTAGGCTTATGGTGTTAAACTAGTCTTGACATTCTTTTGTTTTTCAGTTGCTGAGCCCCCACTATGTAATTTTTACTGTTAAAAGAAAGCAGTGTACAGCTTTCTACCCTAGCTCTGTGCTGTAGGATAAGGGAAATAACCTAATATGACTGCTCCTAGGTAGAGTTCTCTAAACATCTCCTATCCTTGTGTCCCATTACATGTTTTGATCTCTTTCTGTCTCACCTTATCCAGTCTCTTTCCCATAGTCTGGTCCTATCTTTAACACATATTTTTTAACCTCTTTCTGTCTACTGTCATCTTGCCCTCTTCTCTCAAGCATGCAATCATCAATCCTATCCTAAAAAAGCCATCTCGTGACCCTACTTCTCCTTCTAACTAATCCTCTTTACTTCTTATGGGAGTCTACATGTCAAACTCACTTTGTCAATACAAACTCTCTTCAATCTGGCCTCCATTCTAGTGAAACCCATCTTAACAAAGTAAATAATATCTTTATCACTGGCAAATCCAAAGGTCTTTACTCTCTCCTCTGTGCTACCTTTAATACTTCTGACTGCTCTCTCCTTCATCAAACGCTTAACAACCTTGGACTCTGTTACTCTGTACTCTGCTGGTTTTTATCCAATCCTTCTGAATGCTCATTTAGTGTCTCCTTATCTGGTGTCATCTCCTCCCCACTGTCCATCTCACTTGGTTTTCCCCAAGTCTCTGTTCTTGGCCCTCTATTATTCTCCAATTACACTGACTATCTTGGTAACCTCATTAAAGCTTTTGGATTCCAATACCATCTATATGCTGATGATGCTCAGATTTACCTCTCCTCCCTTGAAAAGGTGTCCCAAATTGTCTATCTTCCATATCTAACTTGATAGAAAAACGAATAAGGTGCGCTGTACCTTTAAAAATATAAATAAGTAGTGCATAAATAATTTAAAGTGCAAGTGCAATGTGCAACACGTGAGGGTACCTTCAATAGGGATAAAGCACACTTTCAAATGGCAACTGGAACATATAATTCAGTATGTCCCTCAGGGTAATATATAAAATAAACACAAAAAGAAAAACTCATAGGATAATATGTAGTACAAGATATAAAAGACTTGGATATAAAAGAGTAACACTCACAATGGTAGAGCAGTGAAAGTCTGCTCTAACTTAGTTGGCATGAGTCCTCTTTTCTCAGGACTTAGAGACCTGTAGGATCCATAAAGCAGCAGATTCAACCTTTAGAATTGGTTTATTGATAGATGTACATACAAAAGATAATTCAGAGTGATATGTCTCTTACAATTAAAAGAACATGTACCAGTGTATACACCTCCCCAATGTGGTCACAGCAAAAGAAATGAGTAATATTACCAATATGTAACTTGACTGTAATACAGACAGCATAGAGCTTGATGGGGATATGGACCCTATTACTATAGTAGCCCAGAGTGAAAGAAACACATAAAATAACAAATAACAAATGTTATAGATGCAAGCAGACGCGTTTCGGCTACCAGCCTTCCTCCAGTGCTTCCAGAGGAAGGCTGCTAGCCGAAACGCGTCTGCTTGCATCTATAACATTTGTTATTTGTTATTTTATGTGTTTCTTTCACTCTGGGCTACTATAGTAATAGGGTCCATATCCCCATCAAGCTCTATGCTGTCTGTATTACAGTCAAGTTATATATTGGTAATATTACTCATTTCTTTTGCTGTGACCACATTGGGGAGGTGTATACACTGGTACATGTTCTTTTAATTGTATTACTGCTATTTGGTGCACAAGGGAAGCACTAGAGTACTGGTTACACCGATTATTGTATATATCTACTGTCATCAATTCAGTGAAGCGCCCACTCACTATTCCTTATCATTTCTTATATATGCCTCTTACAGCCCATACAGGAGATGTCCCCAAAATAAAGCGGTCACAGGAAACACAGTTCAAACTTGCCGGTTTTCTTACTCGATCGCCGCATACACAGTACTTCCGGGTTTCGGAGAAATCACATGGTAACGTCGTGCGTGATGACGCGTTTCGCCCAATCGGCTTCCTCAGATCACGAGGTGCAGCTTTTATAGTAATACATAGTGTTTCACTGATTTGTAAGTTATTATATTATTACTTATATCACTTAGCGCCGTTTTTTGCTTGTATATATATATTGTTTACTATATCTAACTTGATGTCTAAAACAATCTTTTTAAAAGGAATTCCTCATCTTTCTCCCCTCTAATATTCCTCATCCATCTATCTGCCTGCACATCAATGAGCATCTTTTATCCAATGCCTCAAGCTTGCTGACTAAAAGTAAATTTTGACTCAAGTCTTACCGTCTCTCCTCACATCCAGTCTGTCTTCAAATCCTGTACCTATACCACAAAATATTTTTAATGTTTAAATACTTTTTTAACTCACAATACAACTAAGGTACTTATTGATGCACTCATCATTTCCTGACTTGACTATTGCAACTCACTACCCGTCATTCTTCCTAATACCTGCTTTGCCCCTCTTTAATCTAAAATGAATGCTGCAGCCAGGATCATCCTCCTGACTGATTTCTACTCCTACACCTTACCCTTTGCCAGTCATTACATTGGCTTCCTATACCCTTCATAATCCAATTTAAACTGCTAATACTAACCAACAAAGTCCTCACTAACTCCACTCCTCACTACATTTCCTTCATACTTAACAAATAGAGCCCATCATATTCCCTTCACTCTGTGATTACCTTCTCCTGACATCTACTCCTTCCCACACAACTCTCATCTGTAGGATATTTCAAGGCCTATCCCATTTATGCAAAATTCCATACCCTGTGCCATCAGACTGTCCCCTAGCCACATCTCATTAGGAATGCTTACCGTCTTCCTGGGTGACTCGTCTCTCATTTCACTACCCGCATTGGTTTTCTTTCCTCCATAGGCCAGCTTACGCTCTCTAATGCCACTGTTATGCTTGTTCCACGCATCACTTTTACTAGCTTATTTCGACATAGGCATCTTATCCGTCACTCCCTCTTTCCCTCTGACATGCCATTATTCCTATTGTGTTTCTATACTCTTTGCTCATAGAATGTAAACTTGTTTGACATGAGCCTTCTTCACCTCTTGCCTTTGTGTTTGTATGTAATTCACGTATGTCAAATATTCCCTTTCTATAATTATAAAGTGCTTGGGGACATCTTGGTGCTATATAAATGACCATCATAAAAATAATAGTGCACTGACCTCATCTACTAGACCCTCAACACTGTTTTGTTTTTCCATCCCTGGTTGAGGGAGGAACTGGGAAATAATAGAAGCATTAGGGCTGCATAGTCACTTGTACCAAGCTGTAAGTTTACTCATACTGTGTATATGGCATCATCTAAATGATATAACTTTTGTACCTACATATGCTTTGCCGGTATTAACTGTCAAACCATGTATACGCCAGGGGTGTACACAAAGCATTTAGAAGAAAACATATTTTACTTATCTCTTTCGTGCTCCTGGAGTTAAATATTCTCTGTAATATATGTCATGTCTTGAGGGAAACCACATGACTGACAACATTTTGCAGAAGCTGAGAATTTAATCCTATAAACGTCTTATTGCTTTTCCTTTATCTCCTTGGGTTCCTCTTGTCTAAGGATAATGTCATCACAAATGAGATGTGTTTCATGTAGCATTTAACAGCCCATAACTTGTGCAACACTTTGTTTAAATGTTCTCATCCATTTCCTTACCTGCGACAGGAATGATGAAAATCTTTGTGTTTCTACTGGAGGAAGCAGTGTGCTTTTCATGGAATTTTTGAAAGGGAACAAATCATAAGGGGTTTCAGAGGTCAAACAGCTTCTCACTGCATATATTCAAACAGGAAGCTCCGACCCACCAATGTTTTACAGGGTAATTTCCCAGTGAACAAAGTGAGACCTGTCTATTCTCCACAGTGAAATAATTATTTTTTTATCTAGTATAGCACTGAATGAACATTATTCCAATGTATCTTTTTTGTAGACTATGTAGCTACACCAGTTTTAAGATGCTTGGGAACATAAAGGGCACTTTTATTTGGCATGTATCCCTGCTGAGCCTTGGGATTGTGATGAGGACTGTTAATGACGCCTATCCATGTGGTTGGATCACCTCGTGGTGTTTAGTTCTTACCTTTGTTCAACTAACCATGGATTGAGACAGATGGTCTTTAAAGAACATTATTGGAACACTGTAAACCACTACAGCTTGCCCTCCCATTGTAATAATCAAATCATTAATGATTTGACAACTTACCTAGGGGCCACAAAGTGCCCGTCTCAGCCTCCTGTGAAGGCAGAGCTTCCTGCAACGGGTCGGTCCAGATCGTTGGGTGAGTGCATCAGCTGAGAATTTGCTAAGTTTGCAAACAGTTTGACTACTTACCCTAGAAGGGCACACAGCACTCCTTGCACCATAAACACTACAGGGGCCTGTGACATTGTAGTTATATTGCTTGGAGTGTTCCTTTAAGTGTTGGTGTCATGAAAAATAAAACTTAGACACAGGAATATCTGCTGTGAAAGGAGGAATGTTTATTCAACACGATTGTTGCAAACTGGTGGTAACGGGTAGACCACAATAAAAAGAAGATGCTAACCAGAATAACATGATTATGGCGAGGGAAAGATTATGGGGAGGGAAACCCTATAACTAGAGGGAGTCCTAACTATTATGCTCTACTTAGGTAATAGCATAGACCTTTAAGAGTGACATCATAAATAAATGAAGCTTTATATATTCCAGTAGTGTAACTGTCATGAATATGGCATTGTTATGCCCTGATAACCCATTACTGGGAATTCAATGAGACAACTTGCAGAACTAATGAACGATAATTATTGCAGAAATTTGTCTCAAATAAGACAAAGTGGAAAATGTTTCCATCTGTGACAAGTCCTATAATGTGTTCTCAGTTTAGATATTTGAATATAGATGTTGCAAATCTCTTCCTAGCCATCAACTCAATCTTCTGTAAACAGACCTACTTTGTTTTTTGTTTTTTTTTGTTTGTTTCGTACATGGTTTGTGGAATTGGTTATGGTTTGCAGCTCATGGTAAAAGATGCTCAAATCTTACAAGGAATCTGCGTGTTACATGACAGGTGTATAGTCGCCATTTGGGCAGTCGGAATCCAGGACAAACCACCCCCATAACCTAACCCAATAACACACGGACACTAAGTATTATGGGGAAATTTGTCCACAGCTTTATTAACCAATAATTATAATAATAATAATAATAATAATAATAATAATAATAATAATAACAATAATAAATTAACATATTAAACATGGGTCATTGCCCCCCATACTCCGCCCCCCTGGCATCCTGTTCCTTCGGCTACCATACAAAAGGCAATGACCCCCATATAATAACACCTATACATATTTATAACATATTTATAACATACACCAACATTCCAAAGTGCCAACCAACCATTAACCACGGCAGGGGTATACCCGGATACCCCTGCCCCACCAGGTTCTGAGTCACCTCCAGGACTCGAAACCTCTCAACCACCGATGACCACAATCTGTTATTCCACCTCACGTTCATCCAGGGGAGCCTATTTTCTCTCCTTCGGCTCCCCGTCCCGCCGCTGTGAAAGAAACGGGTTAAATAAACACATAACAAACAAAGGGAGGGTGGGTGGGACAAACTCAACCGGGTAGAAAGTTAGAATGACTCACCTAAGATGGCTGCTCATTTAAATAGCCCATCCTACTTACCCATAATCCAACCCTTGCTTACTTCCTCCTAAGCCCGCCTCCTAACCCCTGTCAAGGCCTTTTTCCGCTTAGCTGCGCTCTAGCTACATGGGGCTACATGACAGGTGTATAGTCGCCATTTGGGCAGTCGGAATCCAGGACAAACCACCCCCATAACCTAACCCAATAACACACGGACACTAAGTATTATGGGGAAATTTGTCCACAGCTTTATTAACCAATAATTATAATAATAATAATAATAATAATAATAATAATAACAATAATAAATTAACATATTAAACATGGGTCATTGCCCCCCATACTCCGCCCCCCTGGCATCCTGTTCCTTCGGCTACCATACAAAAGGCAATGACCCCCATATAATAACACCTATACATATTTATAACATATTTATAACATACACCAACATTCCAAAGTGCCAACCAACCATTAACCACGGCAGGGGTATACCCGGATACCCCTGCCCCACCAGGTTCTGAGTCACCTCCAGGACTCGAAACCTCTCAACCACCAATGACCACAATCTGTTATTCCACCTCACGTTCATCCAGGGGAGCCTATTTTCTCTCCTTCGGCTCCCCGTCCCGCCACAAGCTCAGACCTTGACCCCTTAAGCTGTCTGAGCTCCGCCACCCCGAAGAAACAGAGCCATCCGGATACCATCCTGCCAACCCAAGTTGAGCAGGTCCAAACCAACCTCCGAGAGGTGAACACCATCCGAGCGGTAGTATCCTGGCAGCCCTTCCTCCAGCTCAAGGTGCCTTACTACCACACCCCCAACCTTCCGCACAAAGCTTGCCATCAAGCTATTCACCTTCTTCCTGCACCTATCCATAGCTAACGGATCCCGAGCGTGCCGCCACCGGCGCCTCGGGACAATCTCCGACCACACCAACATGGCCCCCGGAAGCAGGCCCCTCAACTTATTAATGTCCTGCTTCATCCACTTCACCAGCCGTCGTTGCGGCGTAAGGCCCAGGTCATTACCCCCAATATGCAGGACCAGTAAGTCTGGCGCGTATCCCGCCGCCAGCATCCCAAACAGTTTACCACAAACATCCCCCCAGCAGAAACCCCGATACCCAAACCAGCGAACTGCCAACTGGCCCCTCGGAAAACCCAGCTGCTGGCCTTGCGCTCGAGCTGCGGCCCTCCTCTCGGCCCAGAAGACAAACGAATGGCCCACGATCCATGCCTCACGCCCTGGGGGGAAAAAACAAATGATGAGGGAAGTCCGACAGAGACCCCCACCCCAGCCCAAATAACACAGAGAACCGTTACAGTACAGCCAGTTACAAGTCGCTCATCCCCATCATATATACAGTTTTTTTTTTGTTTTTTTTTGCATAAAACGGTCCCCAAACTCATTATTCCAACAGACCCAATCGGACATAGGAACGGAATCTTACTGATTCCCACCTCCCGATCCGTTTCACCACCTCGTCCCCCAATCCCAACCGAGCCGCCTCCGTGGCCGCCCCAATACGGAACGAGTGCGTTCCAAATCGTTCAGCATGAAACCCTAACTTGCCCAAGCCCAACCGAAAAACTTTCGTGAACTGAAACCGAGAGAGGGAGGATCCGTCGGCATGCACCAACAAGGAACCCCCCCTCACTGGCCTCCGTGCCAGGTATTCTGCCGTAGCAGCCAACGGGCACAAAGCCGAGCCCGGCAAGGCCCCCAGTGCCACGTCCCGGCCCACGCCGCGGACATCCGTTTTGGAGCTGCCAAGGTGCACCACCACCTTCCCATCCAAGACACGAACCCCCGAAAATTGCAAGCCCCCTTGCACCATCTTATTAGCGCTCACCAATTCCCCAATTCGGAATGCCCCAAAAAACGCCAAAATAAACGCCACCTTGAACAGAGAAGCCTCGAACCCATCGAAACAGATTTCGGGCAACAAACCCACCAAATCCCCCAGTAGTCGAACCGACACCGGGCGCCTGGTATCCGGCGACCTGCGTCCCTTGCGATAGCCCTTCAGGGCCTGCCTGATAATGAAGGTCTTAGTAAAGTCCTCCTTCCCATGCCATCTGAACCAAAACGCCATCGCCGCCATGGACCTGTCCACCATGGCAGGCGACGCCCTCTTTGCCAGCAACTGACAAGTGTACCACAGGAAAGCATCCCGCAGGGCCTCCCCGCTGTCCATGGCCAGCCCGTCCAGCGACCGCTCCCACAGGCCCCAAACCTTACTGTACGAGGCCCAAGTGGCCGGTGCCAGAGAAGCCTTCACAAGTCCTCCAAGCAGGATGTTCCCAGCTGCCAAATCTCGTCCGGGCAAGCCTGCCCGTCCTTCGAAGCCCCCGGCGCCACCAGCCAGAATCGGGACCACTGAAAACGAGACAGAGCGTCAGCCACCTCATTCAAATAACCGGGAACATGCCGCGCGCGAAAAACAACATTCCGAGACATACACAGCAACACCAATCGCCTAAGCAGCCTAACCACCGGCCTCGAGGCCGCAGACTGACGATTCACCGCGTGAACCACCGCCATGTTATCCGAGAAAAAGACCACTTTCCGATTACGCAGCCTGTCGCCCCATAGTGCCATCGCAACCACTAACGGGAATAACTCAAGGAAAGCCAAGTTGCGCATAAGAGGGCTCGAACCCCAAGAGTCCGGCCACCTCTCCGCACACCAACAGCCCCCAAAGTATGCCCCAAAACCCACACTGCCCGAAGCGTCCGTGAAAAGCTCAAGCTCGGCCGATGACTGGCCCTCCTGCCTGAACAACACTGTCCCATTAAAATCCCGCAAGAAGGCATCCCAAATGCCCAAATCCTCCTTCATGGCCGCCGACACCCTGATGAAGTGGTGCGGAGACCGAACCCCCGCAGTAGCAGCCGACAGGCTGCGACTGAAAACCCGTCCCATCGGGATTACCCGACACGCAAAATTGAGCAGCCCAATCAAAGACTGGAGCTGCCGCAGAGTAACCTTGCGCGCCCCCGCTACAGCGGCCACCGCCCCTCGAAGCCTGTCCAGCTTATCCCGAGGCAGCCTGCATTCACCCAACCCAGAGTCAATCTCCAGACCCAGGAAACTCAGACACGTGTTCGGGCCTTCAGTTTTTTCCGCCGCTAGCGGAACCCCGAAGTGGCCCGCCACCCACTCAACCGTTCGCAGTAGGCGCAGGCATTCCAAGGAATCAGCCGGCCCCACGCACAGAAAATCATCTAAATAATGTACAATAAAACGATTCCCTGCTTCCACCCGTACCACCCACTCGAGAAAAGTGCTAAATTTCTCAAAATAGGAGCACGAGATGGAACAACCCATGGGCAGGCACAAGTCCACGAAGTAGTCCCCTTCGAAGAAACACCCCAGCAGGTGATGACAGTCCCGGTGGACCGGCAGCAGTCGAAACGCGGCCTCAATATCCACCTTCGCCATCAGAGCCCCACGCCCGGCCCGCCGGACCAAATCGACCGCCTGGTCGAAAGACGCATAAGACACCGAGCACAAGTCCTTATGAATACCGTCATTCACCGACTCACCCTTCGGGTACGAGAGATGATGAATGAGCCTAAATTTACCCGGCTCCTTTTTGGGAACCACCCCGAGCGGGGAAATCCGCAGGCCTTCCAGTGGAGGCACTGTGAACGGGCCCGCCATGCGGCCGAGCCTACTTCCTTGCCCAGCTTCTCCCTAACCACGTCCGGGAAGTCAGCCACAGACTTCAGGTTGCGCAGCCTTCCCGAT
The DNA here is from genome assembly GCF_036172605.1 of Pelobates fuscus. Taxonomy (NCBI): domain Eukaryota; kingdom Metazoa; phylum Chordata; class Amphibia; order Anura; family Pelobatidae; genus Pelobates; species Pelobates fuscus. Next base: position 46,609,688 of record NC_086318.1, on the reverse strand, counting down.
CCCCCCTCCCGCTCCTGAAACGGAATGAAAAACCCCTTCTCAAAACCCGCCCGGAGAACAGCGGCATCCGCCCTGTTAACGTAGCGGCTTAGCCATGGCTCCATCGCGCTTAGCCTCACTGGGGTTAAGCCCAGGGGAAGCAGATGCTCCCCCTCCACCGGCCGCGGCCGCAGCACCGGCGCCACCGGACTTCCCTTTCTTGAAGCAGCGGTTGAGCCCATGAGCGCCTCCGCAGCCGGAGCACTCGTGCTTGAAGCGACAGGCGGTCCCCCATTTGCATTGGCCCTCATTATAGAGCCAACATAAGCCCTTTGGTAAGGCGGCCGACGAGGCGGACTGCCCCCTAGCGCCGGCCGAGCTCTGAAAGGGCTGCGCCTTTTGCGCCATCATTAACTTCATCCAGAGCGGCAGGTCCATTTGGTCCCACCGCATCCCCGGGTTAGCCGCCAGCCGCTGCCTAAACTGCTCATCGTACCGCCACCACGCCAACCCACCGTAAGTCCGATACGCTTCCCAAATGCCATCCAAATAACAAAACAGCGAGGAGCATAACCCCGGCGATTTCTCGCCGAGCACGCTAGCCAGCACGCAAAAGGCCCTCAGCCAATTCCCGAAGGATTTCGGAATCTTGCGATACCGCTTCCTTTTCTCCTCTTCCTCCTTCTTCTCGTCCTTCTTATCCTCCTCCTTGAGGTCTATAAAGTCCTCCAAGGGGAGGAGGGAGAAGATCTCACAAAACTCCCCCTTCCATATTTTATCCTTCACTTCCTGCTTCAAATGGACCCCCAACGGGCCCGCAAACGACACATACGCGTGCTGTCTAGCCACGTCGGGAATGCCCCCTGTCAACTCAGCCCTCTCGCTCCCAATCTCCCCTACCTCCTGCGGCAATACCATATCCCCGCCCGAACTAGGCCCTGTGGAGTTCCCAACCCGAGAGCCCGTAGCCCCAACGCCCGGAGCCCACACCTGACCAATGCCGCTAGTGTCACCCCCCGCCCCCAATGAGTGGAGTAGTGCCTGAAGTGTGGTTATTAATGCGTTAGAGTGTAGTGACCCACTGGACTCACCGGCCAAGCCCCCCGAAACCGGGACGGCGGGGGCTGCAGTGCGGATCGCCCGACATCCAGGAAGAGGAACTTCCGCTGCTGTCTCGCCGACCGGGGAGCCCACCCGGTGACCAGCCTGCGAGGAGGCGGAACGGCTCCGAGACCTAGGACAAGGAGAAGAAGTCCTGGGTAGGGTGTAACGGACATCAATACCCCTCCCGTCACGACCCCGGGAGCGCCTGCTCTGTACCGAAGCCTCCCGCTGACCTCTACCACCACGTGGCACCCTGGAACCCCTGGGGCTACGACTCCTCCCGTCTCTACTAGTAGGCCGCCCCTGCCGACCATACCTAGGGGCTGCCGCACATTCCCCTGCCGAGCTGTCCGAGGGGGAGCAGTGCCGACCCGACCTCCCCCGTGCCTCCCGGGACCCCTGCGACCTAACGGGTGATGGACTATCGCTACCACTCTCAGAATCCGGGCCCCCCCGCCACCCGACCACTACCGATGATCCCGGTCCCCGACCTCCTGCATTCTTCCGTCTGACCGCTTCCGTAACCCCTTTTCCTGCGCCTATTCCCCCCGCCCCCTTACCCCTACCCCCTTTCTGACTAGACCCCGCCAGCCCGGACCTACCCACCACCCCTACGGGGGACCCGCTATCTGACCTGGCCAACTCTCGAGACCCCCCCCCGCCCCTGGAACTCACACCTTTCGATCTACGTTTGCGCTTAGGGGCCCCGGGACCCTCCCCCCTTAGGACTAAGGCCTGGGCACCCCCCACTGGCCTACTCCCGCCTCTCTCCGTGGCAGAGCTCCCCTTAACAACCTTCCCGCCAAGAGGGCCCCGGCCGGAGCCCCCTGCACTTGCCTGCTGCCTCCCAGGCCGGTCATGCGGTCTCCCGGATCCGGCCCCGTCATCCTCGGTACTCTCCGATGGGGGGGAAGCCCGCCCGGACCTCCCCTCCGTGGGTCTTGCAACGCCAGGGGGCCGCCCGGCCACTTCCGACCCAACAGCAGCGGCGCCCCCGTCCACGACATCCTTCTGCCTCCGAGTGTTCGTCCGAGGCTCCGTCCGCACGCGGGGAGGCAAGGCCTCGACCACGCGGCTCCCGGGCCTGCTGCCGGTCACAACCGGAACCCCACTGTTTCCGGGGACAACTTCACCGGGCCCCGTGCCCGGGCTCAGCCTCCTCGGGGGCCTCCGGGCCCTGACCGGCCTCCCGCCATCACCGTCCCGATCCGCCGCCTCCGCCAGGGCAGGGCCGAGCTGTGCCCGTAGCCAGTCCGCACCCTGATGCCGTGCCGCCGACCTGATCCCCTCCAGCAATCGCTCCACGTCGTCCATCGGTCCTGCAGAGGAGACAAAGAAAATTCCAACCGAGCAAAGTCCGCGCACACCGAGGTGAACACAAACTCAACCGGGTAGAAAGTTAGAATGACTCACCTAAGATGGCTGCTCATTTAAATAGCCCATCCTACTTACCCATAATCCAACCCTTGCTTACTTCCTCCTAAGCCCGCCTCCTAACCCCTGTCAAGGCCTTTTTCCGCTTAGCTGCGCTCTAGCTACATGGGGCTACAGTCCGTTCAGTAAGATTCCGACATGAAAGAATGATTTAAAATTACCTGTCTATTAGGCAGAGCTGTGCAGGAAATCTATTAGCATTTTTGGCAGAGTTTCACGTTACAGTTGCAGGAGGGTAAGAGAAAGATTGTTCATTTTGAGTGGCACACTTCACATTACAGCTCAAATCATTTATACAGGAAAAAAGAGAAAGCTAATATACAGAAAGGCTTTACTTAGAGCAAACATATTACAATAGATTAATATTTAAATTTTAAACATATTTATAGCATTGCCATTGGTTATTTCCTAAAGTGAGAATTTCTATGAATTCAAAATGAATCCAAAATGAATTTCAAAATTTAGGCAAGACTAGCTGAATTACAAGGATTCTCCAAGTCAATTCTGTTTTGAGTTTGGATATTTTGGCCTTAAATTTGAAATTCACTTTTAATTTTTTTTTTTATTGTCTCTCGGTGAAAAGTCTCTGATTGGTGTATTGCACAGCACAGACTGAAATGCAAAAAATATTTAAGTTAATGTAATCATGTTTTCGCTGGGGGAATATTTACTAAATAGTGATTTAAAAAAAAAAATGCCCATGGAGTTTTTTGCAATCAGGTAATGTGTACAGGTTTTGATTTACATGCATGGATTTACATGCATGGAGATGCTGAATTTTTCTCATAGAGATGCATTGATTTAATGCATCTCTATGCTGATTGGCTAAAACAGTGTTTGGCCCCGTCCCATCCTGCATCCTTGCCGATTTCAGCCTGTGGGAAAGCATTGGATTGGCTAAAAATCTGAAATGTTGGTGATGTCATCAAGGAGGCGGATCGGGGCAGCACCAGCATCGGCAGACCCGCACGGCGCTGGAAAGAAGGTAAGTTTTAACCCTTTCTAAGGAGGTTACGGGGGGGCAAGTCACCTAAATGGTGGATTAAACACTATAGGGTCAGGAATACATATTTGTGTTCCTGACCCTAAATGTTCCTTTAAACACACCTCTAGTGACTGTTATACTGACAGCCACTAGAGGCGCTTCCACTGCACTGACCATGATGTTGCAGGTCATAGGAAAGCAATGAAGCTAATGTTGTCCTATGAGAAGTATTTGATTGTGTGTGTGGCCCTCGCCATGCATACACATTAGTCCTCAATGCATCCTGATGAGGAGCAATGGATTGAACCATCTGCAAGAGAGACATATATGTTCACCAGATTACATGCGGACAGCAGTGCAGAGGAGTCTTGTCGCAGGAAAAAAGCAATATTAAAAGCTTGTTTTTAGCTTTGTACTGAAAACGGTGGAACTGTAATACTAATCCAGCACAAGGACACTATAGGGTTAGGAATTCAGTATACAGTTTTAATGACAGTGTTTTAACCACCTTTAATTTAGCAGCACTGTGCTATGCAGAGCTCCTTAATTTAATTTCCACTGACTCTGATGTCCTTAATTCAGAGAGGTGCTGGGGTAACGGGGACATTGTGATTCTCTCTCCTCAGCTCCTGTATCTAGTGGGAGAAAAGTTGAATTAGTGCCAGATGTGTATAGCGCTGGTGTTTGTCTTCCACCAACCTTGGCACGTCATCGATATCTAGACAGAGTAGCAAAGAGAAAGCCATATCTCAGACTGGCCACTAAAAAGAAAAAAATTAAGATGTGCAAAAAAGCATGGACCGTGAAAACTGGAAGATTGGAAACTAACACAGTGGTTCACTAATCAAAATACCTACTTAAATTTAAAATTCACTTTGAATTCTCCCTTTAGTGAATAACCCTCTAAGTAAAATGGACAGATAAATCTAAGTGTAAGGTGTTCACAAAGAAGAACAGATGCTGGAAAAGTGCTTAACACCACCTGCCAATAATGGAGGAGGCAGTATGATGATCTGGGGGTGCTTTGGTGGTGGCAAAGTGTAAGATTTATACAAGGTAAACAGGACCTTGAAAATGGAGGGCCATTTTGCATTGCTATGTCATACTCGGTGGACAGTGCTTGATTGGAGTCAATTTCCTCCAACAACAGTACATTAACTGTTCGGTTCCAAACTATGCAAGAACTATTCAGGGAAGAAGCAGTGAGCTTGTATTCTGTCCATAATGGAGTGGACAACACAGTCACCCGTTCTCAACCCTATTGAGCCTTTGTGGGAGCAGCTTGACCGTATGGTACCTAAGGCGTTCCCATAAAGCCAATCCAACTTATTGAAGGAGCTTTAGGAATCATGAGGTGAAATCTCTTCAGATTATGTCAACAAATCTAGAATGCCAAAAGTCAGCAAGGTTGAATTCGCTGCACATGGAAATTTCCTTTGACGAAACCAAACTTGTTATTTATACACAATGGTTTCTTTGGGAACTATATGGAAAGCACAAGGAGAGTTCAAATACTTTCAATAGAGTATCAATACTTTCTGAGATTAATGAAATAGCACTTTAAGGTGCTCATTCCTAAACCCTGTGTAAATTATTGGTTCATTCCTGGAAATAGATCATAAGAATTCTATTTAGCCCCCAGAAAATACAGCACTCAAAACATGGTCCTTCTGCTGCCTCATGATGGTTTGTAATAGCATTTACTGAGCACTATAAACACATTGCCTTTTACTTTAATGAATGCTACTTTAAATATGTTGTAAATACAAATAGCCATTTGGTTTGAGCATAAGTCTTCTACTCCTCCCAGAGCACATGAAGCTGCTGTCTGTGTTCCAAATGGAATTCAGCCTTTAGAATGGAAAAGCATCATGGGGGTTGTAGTTCTAAACCACCAGGAGATATCTGTGGGACACTTATAATACACAGCAGTCCACACTGAATGGAAGAGAATGTATCAGTCCTAGAAACCTGAATAGCTTCTAAACGAAATGGCACCAGCCATTGAAATTTTCAGAGTTGCGTGTATCAGTGCTACAACGTGTCGAGTGTGCCTTGATAGTTCTCCGGTAAGACAAAGAGCTTCTATATATTTAATGGGTGCTTGTGTTGATCACTAACGTTCTACTTTGGCTACTCTTAAAATGAATGCTTTAGGTCTTAACTTCAATTACGCCTGCTGCTTCAGAATGTATCAAAGAGCAAAATGGATAAAGGCATATTATTTAGCAACACCACTGGGATATTTCCTGCCAATTCACATAATTGAGTATTACAGTATTTAAATTACAAATTGAAGATTATTTTTACAGGTGTCATTTTAAATATAACATGAAATTTCTTGACATTACATCACCCACACTGCACAAACAGCTGCATTTCAACGTGCATATGTGATGCACATGGCGAACATTTTTAAATATTACATCATATGTTACACAAACATATAAATAGTCCATTGTAGGGCGAAAGCTGGAGAGTGCCGAGATGCTGAATTCTAGTTTTCCTATGGCGTTTCGGGTTTAGGAGTTAAAGTGGAAAGTCTTTCCACCCTGCTCACAGTCCATGAAAAAGGTAAAAAAAAGAAGGTAAGCCAAGAGGTCAGACAGTGCTATACTGCCCCCTAGTGGTAGTGAAGAAAATCCTTATACATTGATAGAATATAAAGGAATTTCACAGTATCTTGTAATAATTACTTTTTTTTATTGAATGAAAAGTACTTTAAGCTATCCAGGATATATGAGAAAAGTATATTGTTTTAACAATTTTGTTGGGGGGGCTTTATTTGGAGCAGCAGCAGATTAACAACTGTTTCTTGTCTTTAAAAGTCTGCATAAATTATTCATTTGTAAAGACCGATTGAGAGAGAAGCACAGGGCCCTAACTATGGCTATTTGGAAAGGTAACTATCTGTGATTATACATTCCGATTTTTTTAGTTACTATTATTTTTATTGATGTATTAAGAGATATAATTAGATAAGTAAGAATACTCTGGTTTATTTGCTAGATAGTAATTAAAGGGAATTTACAAATTTGCACATTTTAGGGCAAAGTAGATGAATTGAAACATTCTCAGCTTATTTTTCAATCTTTGGAAAGCAAAATCTATTTTGGTTCAAAATTTTAAATCCCCATGTCAGTTCTCCACAATTCCTTGTTTTGTGAATCCCCTGTCAGACAAGGTAGAAATATTCTCCAGTATTCTGGCCTTTGCGAGTTAGTTGGTTCACAAATCCTCACAGCTCACAGTTAACACCTCAGAAATACTTCTGTTAGAAACATCCATTGTCAATCATGTGTGTGTTGAATTCTTCTGTTTTTAATAGTGAACGAGCGTATAGCTACCGCTGCTGTTTTTTCATTTCCAGACCTACTGTACGGCTGTCTTAAGTCTGCTTGTTCCGAGTCATTACCATTTGTCATAGCAGCAATACAGCCTGTCAAAGCTTAAATGCTCGAAGGAAACATTTATACATTTCCAGACCCATTTTAGAGCTGCACACATATACAAAACATTTTCACCTAAAGCAGTCAGTCAAAGACGGCAAGCTCATTCGTGATTGGCATGACTACATCATTCGCCTCTCTGGAACTGGCAAAGCTGTAAGATCATTGATTGACGGTCTTACTCCTTAGAAGCCATCGCACCTAAAACATCAAGGCTGGCAAAGGATTACACACGTTTTAGACTGAAGCGACAAACAATGGCTATGTCTTATTTTAATGCACATGCACATCATTAGTTTGACTGTTAAGAGCCTAATAGGGGTTGTACACCAATGACTGCTAGACCCACAAGAGTATTCCAATATTTTATTTATACAACAAATAGCAATGGCCATTGATTTCCCCCTAATCATAGTACTCCAGTTATTCCAGACCAGTGTTACTGTTACTCTTTTACAATATGATTGGTAGGATTGGTAGTCTAGTCAGTGGAGATAAGTGTAAAGTGCTTGAGGGCTTCTAAGCTCTATTTAAGTGAATGTACTTATAGAACCATTGCAATCTTTACAGCCCAAGGAGTCCAGGAAGAAATATTAACCATTCCACCCTTCAGATCAGTTGGCTGGATGGTAGGATATAAACAGACATTTACAGGAGTCAAGAAGCTTCTAATATTCATCACACCAGTCATTACTGGAAGAAGTTAAGCCCAGAAAAGAGGGCAGATGGGCCAGTGGAGCTACACCGGTGACACATTCACATTACTGGTGATGTTCCCTAAAACGGTGCATATGCTTGAACGTCAAGAAGTGAGGAAGCAAGACATCCAAACAGGGCTGACCACACACATAGTGCTCTTTGATAGGCAGAAATGGCCCAGAATAATTTAGCGGATGATGATGGTGAATGATTTAGAATTCAAGTACACAATCTTCTTAAAAAATTAAGTAACTAATCAAACAGAGCTCCTTCCTTTCCTGGTTAACTATCCTTTATGGTTTTACCTGTCTTGTTCAGCTCTCTTAATGTGCTTGATGTTTGTTGATATCATCTCCAACTTCTACAGGTTAACAGGTAATATCATAAACCACCTATCTAAACATATCTCCAGAACAGATGGCTACCATGTAGACAGGATACCGAGCATCACATAGAATAACTCGGAATGCTAACGATGGAACATTTACCATAGGTTCGCCATAACTGAACTTAACAGTTTTTTAGTTGTTTTAATTCAAATTGTATAAACCCAGAAATACGCAGCAAGTTTAGGCAATATTTAACATCGATATCCATTCAAAACAAAATACTAAGCCCTCAATGAATACTATCCTAGCAACATACTTTTCTTCTCTACCCTTACCTTCTGTGTCACTATACCCCACTCCCTCTAGAATGTAAGCTCATTGAGCAGGGCCCTCAATCCCTCTGTTCCTGTGCGTCAAAGTCATCTGGTTACAAATACGTGTCTGTTAGTCCATCCATTTCACAGCACTACGGAACTTGTCGGCGCTTTATAAATAATAATACTAATAATAACTCGATACAATGAAATTTGCAAACCCACCTCTGAGTAGAGGTCATTGGACTCCAATTTGGAGCCCATCCAAAGTCACCTGAAATAGGCCAACTACCCTGGAAACTTCTTGGGAGTTAATTAATGAGAATGTTCCAAGTAGGTCACAAATAAAACAAAAATGTCTTAATTCTATTTCTTCACTTAAGGGGTTGCAGTTTGAGTGTTAATATTCGAAACAACTGGGCTCACAGTTGGCCCCTGCTCATTCCCTCATCCACTGGACTGTGGGTTGGGGGTTAAAGGACTCTGTAGAATAACAATCCAGTGTTTATACCAGTGTGCTGTTACTGCTTTAGCCAGGCTGAGAGAAATGGCAATATTCCGGACAGTAAGTATTGATAGCAATATTGCAGATGCCTGAGACTAATGGGAATTATAGATTGAAAACAGCTGGCGTGTCTCTGATGTTGAGATTGCCAGTCCTGCTCAGACTTGATTCTAATACTTGGTATTTCTGACTTGATGAAAAGACAAAGGTAGATCCACGAAGCTTGTCATTAAGATCTCTAGCCACAAGTATATCATATACAGGATACGCGTTGACATAATCTTTATTTCAGCAAAACATCCAAATCTCCAAAGCATAAAAGAACCTAGAAGATAAAAGAAGAATAAAGCTTGAAATACTATGTTTCTTCTGGGAAATGTAAAAAAGAATATATTAGCTAGCGGTTAAATTTTTCTGAGAAACTCGGTGATGTCACCGCATGAATTGATAGTTTGATGTATAATTTTGAATCAATGTAATTTAGATAACATTACATTTCCTTAGAAGAAAGGCATCAAGTTAGTCACTTAATATCACGCAATGAGGCACTGGGAAAACTAGTAACAGTGCATAATACATTAAAGCCTTTATTCACTAAATGGTGAAGATTGTAAAATTTAACCCAAGCTAGCACAACTTTTTTTGTAATTTTTAGATTAAAGTTTTTTTTTTTAATTTTGCTATTTTGGACTTAAAGAGGTATTGTCACCTCCCACCCCCTTCTGAAACACAATCATTTCATAAAGATAAACCTGATGGGAGAGGCACCCGTGAGGGACAGCTTCAGTAAAAGTAGAACTCAAGGCCACCGGACCCTCAATGGTGATGTCACTGTTGGGGGTCTTTGCATATTCTGCAAATTCTTCTCCCCAGGTGGTGACAGTGCTGCTTGAATTCTGGTTGCCAGTTCATGGTAATTTACTGTTAAGTGAATAAATCCCATAAAGTGAATAAATTGCTTAATGATATAATAGTTGGAAAGAAATATATATTTTATTACAGCTGCAAGAGACTTTTAATTTTAAATACCAAATAAAGCCCAATAATATTAAATTAGATTATGTCATTAAATAAATTAAAACGATCCATAGGAGTAAATGAAGCTGCCGTGAGGGACGTTTTATAAAAAGCCTAGTATTGAGCAGCCAGTGGAAGATCTTTATTGTCTACATGCACTTGTAATCCAATACATGAAGACTAGAAAATCATTTTGTCCACAGAGGGCTGAGCAGAAGTAGACAATGGGGTAAGCTAGGACACCAGTCGAAGCCAAGATGCTGAGGTCAATATAGAGAAGTTCGGATCACTCTGGTTCAGAAGGTAAGGAAAACACAAGAAAGCAAAATAACAGATGATGTGTGCCACACTGGTTGAAAGAACACTCTAAGCAACGTAACCACTACAGCACATTTATAGTGGTTACGGTGCCAGCAGTGACTTGGTGCCCCCCTAATGTAAGAACACAAACCATTTAGTAACGGTTTCACTTTTTACCTGATGTGACACCCAGGGCCGGCACAAGACAATGTGCTGCCTGGGTAAAAGGATGAAATGCTGCCCCACTTTTCCCCCCTCCACCACAATCATGCCACCAAAACACACCAACGTCCATTATATTAAATCATGATAATTAAATCTAAAATTAAACTTATCACAATCATAATTATATCGATACATTCCAGTAACATATTTAGAGCAAGGCACACTAAATTAGAGGTCACAACATATTCTACATGTTTCCTCAATGGTATTAAAATATTAGCTAAGTACAATATACATCAATCACCAACAATAAGAAACGAAAAAGAAGTAAGTGTAATTCTCATGTTGGATGTATGCCATTAGATAGGTGTGTTTTCTATATCAGGTCCATCTATAGTGTTTTATAAAGAATATTATGGACATTGCATAACATAGGGCTGTATGGGATTTGATGCTTTTAAGGCATATTGTAATATTGCTGTGTGGTCACCAAACTTACAGATTGCATACAGGCATTGTTTTCTGATTTTTTGACTATTGTGTTTCAGTCAAGATGTTAATAAAGAAAATAAAAAGAAAAACAACAAATAAGGTTTAAGCTGTTAATAAAGTGTTGCATTTTTGTCAGATATTCCTTTAAATTATTGCAATCGTGGTGTGTAAATATGAGCGTAGTGGAAGTTTGGACTGATTTTGAATAAAAATCGATATCTTAGGTGCCGTTTTGGATGGATAGCATTTATGTTTATGTCATTTGGAATTTGTAGTGTATTTTTTTTTATTTAGTGTGAGTGTTTCCATCACTGTGTGTACAGGAGATATTTTGTAAGGAATATATTGTGTGGGTGCTGAGGATGCAGTGTGTGTTTGAGATGTCGAATGAGACAGAGGATGTAGTGTGTAGGAAATGTATTGTGTGTGTCTGCTGGTGATACTGTGTGAATGTTTTTAGATGCAGTGCATGTGTGCTGGGGATGTAGTTTGTGTGTCTGTTAGTGCTGGAGATGCAGTGAGTGTGTTTGAGTGCAGTGTGTGTGCTGGGAAGCAGTGTCTGCGTGTATTGAGGATGAAGTGTGTATGTGTGTGTGTGTGTGTGTGTGTGTGCTGGAGGTGAAGTGTGTGTCTATGTGTGCTTGGGATGAAGTGTGTGTCTGTGTGTCTGTGTGTGTGTGCTGGGGTGAAGTGTGTGTGTGTATGTGTGTGCACGCTGGGGATTGGCTTACCATGTGTGTGTACTACAGCCAATCATGTGTGTGGTGGTGACAGTGATGTAGATGGCAGAGAGAGAGAGAAGAGAGAGATAAGGCTGAGAAGAGATTATGTTTTAGTCTAAAGAAGGATTATGGAGGTTAGGTGGCAATCTGGAGATGAATTAAGCAGTTGAGGTGGCAGAGTGGGGAAGGATTAGGGAGATGAGAAGGCAGTTTCTAAAAGGGCTAAGGAGGTTAGGTGGAAATCTGGAAAAATACTAGGGACGTTGTGTGTCAGGTTTTGGGGAAATTATGATGTCTAGATTGCAGTTTGGAGATGGATTGGGGAGGTTAGGAGATAGGTTGAGGAGGTAGTTTGCCAAGGGTACATGTCAGACTAGGAAGGAGTTGGTGAGTACATGTGGCAGGCACAGACACAGGCACTTACCTTTGTACCCGCGGCTCCGCTCCTCACATCCTCAACGCTGCTGCAAAATGCCATGTCACAGTGCCGCCTGGAGCCATGGTCCCACTGGGTGGGACCTATGGACGGGCTGGCCCTGGTGACACCACTTCACACCTCCTCTCTAGCTGGAAGCTCTCTTCACTGAGCCATGCCCTGCAGTGCATGGCTTAGCTAATTGGCTGAAAGTGATCAGCTGATGCTCTCAGCCTATGAGCTAGTCATGTATTGAAGGACTTGGCTCAAGAGAACTAATATGAGCTCCTAATAGGCAATAAGAACTAAAATAAGCTCTTAACAGCAACTCCTGACCCTCCTCTCGATGGGGAGTTGTGTTCAGTAGACCCCAAGCGAGAAGTCAAACCATTACTAAATAGTTTCTCGCCCTATATTGGGGGGAGCCAGGGCAATATTTGCACCATAGCCACTATGATGTGCCGTAGTGATTATGCTGATTGGAGTTTTTCCTTAGCACATATTGTGACACACATGCTCTCCTACTGTAGTTTGCAGCAGATTAATGGCTGATTGTAAAATGTGTTTAACATTATTCTTTGCGTTCAATGTCTTGAACTCTAAGTAGTTTATACATCTCTTATTATGTGTATTCTTAATCATTTTTTTGCCTTGACTGTGTTTTCTGCAAATGTTTTTAATGTACTTTTATTTTTGTGTGTGCGTTGCTCCTTTAACTGTGTTTTGTATAGATTTTGGTATTTACGGCAGCACCACTACTTAGAAATGCATGTTCTGGGTGTGCACCCTATTCCCATTTTTTCTATGTAGAACTTGAGGAGTCTTTGGAAGCAGCTTAAGTTGCAAGTAGGTATTGCAAGTTAGCATGTCAATCTCCTATGTCAAAATTAGTGTAGGACCCACCAATATTGGGGTACTGTGACGTAGTGGTGGGCTTAACACAATATGGCCTGATTTTAAAGGGCCACTATAGTCACCCAGACCACTTCCGCTCAATAAAGTGGTCTGAGTGCCAGGTTCCTCTAGGGTTAACCCTACCTGCTGTAAACATAGCAGTTTCAGAGAAACTGCTATGTTTACATTTGGGGTTAAGCCAGCCTCTAGTGGCTGTCTTCTGGACAGCCACTAGAGGCACATCTGTGAAGCTGGAGGCAAATTATGCCTCCATCACGCAGAGCGCCCATAGGAAAGCATTGAGAAATGCTTTCCTATGGACACTTTGAATGCGCGCGTGGCACTGCCGAGCATGCGCATTCCGCTCCGCTGACGTCAGGCGGGGGAGCTGATGTCAGATGGGGAGGAGAGGTAAGGGAGCCCGGTGGTGGAAGAAGGTGAGTAACTGAACAGTTTTAACCCCTTCAGCACCACGGGAGGGGGACCCTGAGGGTGGGGGCACCCTCAGTGTACTATAGTGTCAGAAAAACCGATTTGTTTTCCTGATACTATAGTGATCCTTTAAGTAGCCTTATAACATTTAAAACAGTGTTTTAGTTTTTGTGTGTGTGCAGTTCCTTTAACTGCATTTTGTATTGATTTTGGTCTTTATGGCAGAACCACTTCTTAGAAATGCATGTTTCCCAATACCCATTATTTTTCTACACATGATTTAGTTCATTTTCCTTTCACCACCTGCATTTTTCTAGCCTCTACTTTTCAAGTATGAGTAGGGATTGTTCAAATGGTAATGTTCTGCCTATTTACTCAACCTTTATAACACTCTTTACCTTCAACAACCATGCCTCTTATCTGAGGTTATCTTCCCAACAGTTCCTTTTATGACTCCATCTACTGCCTTCTTCTACCACTGGTTCCAGTGGAAACATACCTTAACTCCTGCCAAAATGGGATCACAAATAAATCCATAGCCTATATCAGTTACTTTGTGTATTCTGTCCAGACAATTATTGAGGTGGTCCCTCTGGCCCCCATTCAGTGGTCAGGAGATACTCTATCACAATCATCCAGACTTCAGCCTCAGAACCTGGTCAAGCACCGCTCATTAAAAGGGGTGACACTTTTATAAGTAACATCACATATGGATCTAAGTGAACTAATGGACACCTGTGAAGACTCCAGCTCCTTAGTCCGACTCTACAACAAAACGATAAAAGACACCCTAGAAAGCATTGCACTAACACGCAAACTCACTGCAGAACACTGTCAACAGTGCGCCGTGGTTTGATAGTACTATCAGAGAAATAAAGAAAACAGGCCATAAACTCGAGAGAAGGTGGTGCAGGATACATGATCCAAGGATAAAGCCGCTTTTACCAAACATCTCAAATGAATATCAAATGAAGATAACTGAGAAAAAAATCTTAATTTTTGTCATGCAAAATTGCACTCTCCCACAATAGACCCAAGCAACTGTTTCGCACAGTAGAAAGACTCTGCAAACCAGAATGCATGCTTATCCCCACCATCTTTTCTCATGATAAGTGTGAAGAATTTGAGATCTTCTTCACAAACAAGATTTCCTCCATCAGAGCCTCTACCACAGGCCGACCAGTTACACACCAGAACCACTACAATGAAATGACAGATTGCTCCAGTTTATGGTCCACTTTTACAAATGTGGATATAGAGGAAGTTAAAAGAACCATGCAAAAGTTACACCCTACTACATGTGACTTAGACACTGCTCCAATGCAGCATGTATCCTCTTGCATTGAAACACTTGCCCCAGCCCTCTCAAAAAATAGTGCAGTGTTCACTAAAAACTGGAGACTTCTCAGATCCTCTAAAAGAAGCTGTGGTAAAACACCTCCTAAAGAAACCTTCACTAGACCCAGACTGCATGGCTTATTACAAATAGTGATGTCGCGAACATAAAATTTGTCGCGAACCGGCGAACCGGGCGAATCGCCATAGACTTCAATGGGCAGGCAAATTGTAAAACCCACAGGGACTCTTTCTGGCCACAATAGTGATGGAAAAGTTGTTTCAAGGGGACTAACACCTGGACTGTGGCATGCCGGAGGGGGATCCATGGCAAAACTCCCATGGAAAATTACACAGTTGATGCAGAGTCTGATTTTAATCCATAAAGGGCATAAATCACCTAGCATTCCTAAATCACAATGGATATGGATTGACACCTGACATATGACATATTGACACCTTGACATATGGATTGACACCTGTCCTCAGAGACCCTGATACACACTGACACAGAGCAGAATAGGGACTGTTCCCCATACATAGGGTCACTTAGCAGATATGGATTGACACCTGTCCTCAGGGACCCTGATACACACTGACACAGAGCAGAATAGACACTGTTCCCCCTACATAGGGTCACTTGGCAGATATGTATTGACACCTGTCCTCAGAGACCCTGATACACACTGACACAGAGCAGAATAGGGACTGTTCCCCCTACATAGGGTCACTTGGCAGATATGGATTGACACCTGTCCTCAGGGACCCTGATACACACTGACACAGAGCAGAATAGGGACTGTTCCCCCTACATAGGGTCACTTGGCAGATATGGATTGACACCTGTCCTCAGGGACCCTGATACACACTGACACAGAGCAGAATAGGGAATGTTCCCCCTACATAGGGTCACTTGGCAGATATGGATTGACACCTGTCCTCAGAGACCCTGATACACACTGACACAGAGCAGAATAGGGACTATTCACTAAATGGCAAACATTGTTATATAGGGGAATATTCAGTAAATAAGGATAAGGGGGGGGACCTACTGTCCTCCCCCCCAGCCCCCATCCCTGCACGGTGGGTGGGGGCCATAAATCACAATGGGGGGGCCTACTGTCCTCCCACCTGCCCCCACCCGTGAGCGGTGGGTGGGGGCCATAAAAATAATGAGGGGGGGGACCTACTGTATGATGTTGTATCGATCAGGTAGTGTAAGGGTTACGCCCGCTTCACAGTGACAGACCAAACTGTCACATGTGTCAACTTGCCCAAATTCAATGCCACCAACAAACCACTTTGCCGATCTCCAGTTGGTGCGGAGTCAGCCACTGATCCACTGGTCCACCTGTGCGTTCAGGGCGGACAGGAGTGCTGGTCCAGTGTGACTCTCTGCTTTCAGGCAAGTCAACCCCAAGACGGCGTGACACTGCCGTATCCGGGATGTGGAATAGTACCTGGGGAGCTGGGGGGGTGCCGTTGATGTGGAGCAAGATGCAGCAGCAGTAGAGGACTCAGCCGAGGAGGTTATGGAAGAAGATGGAGTAGGAGGAGTAGAGGAGGTGGCAGCAGGCCTGCCTGCAAGTCGTGGCGGTGTCACCAACTCCTCTGCAGAGCCATGCATTCCATGCTTGGCAGCCGTCAGCAGGTTTACCCAATGCACAGTGTAGGTGATATACCTGCCCTGACCATGCTTTGCAGACCAGGTATCAGTGGTCAGATGGACCCTTGCCCCAACACTCCTTGCGACGACCTTCCCCTGCTTCCAACTCGTCTCCTCCTCCTCTCTGTCTCCCCATCTGAACTTTCCCCCTGTTCTTCTTCTCTTCTAGCGGGCACCCACGTGACATCCACGGAAGCATCGTCATCATCAACCGCTTCACTTGTATCCGACAACTCAGCAAAGGAAGCAGCAGCGGGTACAACATCATCATCACACCGTACGTCCATGTGTGTAATGCTGCCTGACTGAGACATATCTCTGTTATCTACATCCTCTGGCAATAATGGTTGCGCATCACTCATTTATTCCAACTGATGTGTAAATAACTCCTCTGACAGATCAAGTGAAGCGGCTGTGGTGAGAGTGTTGGTGGTGGCGGCAGGCGAGCGAGTGGTAACTTGAGAGGTGCCCGAAGCTAAGCTGGAGGAGGATGGTGCGTCAAGGTTCCGAGTGGAAGCTGTAGAAGATTGGGTGTTGGGTGTTAGCCAGTCAACTATATCCTCAGAACTTTTCGAGTTCAGGGTACGTGGCCTCTGAACACTGGGCATTATTCTAGGGCCAAAGGGAATCACAGCACCACGACCACAACGGCCCCTGCGGGGTGGCCTGCCTCTGCCTGTCATTTTTTTTTTCGATTAGTGGTAGTATGCGTGCAAGCTACTGTGACAACAGATATGAGTGGCACTGTGCACTGGCAGAAGTTGGCAGAGTAGATGCTGTAGGCCTGACACACACGCTTGCAGACAACTAACTGCTATTCAATCTATTACAGTCAAATTTTTTTTTTTTTTTAAATGTACACTACTATGAGTACACTGGTGTGACACTGAGTTGCACTGGTGTGACACTGTGCCCTGGCAGGCCCTGAAACGCACACGTGTGAAGGAAACTGACTGCTATTATTTCACAGCCAAATTTCTATTTTTTTTTTTTTTTTTTAAATGTACACTACTGTTACACCAGATATGAGTTGCACTGGTGTGACACTGTGCCCTGGCAGGCCCTGAAACGCACACGTGTGAAGGAAACTGACTGCTATTATATTACAGTCAAAAAAGTTTGGGTTTTTTTAAATGCAAGCTATTGTGACACCAGAAATGAGTGGTGGCACTGGGCAAATGGGCACAGTATACGCTGTGAGCCTGACACACACGCTGGCAGGCAGGCAACTGCAATTAGATTACAAAAAAAAAAAGCAGACTGATGTTCTAGCCCTAAAAAGGGCTTTTTGGGGTGCTGTCCTTACAACAGAGATCAGATGAGTCCTTCAGGACTGTAGTGGACACTGAATACACTAGCCTAGCTATCGATTTCCCTATTAAATCAGCAGCAGCTACACTGTCCCTCCTCTCACTAAGAATGCAGCTTCCGAATGAATCTAAAATGGATGCTGTCCAGGAGGTGGGAGGTTCTGGGACGGAGGGTCTGCTGCTGATTTTCTGGAATGTGTCTGCTGACTGTGAGGTACAGGGTCAAAGTTTACTCAATGATGACGAATAGGGGGCGGACCGAACATCGCATATTTTCGCCCGCCGTAGCGAACGCGAACAAGCTATGTTCGCCAGGAACTAATCGCCAGTGAACTATTCGGGACTTCTCTACTCTGAACGCATTCGTTCATCAAAGGTACGAAACCTCAGAGTGCTGATTGACTCTGGACTATCATTTAAACAGCAGATTTCCTCTGTAATAAAATCTGCATACTTTCATCTGAAAAACATAGCCAGGATACAACACTTAATTCCACCGGATGATATGCCAACATTAATCCATACATTTGTATGTTTTCTGCTAGATTACTGCATCGCCTTCACACTGTACAAAATGCAGCAGCCAGACTACTGACCAATCAAACTCGCTCTTGCCACATAAAACCTATTCTCCATTCCCTGCATTGGATTCCGATTAAATAGCAAACATATTCTAAAATTGTCCTGCTGACCTTCAAAGCCTTAAACCAGGGGTAGTCAACCTTTTTCTACCTACCGCCCACTAATGCATCTTTCTTGATGAAAAAAATGTCCTTACCGCCCACCAGTTTTCGTGCAAGTGCAGAATATTTTTTAGAAAGGAATGTGTTTAAAAGAAAAAAAAAATGTACGTACATTTATCTTTTTATTTCTACTTTATGCATGTTTATAATGTTTTTAACTTTATAAAGTTTAATGAGAAAACAATAAAATAAATTGAAATTACCTTTAACTAGTGATTAATGAGATCCTTAAGGCTGACGCTGCAAGACTAAATATTTGATATCTGGTTCGATTTTCGTAAGGAACAAACTAAGGTCTCCTCTTTCAGTGATATTCAGACGATTTCTCTGTTTGCTTTTTTATTTTCCTTCTTTCTCCTTCTTTACAAGTACTCTGCTCCTTCTTGCTCCTATTCTACAAATACTCTGTTCATTCTTTCTCCTATTCTACAAGTACTCTGCTCCTTCTTTGCAAGTACTCTGTTCCTTCTTTCTCCTATTCTACAATTACTCTGCTCATTTTTTCTCCTATTCTACAAGTACTCTGCTCCTTCTTTGCAAGTACTCTGTTCCTTCTTTCTCCTATTCTACAAATACTCTGCTCATTCTTTCTCCTATTCTACAAGTACTCTGCTCCTTCTTTCTCCTATTCTACAAGTACTCCACTCCCTACTATTGTGTATCCCCCTACCTACTTCAACTCCTCCCCTTCCTCTACCCGCGTGTTACACTTGTGCACGACCGCACCATTTGTATGTGCACGCAATATGGGCGCACATGTGCATTCAGGCACACACACTTGTGCTTCCCCTGCGCGAGCGTTCTGCAACCTCGCACTTACTGCGCGAGAGATGAACAGAGAGTTCATCTCTCTGGATGGAGGGAGTATGCTGCTACCGCCCACCTGGAATTCCAAAACGTCCACTGGTGTGCGGTAGGGACCAGGCTGACAACTCATGCCTTTAACAATCAAGGCCCACGTGAAAGAGCTCCTGACACCCTACATTCCATCCCGTTTACTTCGGTCAGCCAGCAAATCCCTTCTGTCAGTGCCAAGAATAAAGACAAACTAAGCTTTCAGTGCATTCAGCCACGCTGCCCCTACCTTCTGGAACTCTTTACCGTGCTCAATCAGAGAGGCACCGTCTTTACAGACTTTAAAAAAAAACAAAAAAAAACACCTCTTCCATCAGGCATTCTGTCCGCTCAGCTGACCATCAGAAACTCTGAACTTTTATGTCTTCATGTTTGTATATTTGTAAAGTGCTTTGAGTCTCACAGGGAGAAAAGCGCTATAAAAATCACATATTATTATTATTATTATTATTATTATATTATTGAGATAAGTATTGTCATTCATCTTGGTTGGTGTAAGTCTTAGGTCAATAGGACTGAAAAACACATTGTAACTTGCAAAAACCTACTGTACTACAGTGTAAAAGGCACATCCAAAGGACAATTTGTTGTCTAAAAGACAGATCCAGAGGGTAACAAAAATATAGCAAATGGAACTAATGTTAGACTCAATGGTAATACAATCTGGTTCAGAAATCGAAGACAAGCAAGTTTTTTTTTTTTTTTCAATACAAAGTGATTTAGTTACATTGTAATTTAGGTTGATAGCGGCAGGAGTCCACGTGGTTACAGGGACCATCACTTCTCTGAAATTTACGCCATTTAACAAATATTGAAAATCACTTATAACGTATGTTAACTTTTTTCACGTAATGCTCCATTTTCTTTAAAATGCATACTAACGAGTAAGTAACTGGCATCACGATCCAGTTCATTCTAGGCACAGCCTGGGCACATGTTGCAAATGAGAAGGGTAAATAGAAACATTGCTTAATTTCTCCTCTTCTCCGAATGCTTTCTCTATGCTGACAGCCAGGTGCAAAGGGCAGAGCTTATAATAATGATTGACTGGGAACTAAGATGGAGGCACCCAGCTACATAATAAACATGTATTTCTACATTTCATTTTGCTTTTCACATATTGCAAATACATATTTGTTAAATACAAGGGATAAGTAAAGATACTATTGAAAACCCTACAAAGTGACAGTTCCACATTAAGCGTTTTTACATCCATGTACCTGCTTCAAAACAGTAAAACGAACTCAAGTGAATGTAGGGGAATAAACTTTACTAGTAAGAGGAAAACAACACAGCCTAGTCCTGAGCAGAATAACAAACTGCTGGAGACGGAAAGTCACTTAATTATAGGTGTTGCTGGGGATGGTGCTTTGGGGGCTGAAGCCCTGGATGTAGGGCACGAGCCCTGTATCTCCTCAGCTGGTGAATATTTTTTATTATTATTTTTCATTTTATATCGAGAAGCTGCATTATCACAGGACTCCTCGTTCATGTTCCCTTTGTATCGTCTAATGTTCCCCTGCAGTCAAATGGAATTGTTACTGAACAGATTCTGTGGGGTCCCTTTGTTCGCAAATCATATTTAGGCTTGATTGGAAGATTGTGCTTGTCCCATTCTAAATATGATAAAAATTAGGCTTGAGTATTAATCTGCGGATAGGTATTAATGTCTCTTTTGGATATGATATTGGAACACAAGGCTTGTTCATATCAAAGGACTCCTTATCTAAGAGAAAATTAAGACATATGGCAAATAAGAGAGTTAGTTTATACTGAAACCAGACTTCCAGGCCACTTATGTGTGACTTCTCACACCTTACAGAGTAGCTCTGCTGTGGTCCCAGCTTCAAAGAGGAATTTAGGTTGTAAGCTCTGACCTCCCATACAATCAATTTAACCCCTTTTGAAATTGACAATACCACCTCTACCAGGCAGCCAGTTCATATATGCACGAACATAACTTTCGTTTTACCGAACAGATCTGAGCGCTTTTTGGATATGTTGTGCTCTCAGATTGGGACTATTCACGGAATACAACATTTTGGGGGGTTCCAATGCTGTTGTCATGTATTTTTGTGATATGTAAAAATTGTATGTAAGTTTTCCTATTTGAGAGATAATTGGATTAGCTTAATTGGAGCTCAATTATCTCTAAAACACAATGACTTGTGGGAAGGAAACCCCTGTGATTTTGTATTAGATACCCCATGATAGGGGCACTGCATAAAAAGCAGAGTGTGGCCTAATAAGATTCAGATTGCAGCTTTTATCCAATACGACTGGTTGCGTCATTTTATATTGGGGAAATTCGACACAAAGGTAATACTTTCACCATATTCAGCACATCTGGGATTAGGACAAGTGGAGGATTGAAGGAATAACAGCAATAGACTCACGAACATGCATCTTCATGTTTCCATCTATTATAAAAAAAATAATTAGTAGTATAGTGATGCTGGAGAGCAGAACTTTACCGCACACCCCTCTATTAGTTAGGTAGTATTGGTGGGATTGAATTGAATGCCCAAAGGTACAACATGTGCTTGTTTCATGCTGCACATTATACAAGCCGTTCATGTGTTTAGAGGAGGGGACATAGCACAGAGAAGCAGGGATATGTCCAGAAATATCACTACCTCTCAGTCAGTGTAGGTGAATATCAAGTTTTCTTTTGGGGTTAAGCTTCAGGTATTTCTGGAACCTAGAAATACCCTTAATAATAATAATAATAATAATAATAATAATAATAATAATAATAATAATAATAATAATTATTATAATAATAATAATAATATAAATAAATAAAATAATTTTTTTTTTAAAAAATATATATATTTTTTTAAATAACAATCACATTTTACACTTGATCTATTTTTAAAAATGATTATGTAAACAGTCCTTTTTAGCCTACATCACTATATTTTCAATTCTTGTTAATAATTTCCACTGTGCACTTTTTGAGGTTTTCACGATTACATTCTTTAAAAAGCAGTGCCCAATGTTATAAAGCATAAGAACTGTGATTAAAAATCAAAGTACAGACTTGGTTACTGGTGACTCGGCGACTGCCTTGACTTCTATGACCACCCAGTTGTCATAGTGAATCTTTCTCTTTCTAATACAAAAAGAACCAAACGCAGTAAATGTGTTCAAAGTCATATCCCCATTTAACCTTTTACATAAGACTGTCCCTTTCGATCTACTAAAAAACATCTACTGGCATTCAGCTGGGGAAAGGGGAGATGACCACGACAACAGTGTGGTTTTCCTTTGCTTCTTGGTTTTATTTTACTTGCTGGAATGAATAATATGTTGAGAGATTAGATTTTTTTTTTTTAATTATATATTTGATTCAAAAGTACAGTTTTAACAAAATAAATAAGATAACATATTTAATGTCATGTAGTGTAATGTTTAAGAAACAGCTGTGTTAGTTTTCATTCAGTCTAGCTGGAAAGTTAAACTACATCAAGTTGAGCCCCTTTCTAACCTGATTTGCGCTGTAAAGGTTCCAAAATCTTTTTTAAGCTTAAGATTTTAATCGAGGTAGACCAGTACAAGTTATTTTCATTTTCGCAATGACTGCCTCTAATTTATGTCATGTTTTGTGGTTTATTTGGCCAAATAACCCTCAATGCGTCATATATTGGTAACAAAAATAAATATAAAATATATACAAGCACCGCCAAGTATGGTCTTCTCTAGAATCATCAACTATTTGTATTAAACAATCCACGTGTATATCCAAACCACCACTAATCGAACATAATACCATGCCCAATTTTCTGCTAAAGATATCTCATTGATGCTTAGAACTTTTTTTTTTTTTCTTTTAATTTTCTGTTTTTTTCAGAAGACCATAAAGCAGTCCAACTTGGTAACATTGTTACGAGCCAGGTCCTCGCTCTCCATTTGATTTTATTTAATTTAATAAACAAGAGAAGACCCTCACCTGTTTACCCTTGCATCTTTAGCATGAAAATTCCCAGACATGTCAACTCTAATACAGTTTTAGCTCGTAGAAAGAAGCCAGCTCATTGGGTGTCAAAAAGCTATATTAATATTGAAATGTCTGGGAATTCTCATACGAAAGATTAAAGAATGAAAAAGATGAGGTTCAGCTCACACGCATTAAATGAAGAAGGATGGATAGTGATTGGGCAGCTCTGCAACAAAAATAACATGCGAGTGATTGTATTTTTAACTGAGAGCATAGTTCAAATATTTTTGGGATATCGCACCTGATTCGGTTTAAACGTAACAATGTATTTATTCCCAATGGTAGATATAGTAGTTAAGTAATGATTCCTTTCTGGATGTTTGCTAACATTTTTGAAAACTAGCGGTGAACTCTGCATACACGTTATGCTTATGATACAATCCGACACTTTGGGCATTTCTTTGATGTATTCACAGCGGCTTTGTTTAAAAAGAATGTCACTCCGCCATACATATATTCAGAACAGTCTGAAAACAAAAACACATGAAATACCATGCTCCCCCTTTTTTAAGATAATCCTGAAATGTTTTGAGCAAAAGAGAGAAATATAATCCACAAAGCTGTTCACATTTGTTATTTATTTAGACGATGACTTTGCATGAGTATAAGTTATACCGATCTTTAATGTAGTTGTATATTATGTCACAGTAAATAAACCTAATGTGGTAAGACGATCCCCATAATTATATTTTCTCCAATTCCTTTGTTTATATCATGGATGTAGATATGCTACTACTGTTGGGTGTTAGATCACTTCAAGTATCCGTGGTCACACAGTATGAGCTAGAGAAGGTCCTGTTCTCTATAGATATTGCTACGGCACTTATTTTGGATTGTGAGGTATAAAAGAGAGGGATCATGCTACCCATGCCATTCCCCCCTATTCCATCATGGCTGGGGTTTGGTTGAGAATTGACCAGCAACCAAATTTATTAAGAAATGTCACATAAATGTCCTGATTCTCTTACTAAGGCCTTGATTTAATATCTTTGGATAACCTTTTCAAATTATTTAATATTTTGCAAAGTATTTAAATATTTTGATATATTGATATATTTATTATATACTGATATATTTTTTATATTTTAATATATATTTTTTAAAATGTTAAAAGTTTGTCTAAAAATATTAAATCATTTCATAAAGTATGTTAATGAAAATGTAAAACATTTTTTACAAAATTAAATTAAGACTGAAGTTTGATAAACCATGGTCACAACTGCTGAAGTTACTGTGAAGCATGTCTTGTACCTCACAGATTCTGATAGCTGTCTCTGAGCTGTCTGCTGTTAGTACCTGGGTAGGAGAAGAGGTTGCCTAGTACTTTGTATGTAGTTGTATGTCCCCAACCTGTACCCATACTTGTGCATGCTTGTTTTGTTATGTTTGTATTTTTTTGTATTTTTTTTTTTATTTTTCAAGTGGATTTTGATTGGACTTGGAATTCAGTTGGAAAGGAAAAAAGTGTGAGTGTTGGGTAAAAATGTTGGTGAAGATGTAAAATATAAATTCAACTCTTACACCAATAGTAAGAAGATCATGTCTTTAAAAACTATATCTTGGCAACACCATCTCTACATTGTTCTATGCAATACACAGTTTGACTAACTCCATGCAACACCTGGGGCCGTCCTATAATGGCAGCACCAATCTGCCCGCAAACAACACTCCTACACAAAAGCTGAAAGTGTTTTAAATTAGCTCTCACATTAAGGAAATGCATGTCAGACGAGGATCCTAGGAGATTGAAATTGTGTTAACCTTTTTTTTCACGGGATGCTGTATTTTCTTTTAAATTATATATTAAAGGTTTAGCAAACATCATCATCCAATCAAAGAAACATAACTCCAGTGCAAACATTGCTAATGAAGAGGAGAAATGTTGAAACATTGTTTAATTTCTTATCTTTTCTGTGAGCTTTTTTCAAAATACAATGATTGGCTGAGACTGTCAAGGAGGCAGATCGGGGAAGAGCCAGCACAAGTCAAACACAGCCCTGGCCAATCAGCATCTCCACATAGAGATACACTGAATTAATGCATCTCTATGAGGAAAGTTCGGTGTCTGCATGCAGAGGGTGGAAACACTGAATAGCAGTCACATTGTGCAGCACTGCCCCAGGAAGCACCTCTAGCAGCCATCTGAGAAGTATCCAGTGGAGGTATCCTACATTGTAATGTAAACACTGCATTTTCTCTGAAAAGACAGTGTTTACAGCAAAAAGCATGAAGGGACTTTGTAAAGGATCCTGCTATCCATGCAGCGCTGATCCTTGTAGCGTTTCCCGAAATCCAAGCTGAAAAGAGTGAAGTAGTGATTATAGCTCCCAATTCCCCAAACATGAGTCGAGACTTCATGAAGGGGTAAAACGAATGTGTTTATTGATGGACAAAATCAGCCCTTTTATGATGGTCTCCCAGCAAGGGAACTCCCACATGGGACCTTGTGGAAGACTGTAACAAAATATGCAGAACCAATCAGTATACAGTACAATTCTTATACACACCCACAGGAAGAGTGTAACCCCTCCTCTGTATCCTGGAGATAATTAACTTACCCCTCCTCTGTATCCTGGAGATAATTAGCTTAAGTGGTTGCAGAGAACCTAATTATCTCCGGGCAGAGAGAAACATGTGCTTTTTACCTTTTAACAAAACTGTATTAAAATCAATAACTCATGTTTCGCTGAACGAAGTCCCCATGTTCCACACACCCCCAGATAGCTTGGATCTGAGCGCATGTTATAGGCGAATAGCGCTCACATCCCACGAACACAGTTCTCAATAACGTCGAGTAAAGTTTAAGTTCACCAGCTGTAATGGAAGTTAAACTGCACGAACCCACATACGAGTGTAACAGGGGAAATGTACAATCCAAGCAAGTAAGGCGAATGATGTGATCCAGAGACAGAGGGCTCTGTCCCAAGTGCCTTAAGACCCCATGACTTAACGGGCCAGCATCCCAGGGTAAGAGGCTAGCAATCCGGCTCCTCCAAGTGATAGGGGGGTAGGGCAGTTTGTCACATGCAGACCCAGTGACAAAAGCCATTTTGTCGCAGACTTAATATACTCACCAGAACAAATACAATAAGCTGTAGTTGTTCTGGTGACTATAGTGTCCATTTAATCTAACATTGACTGTCATCCTATAACATCATGAAATATAAAAGATCCATAATGATAATGTATGTATTAGAGCAAAATAGTGCCAGGGTTCTGAAGACATTCATAAACCACCACCATGACAAGCTTTTAGAGTATCACACATGTTTTTATCTAATTGTTCGCATATTGATGCATCTATTTAGTACAGGTGGGAAGGTAAGTGGCCAATAAGGAATCTGGGAGTGAAGATTTTTTCTGCAAGAAAAGTGTAAAATTTTAAACGTCTGTACTATTCTTTTCCATCAAAACAACCATGAAAAAAAAACCTTAATAAAAAAAATCTATATATAAAATCGAGAGTGGTCTGGTACCAATAAAAAACATGTTTCTGCTCAGTTCTTTACCATGTAAATGTAGTATACAGACATGTATCTGGCACCGACGACTGTACCCCATTCAACACCACACCCTAAAGCTGAATCCAATTGACACCAAATGAATGCAGCTGCGCTTTGTTATAGAAAAAACAAGCTATAATATATTTTCTTGCTATGTATCCCTAATTAATAATGTCCCCAGTGATTGCCCTTATGTGAACCAAACGAGACAGAACACATCTCTGTGTGATTACTTTCAATATAGCATTGACTGTAGCCTTTGCCAAGCATTGATACATTTATCTGGCCCTCTTTAGGTTTATATAAGCAGTTATGATCTCGTCTCCAGTTCTTAGAGTGATAATAGCTTCAGGTTAAATATGCCAATGCATATATGTTTGGGATCGTCAAAGAAAATCGTCAACTTTCGGACTGTAATGGTCCACAGCTAGACACAGCTTAACTAGCCAAGGATGATAAAACAGTATTCTTTGTAGGTTTCATATATTTGCTTTTAAAATTCTGCAATAATGGCATACCAGTTAAACCAGTGGTTTAAAAGCCCAAATTCCACCCTTAATCCTTTAATGTAGACATAAAATGGAGTCCCAATGCAATTTCATTGTGTCCCCGCTGCTTTGAATAATAGCAGTATTATTAACCCCTTAGTGACCAGACCGTTTTTCAATGTTATTACCGTTAAGGACCAGGGCTGTTTTTACATTTCTGCGGTGTTTGTGTTTAGCTGTAATTTTCCTCTTACTCATTTACTGTACCCACACATATTATATATAGTTTTTCTCGTCATTAAATGGTCTTTCTAAAGATACCATTTGTGGCGGAACCAACCTCGCAACTGGCCACTGGAGGAGCCTGGTCACTGGACTATGGCCCCATGTTTAACACTGTTCTCTTTCCTGGCAGAAAGGCTGGTTTGTGCCTTTCTGCGTACTGTTAAAGCCATGCTACCACAGATAGCTATGCCATTGAACTGTATGTATGTGATCTGAGCGCTATCCGGTAATAATGTGCGCTCATATCTAAGCTATCTGGGGATAGGTAGAATGTGTATGTTCTGTGTGATAAATGTAACAGTATGTAATTTTATGTCTTTTATTGTCCTTTGTCTGCCATGTGGCTAATGAAGTTTTGCCTCTGTCCTTGGAGATAATTGGATTACTTCCCAATTATTTCCAGGACAGAGAGGAGGGATTGTGATGCATTGTGGGATTGTAAGCTTGTGATTGGTCAATGTCCAATATGTTTCCCAGTCTTCCATCTGGTCCCCTAGGGGAGTGTCCACCAGATGGGAGACCTGCATAAAAGCTGGGCAGGTAGCCCCAGTAAATAGAAACATAGAAACATAGAATGTGACAGCAGATAAGAACCATTCGGCCCATCTAGTCTGCCCAATTTTCTAAATACTTTCATTAGTCCCTGGCCTTATCTTATAGTTAGGATAGCCTTATGCCTATCCCACGCATGCTTAAACTCCTTTACTGTGTTAACCTCTACCACTTCAGCTGGAAGGCTATTCCATGCATCCACTACCCTCTCAGTAAAGTAATACTTCCTGATATTATTTTTAAACCTTTGTCCCTCTAATTTAAGACTATGTCCTCTTGTTGTGGTAGTTTTTCTTCTTTTAAATATAGTCTCCTCCTTTACTGTGTTGATTCCCTTTATGTATTTAAATGTTTCTATCATATCCCCCCTGTCTCGTCTTTCCTCCATGCTATACATGTTAAGATCCTTTAACCTTTCCTGGTAAGTTTTATCCTGCAATCCATGAACCAGTTTAGTAGCCCTTCTCTGAACTCTCTCTAAGGTATCAATATCCTTCTGAAGATACGGTCTCCAGTACTGCGTACAATACTCCAAGGGAGGTCTCACCAGTGTTCTGTACAATGGCATGAGCACTTCCCTCTTTCTACTGCTAATACCTCTCCCTATACAACCAAGCATTCTGCTAGCATTTCCTGCTGCTCTATTACATTGTCTGCCTACCTTTAAGTCATCAGAAATAATCACCCCTACATCCCTTTCCTCGGATGTTGAGGTTAGGACTCTATCAAATATTCTGTACTCTGCCCTTGGGTTTTTACGTCCAAGATGCATTATCTTGCACTAATCCACATTAAATGTCAGTTGCCACAACTCTGACCATTTTTCTAGTTTACCTAAATCATTAGCCATTTGGCTTATCCCTCCTGGAACATCAACCCTGTTACATATCTTAGTATCATCAGCAAAAAGACATACCTTACCATCAAGACCTTCTGCAATATCACTAATAAAAATATTAAAGAAAATGGGTCCAAGTACAAATCCCTGAGGTACCCCACTGGTGACAAGCCCAAGCTTCGAATATACTCCATTGACTACAACCCTCTGTTGCCTGTCACTCAGCCACTGCCTTACCCATTTAACAATATTGTAATCCAAACTTAAAGACTGCAGTTTATTGATAAGCCTTATATGTTCAACAGTGTCAAAAGCCTTACTGAAATCTAGGTAAGCAATGTCTACTGCACCACCCTGATCTATAATTTTAGTTACCCAATCAAAAAAATCAATAAGATTAGTTTGGCATGATCTCCCTGAAGAAAACCCATGTTGTCTCTGATCTTGAAATCCATGTGTTTTTAGATGTTCAACAATCCTATCCTTCAACATGGTTTCCATCACTTTCCCCACTACTGAAGTAAGGCTTACTGGCCTATAGTTGCCCGACTCCTATTATTACCTTTCTTGTGAATGAGCACAACATTCACCAACTTCCAATCTTCTGGGACTACTCCTGTTATCAATGATTGGTTAAATAAATATGTTAATGGTTTTGCTAGTACACCACTAAGCTCTTTTAATAGCTTTAGGTGTATTCCATCAGGTCCCATTGACTTATTTGTCTTTACTTTTGACAGTTGAAATAGAACTTCTTCCTCTGTAAACTCACGTGTAATAAATGACTCATTTATCCTTTTTCTTAACTGAGGTCCCTTTCCTTCATTTTCATCTGTAAATACCGAACAAAAATATTAATTGAGGCAGTCAGCTAGACCTTTATCCTCTTCTACATACCTTCCTTCTTTTGTTTTTAATCTAACTAATCCTTGTTTTACTTTTCTTTTCTCATTTATGTATCTAAAAAAAGTTTTGTCCCCCTTTTTTTACTGACTGTGCTATTTTCTCTTCTGTGTGTGATATGGAAGCTCTTATAACTTGCTTAGCCTCTTTCTGCCTAATCGTATAGATAATTCTGTCTTCCTCACTCTGGTTTTTTTTATAATTACTAAATGCTAACTTTTAATTTTTTATTATTTTGGCCACATCTGCAGAGTACCACAGTGTTTTTTTTTTTTGCTTTTACTGACAAGCCTAATGCAATTTTCTATTGCTTTCAGTAGTGCAACTTTTAAATAATCCCATTTCTCTTGGACTCCTTTTAAATTGCTCCAGTCTGATAATGACTCCTTTACACATATTCTAATTTTAGAAAAGTTTTTCTAAAGTCTAAAACTTTTGTTTTTGTGTGGTGTGACTCAGTCACTGGTCTTATATTAAACCACACTGACTGATGATCACTGGATCCTAAACTTTCACCTACAGTAATATTGGATACCAAATCTCCATTTGTTAACACTAAATCTAGTATGGCCTCTTTACGCGTTGACTCTTGTTTTAGAGACAATCCCAGTAGGGAGTTTAGAATATGTGTGCACAAGCAGCTATTTTTGTTTTCCAATTCACATCAGGAAGATTAAAGCCACCCATGATGATAACTTCCCCCTTCATTGTCATTTTAGCTATTTCCTCAACTAGTAGATTATCTAGCTCTTCAATTTGTCCTGGGGGGCTATAAATCACACCTACACGAGTTACTGTGTGGTTACCAAATTCTAACGTAACCCAAACGGACTCTATGTTCGCCTCACTAACTTTTATTAGGCTAGATTTTATGTTATCCTTCACATACGGGGCCACCCCTCCCCCTTTCCTGCCTTTCCTGTCTTTTCTATATAAAGAATACCCTAGTATTGCTATGTCCCAGTCATTTTTCTCATTATACCATGTCTCAGTAACATCGACTAAATCTACACTATCAGTTGTCATTATTGCCACAAGTTCATGGATCTTATTCCCTAAACTGCGAGCATTTGTAGACATGACTCTAAGCTTATCATTTTTAAACACACTTGCTACAGGCACCTTCTGTCCTTGTTTTGGGGGACAATTGGATTGATGTTTTATCACTCTTTTACCCCCCCCCCCCCCCCCACCTAGTTTAAATACATCCTAGCAAAACCTCTGAACTGCTCACTGAGAACATTTGTTCCCTTTTGAGAAAGATGCAAACCATCTTTTTTGTACAGTTTATTTCCATTCCAAACAGAGCTACCATGAGAAATAAAGCCAAATCCTTGCTTCCGACACCCTTCACCAAGCCACAAGTTAAAGTCCCTAATACGCATCTGCCTGTCGTTCTGAGTGTTATGCACAGGCAGAACCTCAGAGAATGACAGTGTGGAAGCAACCTGCCGTAGATCATTGGCAAAAACACTAAAAACTTCCTTAACCTCTGAAACCTCATTGCAAGCTAAGTCATTTGTCCCTAGATGGACAAGTACATCCAATTCCCCTTCCTGCTTTGCTCGCTTAACAATATTACAGATACGTCTCCTGTCTCTGTGAGCAGTAGCTCCGGGAAGACACCTCACAAGACCACCATTGTCCATCTCCACACCTCTTATGATGGAATCCCACAACAACAACTGCTTTCTATTAGGTCTCACCATAGTCTCCAAGCCTCTCTCCACAACACCACTAGCCTCAATGCCTCTCTTCACAACACCACTAGCCTCAGTGCCTCTCTCCACAACACCACATCAGTTCTGCTTGACCTTCAAACGAAGTGTCGTCTTGTTCTTGGGGGGAATTGGATTGTATGCTGTTACAGTGCGACTGCCAGGAGTGTAAACTGTTCGTATGTTTTTTCCTGTTCGGCTGTTTACAGCATTCGTGTGTTTCCTGTTCGGGAGTTTGGAGCAATCCCCTGGTTCCAGGTCGGGAGATTGGTGAATTCACGTGTTTGCAGATCTGGAGTTTGAGTATTCATGTGTTTGCAATTTGGGAGATTGGTGATTGCAGTAGCTGCCTGTGCATCTGAAAAGGGGAATATCGCCTAAACGTTTTTTAACCTCTTGTGTGCAAAATGGTCCGTTACACCATTATTTTCATCATATCGTATAATTTACTATAAAAACATTATAAAATATGGTGAAAAAAAACACTTTTTCTGACTTTGACCCCCAAAATCTGTTACGCATCTACAACCGCGAAAAAACACCCATGCTAAATAGTTTATAAAATTTGTCCTGAGTTTAGAAATACCCAATGATAACATGTTCTTAGCTTTTGAAATAGGAATCTAAAACTTATTATTATTATTATTATTATTATTATTATTATTATTATTGCCATTTATATAGCGCCAACAGATTCCGTAGCGCTTTACAATATTTTGAGAGGGGGGATGTAACAATAAATAAGACAATTACAAGAAAACTTACAGGAATAATAGGTTGAAGAGGACCCTGCTCAAATGAGCTTACAGTCTATAGGAGGTGGGGTATTAGAAACATTAGGATAGGAAATATCAAGTAGGAGTGAAGCAGAGCTGGAGGAGAGAGCAAAGCACTATCCCATAGGAGAGCAAGAGACAGGTATGTAAGGGAGAGATTACTCTGGGAGGCCATACGCTTTCCTGAAGAGATGGGTTTTAAGGCCCTTCTTAAATGATTGAAGACTAGGGGAGAGTCTGATGGCAGTAGGCAAGTTATTCCATAGGAGAGGAGCCGCCCGTGAGAGGTCCTGCAAGCGCGAGTTGGCCGTACGGGTGCGAGCAGCGGTCAGGAGGTGGTCGTGGGCAGAGCGGAGGGTACGAGGAGGGGCATACCTCTGGATCAGTGAAGAGATATAAGAGGGGCTGGAATTGTTCAGTGCTTTAAATGTATGGGTTAGCATTTTGAATTGACTCCTATAGGATACAGGGAGCCAATGTAAGGACTGGCAGAGGGGCGAGGTGTGAGAGGACCAACTGGATAAGAAAATCAGTCTAGCTGCAGCATTCATTACAGACTGTAGCGGGGCAGTACGGCTTTTGGGGAGACCAATCAGGAGAGGGTTACAGTAATCCATGCGGGAAATTACTAGAGCATGGACAAGCTCCTTGGTAGCATCTTGCGTAAGAAAGGGGCGGATGCGGGCTATGTTTTTGAGTTGGAACCTACAGGACTTGGCAACAAACTGGATGTGAGACTCAAAGGTGAGACCAGAGTCAAGTATGACGCCAAGACAGCGCACTTGTAGGGATGGACTTATGTGGATATCACTGACTTGAAGGGAGAGTGAGAGAGGAGGATCAGTATTAGGAGGAGGAAAGACAAGGAGTTCAGTTTTAGAGAGGTTAAGTTTGAGAAAGCGTGACGACATCCAGTCAGAGATGGAAGAGAGGCAAGCAGTGACACGTTGCAGGACGGCCGGGGAGAGGTCCGGTGAGGAGAGGTATATCTGAGTGTCATCAGCGTACAGGTGGTAGTTGGATCCAAAAGAGGCAATAAGTTTTCCAAGAGAGGCAGTATAAAGAAGGGGACCAAGGACAGAGCCTTGGGGAACTCCAACCGAGACAGGGCGAGGGGAGGAGGTATCCTTGGAAAAGGAGACACTAAATGAGCGTTGGGAGAGATAGGAGGAAAACCAAGAGAGGACAGAGTCACAGAGACCGAGTGATTGAAGAGTTTGAAGGAGGTGAGCATGATCAACTGTGTCAAAGGCAGCAGAGAGGTCAAGGAGAATTAATATGGAGTAGTGACCTTTGGATTTAGCGGAGATTAGGTCATTAGTCACTTTGATAAGAGCGGTCTCAGTAGAGTGGAGAGGGCGGAAGCCAGACTGAAGAGGGTCAAGGAGAGAGTTGGAATTAAGGAAGTGAGACACACGGGTAAAGACAAGATAAGCACATAACACGGGTAGGCAACCTTCGTCAATCCAGAGTTTTCAATTTTTAATAAAAACAAAATGTCACCAAGCTCTCTAGATATCAACATGTACTCCTAGCGATTACAATCACACTGATTCGCACCGCTAGCTCTGTTCACTTCCAATCGGAGACTTGCTAAACATTCTATTGGTGGATACTATAAATCTGGGGGAGGAGGAATTAAAAATTTGAGAATTTTTAATAGCTGTCACAGATGTCTCACAATTTCTGGAAAAGTAATATTCTGAAAACTGAACACAATTGCTAATAGTGCCCTGTTGTAGTTATTAGAAGTGCCCTTGCACCTTCCAATGAAAGGAGTGAAACCGTTAATGGCATGACAATTTACCGGATGCCTGCCACGTAATAAGTCAAAATAGGTAAAAAATTTGTCTCTTTTTTTTTTTGTTACTACTTATATTTGGAGGGGAGGTGCACCATAACACTTCTAGCACTATAAGCACAGCATTAAGATGTTGTGGTTATGGTTATTTAAACGTTTGCTTATGATGACAGGGATTGTGGGAAACGCAAGCTAATTTGCATTAAATGCCATTTCAGTGTCATGTCTCATTGCGCATCAAAAAAATATTTTATTACAAATTTTGTACAGTTCCCCTTTTTAAAAAAAAACGCTTGGCAGCTCTGCCCCAGTAAAAATGATGCTGAGATGATGCCATTGCTTCTCAATGTCCTGACCATCATAAGTATTATTCCTATCACTCTTCCCAAGGCCCGAGAAATGGAAATCTCTATGACTCAGATGGCATAGCCAGGAACAATAGGAGCCAATAGGAGCAGTTAACATAAGCACCAGTTTACTTGTTCTAATCTAGTTAATCCTAACGCTGGCAGCAGACTTGCACTTTCTTCTGTCAGAGTACTTTTCCATAGCAGGTTTCGGGAACCTGGCATATCGCACAGAGTATTCTGTTGCATGTATGAATTCCTGTTGGCAAAACTGCCTTGCATTCATTGTTCTGCATGTTTATAAAATGTGTACGTTTTGTATCACTTAGTACATTGTGTCTGGGTATAAAGCAATATGCACTGTTTGTTTACTCTGTATCTGCCTTTAGTCACAATATATTGATAGTATAATGTTACACTGTACTCTGTTTGCTATTTTACTGTAACATACATGGAGGGATTGGCATTTGCCAAACTGGTAGTAATGAGTTATTTTTGTTTGCTCTGCACTCTACACTCAGATGCATTAGCAGATTAGATAGCCAGGTGGAATGTCAGTTTATACACTCGGGACCAGGGCACTGGTCACTGTGATAGACCAGGACCATGAACCCTATATTTTAAAGAAACACTATAGGGTCAGGAACAAACAGCCACAGGCTGCTCACTGTTTAATAGACATGCCCCTACTCGCGGTATTGCGAGTAGGGGCATAATTTACTAATACTAAGTAATTTTCACTTAATATTAGTAAATTTGTCTGAAAGACCACAAAAAATATAGGGGGCGGACCGAACATCGCATATGTTCACCGTCCGTGGCGAACGCGAACACACTATGTTCGCCAGGAACTATTCGCCAGCGAACCGTTCGGGACATCACTATTGCTCAGTAATGGTTTCGAGGTTATGACATCGGTGTTGTTATTATTAGCAGTTTTAGATAGCTAGAGCAAGTAAGCGTGAACTTCAGCCAGTCATTTTTATCTGCAATTTTTATGTTTCTGTCTTCCTCTAAAACAGATTTCAATGGGTGAATTTTTTATTTTTTTTTGTGGATTGCAAGTGTTGTTTAAGTGGTGAAAAGGTGTGTTAGGTCCTTGCGGTAATTGTCAAAATTGCTGGTAATTTCGTCAATGCCAGATTTTCTCCGGAAGCCAGCTCTAAATCCCTCTGCTAGTGAGTGTGACCTTCAAAGTATTTAGGATAATCACTTAGCCTACTAGAGTAGCATACCGGCTATTATGGTTTGATTGGCTTCCAAGAGATCATTATAAGACTTGTAATTATTCACATTACCATGCATGGTACATTAAAGTATTTGTTCCTCTAAATACCGAGGTTTTTGTGGATTTTGTATGACTTGTTGCTGGCTCAGTATAGCTGTATAACGTGATTATGTAAGAGAACACAGGTTACAAAGTTCTACCACGTTAATACTGCACATGGTTTACCTCCAATTTACCAAAATGTCAACTGTAACATGATAAGCACAGATGATGGCGCTGCATAAATAAAATAAATAAACAGTAACAAATATATTTGCATGTAAATCTCAAACACAATACATACATTGTATGAGAAAAAAATATTAAAATATTATTGTGTCCAAAGTTCTATCCATTTTTTTTTATTAATTAGCAATAAATACCATGTAATGTCTCCACCTTTTATCAACTTTATCCTTGCTACTCTCCAGTTGGGTTTCCAACCCATATATTCTACCAAAACTGCGCTAGTCTACATGACTAATGTTGTTATCAAGGGAAAATCCAAAGGTCACTAGTCCATACTAATGTTTTAACCCCTTAAGGACCAAACTTCTGGAATAAAAGGGAATCATGACATGTCACACATGTCATGTGTCCTTAAAGGGACACTATAGTCACCTGAACAACTTTAGCTTAATGAAGCAGTTTTGGTGTATAAAACATGCCCCTGCAGCCTCACTGCTCAATCCTTTGCCATTTACGAGTTAAATCCCTTCGTTTATGAACCCTAGTCACACCTCCCTGCATGTGACTTGCACAGCCTTCCATAAACACTTCCTGTAAAGAGGGCCCTATTTAGGCTTTCTTTATTGTAAGTTCTGTTTAATTAAGATTTTCTTATCCCCTGCTATGTTAATAGCTTGCTAGACCCTGCAATAGCCTCCTGTATGTGATTAAAGTTCAATTTAGAGATTGAGATACAATTATTTAAGGTAAATTACATCTGTTTGAAAGTGAAACCAGTTTTTTTTTCATGCAGGCTCTGCCAATCATAGCCAGGGGAGGTGTGGCTAGGGCTGCATAAACAGGAACAAAGTGATTTAACTCCTAAATGACAGTGAATGATGCTTGAAAAAGCCCCGTGGGAGGGGAGAAATGCATTGCATCTGAACAATCCGGAAGTTTTTGCACCTACACCGTGTATCCGTGTATCCATGAGGATTGAGCTGCGAGGAGGACACTCTGATTATAGACCTTCTCTCTCTTTCTCGGACTATCGGTAGCAGGTTGCAGGAGACTGGTGTTTTATATCTTTTTATGCATTGGTAATAAAGAAATTCTTGGTTTACACATATCCGGATTGGCCCACGTTCTTTCTACACTGAGTGGATCCCACGATCACTGGGGGCTGATCCTCCCTGGAGCCTGATAGTTTGGGGTGGTACTTCAACCACTCCACCATTGTGAGTGAGATACCTATTTATTTATTGTTAATTTTGCACTGTACAAACATATTGCACTAGGTGTTGTATTATTTGTATTACAGAGCCGTGTATTATTTGTTCCAGAAGCTCTGCAAGTATATCAGTCCTTTTTTTATTTATATTGGATATCCCTTGTCTGCACATATATGCACTTTGGCACTCCACATATTGTGTAAATTTTTTAAAGCACTATAGCACTTTGGTATTATTGCATTGTAATCAAATGTGTTATATGCCCTTCAGATTTTTTAGGTGTGATTAACACTGTATTTTATTTATTGTAAGCGCACTCACTATTTCTTATTACCTATGTGACTTGCACAGCCTTCCATAAACACTTCCTGTAAAGAGAGCCCTATTTAGGCTTTCTTTATTGTAAGTTCTGTTTAATTAAGATTTTCTTATCCCCTGCTATGTTAATAGCTTGCTAGACCCTGCAATAGCCTCCTGTATGTGATTAAAGTTCAATTTAGAGATTGAGATACAATTATTTAAGGTAAATTACATCTGTTTGAAAGTGAAACCAGTTTTTTTTTCATGCAGGCTCTGCCAATCATAGCCAGGGGAGGTGTGGCTAGGGCTGCATAAACAGGAACAAAGTGATTTAACTCCTAAATGACAGTGAATTGAGCAGTGAAATTGCAGGGGAATGATCTATACACTAAAACTGCTTTATTTAGCTAAAGTAATTTAGGTGACTATAGTGTTCCTTTAAGGGGTTAAACTCTTTCTGCTGCTTTTGACACTATTTCTTACTATCTCCTTCTTGAAAGTCCTCCCACACTTGGCTTCCATAACTGTTTTTTCTTGGTTCTCATTTTATCAGTGTCAATGGTCCTTCAATGTATCTTTATATGGTAGCAGCTCCTCTATCTGTCTCATTTGGAGGGCCTCAAGCCTCTATCTTTAACCCACTTCTGTTTTCTCTCTAGACTCTTTCTCTTTGCAAACTTAATAATTTCTTGGGATTCCAGTACCCTTTATGTGCCAATGACACCCTATTATACCTCTCCTTCCCTGATCTCTCTCCCACATTTCTAGAAGGTTTCACCAGCTACTTCTCTTCCACCTCTTCCTGTCGTCCTGCTTTCTAATACTCAATCTTCTTATCTTCTCTCTTCAGAATCCTTTTCTGTCACTCTAACTGCAGACTGATGTCACATTGCCTTACATTCCTTGTCTTATGCAAGATGCTACTAAGGAGTTTGTTTACACTCTGATAATTTCCAAGATCTATTACTTTAACTCTCCTTATTGTCCTCTGTAGAACCCATACTTCTTCATCCAGAATTAATTCTGGTGCAAGGCTTCTTTTTCTTTCTCATCGCTCCTTTTACACACTCTTGTCATTAATTATATTGGCTATCTGTACCATTTGGGATTCAATTTAAGATGCCGTAACGCAAACCACTTAACAATCTTCCCAGATTATATTGCTGCACTAAATAGCTGGTACATCCTTTCTCAGTCACTCTGCTTTAGCAATGGCCTTGTCCTAACACTGTTAGCATCGCTACCGTACCTGTCCATTTCACTCTCTAACTTTCCAGCTGGTCTGCTTTACACACACTTTGCTTTCCTTCTTGTATTTTATACATCACCTCATTTAGATTGTAAGCTCATTCAAACAGGGTGCTCAATATCATCTTTATTTTTTTAACTCCTATAATAGTTTTTTACTTACTTGCTGCTTTATCAATGCATTTATATATATACAATAATAATAATAATAACTTCAGACATTGACAGACTGAAACAAACCCTGCTTGGAGACACATGAATGTCCTTCAATGTCCTGCCACTACCCAGGATTTTTAACGTTATGTGTACTTCTCTCTATATTTAAAAAAATATGTAATTGTGAAATGGGAAATTTAAATTAAATGCAGAAATCCTCACTTTTCTATACTGCAGCGTTGCATCTCCATCTTGGCTTCCTGTCACATAAAAATATAATGATATAAAACAGACGTATTATCATATTCCTGTTATAAGCTCCGCCCTTTGCACCTGATAGGCAGCATAGAGAAAGTCTACAGAGAAGAGAAACAATGTTTCTATTTTTTTCTCCTCATTCGCAATGTGTGCCCTGGCTGTGCCTTGACTGAATTGCATTATGATGTCGTTTGCTAGACCTTTAAGATACACTTTGAAGAAAATGGAGAAAACTGTGTGAGAAGCATTAACACAAGTAATACGTGATTTTCAATGTTTTATTCCACAGTGTAATTTTCAAAGAAGTGACAGTTTCCCTTTATTTTTGATCAAGTGCTATATTTGGTACATTGAACAGCTGAACTAATTCCTCAGTAGTTGAAAAATCAAAATATCAAATTTTTTCCTCACATTGACAAAGTTAAAGGGAAAAAAAGTTGTTTTCCTGTCACTACAGCTCCCCATAGTGCCCTCCTCTCTTGTGCAACCCTCCCCCTCCCCCCCACCTCCCCAGTAGTGCAGAAGGGGTTAAAAAAAAACTTCTGTCACCTACCTGATTCAAGAACCGATGTCCCTCGGTGCTGATTCAGACTCAACCTCCGCTGTGATGTCAGCCGGCGGGAGACCTAATGGACTTGCATTGTCTTCATGCATATCGTGAGGACGTCCAGTGTCAGTCAAGCGACCAAATCACTAACCACCCTGTAGGCCCTCTGGCGGCTGCCTGGTAGACAGCCACTAGAGTGGGAGTTAGCCTCTCCATGGCAATTATTGCAGTTTATCAAAAACTGCAATAATTACAATTGAAGGATTAAGGGACCTGGGACACTGAATACAGACAACTTTAATGAGCTGAAGTGGTCTGAGTGCCTTTAGTGTCCCTTTAAGTACCAATGCAATGTAACATTATCAGCCTATATATTGTTAAAAATAAAACCTCCACTGTACGTAACATGTTGCTCTTCTCTGTTTTCATGATCTTGAAGATAAACTGTATATGAACTTATTTCTTCACCCCACATCAGTAACATTATTTCAAGCGAGTATTGGATGTTCCAAGATGACCTATTAAGAGACAATGTCAAGGAATTCGTTCTCTAAGAACATTGTGTCCCGACGGCTCTTCAGATCTCAAATCACAAACAGCTTACCAAGACAATGGATGGCATATATTTCACACTTTTGTCAGGATGTTCAATTAAAGTCACCCATGACCAATCCAAACATGGCAGTAGGAGATCAGTGTGACTCATCCAGGAGATATAATTAGCCTTTTGGGGTTGATCATGGAAAAAAGAAAATATTCTGAGAATCCTATTTTGCAAATGAATTTTAACATGCAAGCAATTTCAACATTCAAAGATTGCATACTGTATGGTTTAGAAATCTAATATAATTTTCAGAATGCTGCGACTTTTCCAAAATGCTGCTAATTTCCATAGTACCCACAAAGGGTCTAGTTTGCATCCAAATCCCACAGCATGATGCAGAATAATAACAATAAAAATAATTGAAATGGGGTCGTGGCTTGACGCCGAAAGAGATGGCAGCTTAAGCTCCGAGTTCTGCGCCCCGACACACAGCATAACACAGACACACACACACACTACATGACACAGACAGACACACAGCATGACACAGACACACCGCATGACACAGACAGACACACACACACCGCATGACACAGACACACACACACAGCATGACACATACAGACACACACACACCATGACAAACACACACACCATGCTACAGACACACCGTGACACAGACACACACGACACAGACAGACACACACACAGCATGACACAGACAGACACGCACACACAGCATGACACAGACAGACAGACAGACACACACACCGCATGACACAGACACACACACAGCATGACACAGACAGACACACATACACAGCATTACACACACACACACCATGATACAGACACACCGTGACACAGACACACGACACAGACAGACACACACACACACACAGCATGACACAGACAGACACACACACAGCATGACACAGACAGACACACACACAGCATGACAGACACACACACAGCATGACAGACACACACAGCATGACACAGACAGACACACACACACACACACACACAGCATGACAGACAGACACACACACACACACAGCATGACACAGACAGACACACAGCATGATACAGACACAGACACACAGCATGACAAAGACAGACACACAGCATGACACAGACACACACACAACATGATACAGACACACACACACAGCATGACACAGACAGACACACAGCATGACACAGACAGACACACAGCATGACACAGACACACACACAGCATGACACAGACACACACACAGCATGATGCAGACACAC
This sequence comes from Pelobates fuscus, assembly GCF_036172605.1. Taxonomy (NCBI): domain Eukaryota; kingdom Metazoa; phylum Chordata; class Amphibia; order Anura; family Pelobatidae; genus Pelobates; species Pelobates fuscus. The sequence goes on along the minus strand of NC_086318.1, from coordinate 46,568,335 downwards.
AGCATGACACAGACAGACAGACACACACACACAGCATGACACAGACAGACAGACACACACACACAGCATGACACAGACATGTTCCCCCTCCCTCGCGCGCAGCTTAATGAGACCGGAGCCGGAATATGACGTCATATTCCAGCCCCGGTCTCTTTCTAGCGCGCGAGGGAGGGGGAGCAGAGACAGAACAGCCTGCTCCTGTCAGGGTACCTGTGGTCTCTACCTCCAAAAGAGGTAGAGACTTAGCTGTTCCACCATTCAGACGGTCTGATGACTCCCTTCCCCGCGGTCTATCCGGTCATGCAAGGCCGGCCGCGAGGGAGTGACTGCCTTTTACACCATCTAGGCAGGAAGTCATCATCAGGACACTCCCCCGGATCGACCTGTCAGTCAATTGCTGCAGGACCAATCAGGATGTCTCGGAGGTGTGGTTACTGCTCTGAACAGGGTATTTAACAGAGCTTCCTTCATTAGCTCATTGCCCTGTCGTGGTTCTAGCTTGTTCTAGTCACTCAGTGCTTGTGTATTCTATTATCCCTTTTGGTTTTGACCCGGCTTGTTTACCTTACTCTGCTTATCTCTGTTACCCTTGATTCGGCTTGTCTCTCGCTTACCTGTCTTCTGTTACCCTCGACCTCGGCTTGTCTTTGACCATTCTATACGGTACTACTTACGTTAGTCCGGCCATTCTAAGGTCCGGTATACGTATCTGGCTACTGTTTGTACTCTGCGTGTTGGATCCCTGTCCCGATCCTGACAGCTCCCCCAGAAGAGCCTGCTCCCCCAGCGGCCTCATGAAAAGCTTCCCCTGCGGCCGCCTTTCAAGTTCTCCCTGCGGCCGCAGGTCACCCCGGCCCCAGGTGCTGACGGCCCACCGGGAAATTTCCCGGTATCCCGGTGGGCCAGTCTGGCCCTGGGGGAATGGGACTCCCAAATCTCTACTATTACTACCTAGCTGCACAGCTTGCCCAGGTGGTGGCCTGGCACTCAGGGGTGGGATCCCACAGATGGGTAGAGCTAGAAACGCGACTGATGAGCACTGACCTACCACAGTTTTGGATTTGGGTGCCCAGACAGGACAGACCACCCCTCCGGACCACATGCCCAGCAATACTCAACTCAATACGAATCTGGGACCTAGCGGCTGACAAACACGCCCTAAAACACACACCATCACCAATGACCCCGTACCTACACAATGGAGCATTCGAGCCAGGGCTGAGCGCACGGGACTTCCAGGGCATTGAGAGCACTGGGGTACAGAGATATGCCTACTTGTACGACAAGGGGACCTTTAAAACGTTCAAACACCTAAAAACCCTAGCTCCACTAACCACAAAAGACGTATTGAGATACATACAGCTTAAAGACTTTGCCAACAGCCCAGAGGTCAAGAGAGCAGCACAAGCCCCAATTACATTTTTTGAACAAATAACGCAGAATCGGACCAGAAAGGACTGATCACAACCATATACGCACAACTGAGTGCACCAGACAAAAACACCAAAGATCCCAACTACATTGGCCAATGGGAGAGAGACCTGGGAGGTGAGCTTGAGGGGAAGGACTGGGTAGACATATGGGAGGCGACGGCCAAGACTTTGATATGTGTGCTACACCAGGAACAATCATATAAAATGTGGATGAGATGGTACACCATACCAGTCCAACTGTATAGGATGGGAAAAAGCACAACGGACACGTGTTGGAAGGGTTGTGGGGGTAAGGGAACATTTGTACACATGTGGTGGGAATGCCCAGTCATAGAAACGAGTACAGACCTTACTGACAAACGTCATGGGAAGACAAGTGGACATGGACCCGTGGTCCGTCCTATTGTCAAGGCCCATAGACTGTCTCCCCAGAAAAGAACAACAACTCCTCAACAAAATCACACCAGCAGCCAGAAGGGCACTAGCCCAGGCGTGGCTGTCACCTACAGTCCCCACTGACACTGACATCATAATGAAGATCAAAGATACCTATTTAATGGATAAATTCACAGCCCACATCAGGAACACTGAAAAGTAATTTTAAAAAATCTGGCAACCCTGGGAAGATTACATGAATGACTGAGAACCGCACAAACACACAGGGATAGGACTTGGAGAACAGATAGAGACGGATCCCGCAGCGCGTCCCCCCCCCCCCCTCCCCCCTCCAGCAGATAATTTTTTTTTCTCTTTCTCCTCTCTTCTCCTGCCTCTCCGCCCCCTCGCCTCGCCCCACTACCCCCGCCCCTACCAACACCAACACGAAAGTAAACAAGGCAACAGTGCCCATACGACCTACTGTGCAGAGTGCGACCTCTTCCCCGCCAAATGGGATAAAATACACTCCTTCACCACAAAGGAAGCATAAACCAAGCCAATCAGCTACCGAAACCCAATACAGACGGGGTACTAAATAGTATAAATATCATACGCACTCCTATACGAACTCACCTTGTCGAGACAAGGTACAACCACATAGTTGCCCAACCCTCACGCACTAACAGAAAAGTGATGTTATCCTAGGCATTAGTATGTATGTTAATCCTATGTTAATGTTGATTTTATGATTTTATGATGTAATAGAAAATTGACATTGTTCAGCCAGACAAAATTTGGTAAAAATGTAAACAACAATTTTGCTTATCTATGGAAATGTGCACAATATACCCACGTTTCAACTTGACCAACGTACATGCCACTGTAAACTGAAACGCTGTTGCATATGTCAAAATGAAAATAAATTAAAAAAAAAATCGCCTCAAAACTAATTTTAAATATAGTAATCATTTCATTAAGTATCACAACGAAATAAATAAATAAATAAATAAAAAATTAAATGATAACGATCGCCTCAAAACTAATTTTAAATATAGTAATCATTTCATTAAGTATCACAACAAAATAAATTTAAAAAAAATTAAGTTTATGTTAAAAAAAAAAAAATGAGACAAACACATCCCTACCGTTCGTATATAAAGGGATACTTCAGCCATATACATGCCCCTTGGGTCAGACTTTGCTTGAATTTGACAATCAGTGATGTCAACGCACTGTGCAGGAAGTGAAGTAGACCCAAGGTACATGTATATGGCTGAATGATCCTAAAGCTAGGGATGAGTTTTTTCTCAATTTGTTTTTAAAATATACCTAATTTAGTGAGGAAGCAGTGCTATTTATACTGATTTAACAGTCACGGTTTGGGCTGTGAGTGGAGGAGCTGTCCATAAGTTAATGTTGCCATGATTTAAACAGGAAAAGAAAGATACAGTAAGCATAGAATCTATTTTCTATATTATGTTGTGCCCATATTATACATCAGGGGTGCCCAAAAGGCAGATCCTTAGATGATGTAGAACTACAACTCCCATGGTGCTTTGCATGCATTTGGAATGTCTTTCAAATGGAAAAGCATCATGGGAATTGTAGTTTTAAAACCTTGGCGGGTCTCCCTTCTGGACACTCCTGTTATACATACACTATTATAAAATAGTAGAAAAAAGTCACCAATACATAATTTTACGTTTATAAATAGTGTTGTCGCGAACCCGAAAATTTCGGTTCGCGAACGGCGAACACGAACTTCCGCAAATGTTCGCGAACCGGCGAACCGGGCGAACCGCCATTGACTTTAATGGGCTTTAATGGACTTTAATGGGCAGGCGAATTTTAAAACCAACAGGGACTCTTTCTGGCCACAAAAGTGATGGAAAAGTTGATTCAAGGGGACTAACACCTGGACTGTGGCATGCCGGAGGGGGATCCATGGCAAAACTCCCATGGAAAATTACACAGTTGATGCAGAGTCTGCTTTTAATCCATAAAGGGCAGAAATCACCTAACATTGACACCTGTCCTCAAAGCCCCTGATACACACTGACACAGAGCAGAATAGAGACTGTTCCCCCTACATAGGGTCACTTGGCAGGTATGGATTGACACCTGTCCTCAAAGCCCCTGATACACACTGACACAGAGCAGAATAGAGACTGTTCCCCCTACATAGGGTCACTTGGCAGGTATGGATTGACTTCTGTCCTCAAAACCCCTGATACACACTGACACAGAGCAGAATAGAGACCGGGGGTCTAGTAGCGTGGACACCCAGCACAGATCGTTCTCCTTCAGCCTTTTTATACGAGGGTCCCTCAACAGGCACGACAGCATGAAAGACCCCATTTGCACAAGGTTGGATGCCGAGCTACACATTTCCCGTTCCTCCTCCTCACACGGAGCAGAATAGGGACTGTTCCCCCTACATAGGGTCACTTGGCAGATATGGATTGACACCTGTCCTCAAAACCCCTGATACACACTCACACAGAGCAGAATAGAGACTGTTCCCTGTCCACAGAGACCATGATACACACTGACACAGTGCAGAATAGAGACTGTTCCCCCTACATAGGGTCACTTGGCAGGTATGGATTGACACCTGTCCTCAAAGCCCCTGATACACACTGACACAGAGCAGAATAGAGACTGTTCCCTGTCCACAGAGACCATGCTACACACTGACACAGAGCAGAATAGAGACTGTTCCCCGTCCACAGAGACCATGATACACACTGACACAGAGCAGAATAGAGACTGTTCCCCCTACATAGGGTCACTTGGCAGGTATGGATTGACACCTGTCCTCAAAAGCCCCTGATACACACTGACACAGAGCAGAATAGAGACTGTTCCCTGTCCACAGAGACCATGATACACACTGACACAGAGCAGAATAGAGACTGTTCCCCGTCCACAGAGACCATGATGCACACTGACACAGAGCAGAAAAGAGACTGTTCCCCCTACATAGGGTCACTTGGCAGGTATGGATTGACACCTGTCCTCAAAGCCCATGATACACACTGGGGGGAGATACTGTCCTCCCCAACCCCTGCGCGGTGGGTGGGGGCCATAAATCACAATGGGGGTACCTACTGTCCTCCCCCCTCGGCTCACACCCCTGCGCGGTGGGTGGGGGCCATAAATCACAATGGGGGGGCCTACTTTCCTCCCCCCCGGCCCCCATCCCTGCGCGGTGGGTGGGGGGCATAAATCACAATGGGACGGACCTACTGATAGGAGTGGAGTATTGTTCATATCAGTTTAATACCTTCCGCGTCTCCTATCAGTGGACGTGTAAATGGCAGCCATTTTAGGAACCGCACACCTGGGACCCGAGCAAGGTCACCTCGTTCAAGCTGCTCTGGTTCCTTGATGAGCCAGCTGCCCGTGAGTTAACATGTCCCGTGGAGAAGCACTCTGTCCTGTAAAGCCTCACCACAAAAAAATTAAATCAATAACAGCACTCGGAGTGGTGAGTTTAGTAAATGTTAATATCAGTTTAATACCTTCCGCGTCTCCTATCAGTGGACATGTATATGGCAGCCATTTTAGGAACCGCACACCTGGGACCCGAGCAAGGTCACCTCGTTCAAGCTGCTCTGGTTCCTTGATGAGCCAGCTGCCCGTGAGTTAACATGTCCCGTGGAGAAGCACTCTGTCCTGTAAAGCCTCACCACAAAAAAATTAAATAAATAACAGCACTCGGAGTGGTGAGTTTAGTAAATGTTCATATCAGTTTAATACCTTCCGCGTCTCCTATCAGTGGACATGTATATGGCAGCCATTGCCAGATGAACTACCGCACTACACAAGGCGCCTTCTGGCCACTATTCTGCCTCACACCACGGTCAAGAAGATGGTCACTGAGGAGATCTACCGCCTGCCTACGTCCTCAAAGGTACGCTCAAACACACCCAGAGATGTGATACTCAGGTGCCCAAATGTACACGACAAGATTCAGGTCATGTCTGCATTAAAAGGTAAAACACCCCTGATATTTGAGGGCGCTAGCCTAACCTTTTTCCAGGATCTTACAAAGTCTACCCTCATGTGGCGCAAAACCTTCAGCTCCCTCACCAACAGACTGAGAGCAGCAGACATCACCTATCGATGGGGGTACACGGATCCCTGGTGATACCACAGAACGGATCCCAACTCACACTTGCCTCCATGGAAGAGGCACCCACAATAATACAGGCCTTGGAACTGGACCCACCGACCGCCAACTCACCCTCAAGACCCTCTACTACCAATTGGGACCCAGAGCGCACTGCAACGTTTGTACTGCGGATCAGAAGTCCTCGGTCCTCGGACCCATAACAGCCTCAAGGGACTGGCTGACAATGAGGCACAGTAGGGACACCTTCCCAGCGCTCACCTTTACCTCAGGTCTAAAGACTGCAAAGTTATTTTCATTGAACGTTTAACATTTCTTATAGTACCCCATTGTTCTTGGGGGCAACAATATATTTATATATATCTTTTTTTTTTTGTGAGCCCAATTTTGATAACCAAGTGCCGTTTTGGAAACGTTACCATAATTCCTACAGTTCGTACACTCAATGCGAAAATCACAATTGTTTATTACCTTGTTCTTTCTCCTGAACCCTGTTTTTGAGCCGGTGGCTGTCAGTTTGTAAGGTCTCCAAACATCTGATAGAGGTTAAAGCCAAGCTCAGTGTCCCATGACTAGGGGACATTACCCTCCTAAGGCTGAATAGGGGCACTAAAATTTAATAAACACACCTCACTACTTTCAAGCTACAAAAACAAGATTAAATGGTCTGACAAAATGTATATATTGCTAAAGCCCATTAAATGCTGACCTTATATAGATGACTAATCTAGAATACTGAACAGTAGCCGGCCTTTAAGAGGGCAGCATAGTAAAGGTACAGGTTGTATACGACCCATTATCGTTAAAATGTCCAAATGGCAACGTACATTATTCTGCAAAGATTAGGGTTTGTCCTGCACTCTTAGTGGGTGTAGAGATTTAAGCTCGAGGGTTTGTGAAGTCTAAAACGAGTCAAGAATTGCATACAAAAGCATAGGTCAGGAGAAACCTATCTAACTTCACACCATACCTGAGTTACAAAAGGACGTTTAAACGGTTTATTGTTTATGTTGTTGCGATCCCTACTAGAAGACTGACACACGTACAACAATCGACAGGCCTAACCCTGACATGGACCGTACTTGACTGACACCACAGGCTCAACGGGACCCACTCTCGCACGACTGGTACACCTAAGACGGGGACATACCACAAACGCTTAATGGAGTGACTGCTACACTCTTACCACGACCACCCCCCCGCGACTCCCTAGGTTAGGAGTTTCGATCACGTGAGGCAGAGACCACACTCAAGGCAGGAGGCAGCACTGGACAGCCCACACGCTTCAGAAGTCACTCACTAGTACACACCCATCAATATGCCCACGGGACACCATACCGACACATACAGGCACACCCAAGTGTCATAACCATGGAGGCACCACATACTCCATAACTACTTCACACACGGAACACGGATACCAGCACCGAATATACGACTCAAACACACAAATAACACAGGTTAAGCGGTTAATGACCCGGATCCAAGTTATTGCTTGTATTTTATAAAATTATATAATTGGTGCAGTCTCACAAGATGCAAGATAAATATGTTGATGCTATATACTGGAAATTCTGACTTGCAATGTACTGTTTTACTGTCATGCAAAGCACCGCAAAAATAAAGAATTTAAAAAAAAATAAAAATACAGCAGCGTGTGGACCATTTTTAGCCCAAGGCAGCTCATCTCATCAGGCCTTTTTTAATCAAATGTGTCAGTCCCTTCGGGATCCATCCCTCATTCATCTTAATAAAGGTGAGGTAATCTAGACTTTTTTGACCCAGGCGAATTCTCTTCTCAGTGACAATACCTCCTGCTGCACTGAAGGTCCTTTCTGACAGGACACTTGAAGCGGGGCAGGCCAGAAGTTCTATCGCAAATTGGGATAGCTCAGGCCACAGGTCAACCCTGCACACCCAGTAGTCAAGGGGTTCATCGCTCCTCAGAGTGTCGATATCTGCAGTTAAGGCGAGGTAGTCTGCTACCTGTCGGTCGAGTCGCTCTCTGAGGGTGGATCCTGAAGGGCTGTGGCGATGCGTAGGACTTAAAAAGGTCCGCATGTCCTCCATCAACAACACGTCTTTAAAGCGTCCTGTCCTTGCCGGCGTGGTCGTGGGAGGAGGAGGATGACTTCCACCTCTCCCCCTGTTAGATTCCCATTGTGCTGTGACATCACCCTTATACGCTGTGTAAAGCATACTTTTTAATTTATTTTGCAAATGCTGCATCCTTTCCGACTTGTTGTAATTCGGTAACATTTCCGCCACTTTCTGCTTATGCCGGGGGTCTAGTAGCGTGGACACCCAGTACAGGTCGTTCTCCTTCAGCCTTTTTATACGAGGGTCCCTCAACAGGCAGGACAGCATGAAAGACCCCATTTGCACAAGGTTGGATGCCGAGCTACTCATTTCCCGTTCCTCCTCCTCACTGATGTCATTGAAGGTATGTTCTTCCCCCCAGCCACGTACAACACCACGGGTACCAGATAGGTGACAACGAGCACCCTGGGATGCCTGTTGTGTTTGGTCTTGCTCCTCCTCCTCCTCCTCAAAGCTACATTCCTCCTCTGACTCCTCTTCCTCACAATCCTCTTCCAGCGTTGCCGCAGGTCCAGCAAGCGATGCTGATAAGGCTGTTTCTGGTGGTGATGGTGACCACAACTCTTCCTCTTCCTCTTCACGCTCATCTACGGCCTGATCCAGCACTCTTCGCAGGGCACGCTCCAGGAAGAAAACAAATGGTATGATGTCGCTGATGGTGCCTTCGTTGCGACTGACTGGGTTTGTCACCTCCTCAAAAGGACGCATGAGCCTACATGCATTGCGCATGAGCGTCCAGTAACGTGGCAAAAAAAATCCCAGCTCCCCAGAGGCTGTCCTAGCACCCTGGTCATACAAATATTCATTAACAGCTTTTTCTTGTTGGAGCAGGCGGTCGAACATTAGGAGTGTTGAATTCCAACGTGTAGGGCTGTCGCAAATCAAGCGCCTCACTGGCATGTTGTTTCGCCGCTGGATATCGGCAAAGTGAGCCATGGCCGTGTAGGAACGCCTGAAATGGCCACACACCTTCCTGGCCTGCTTCAGGACGTCCTGTAAGCCTGTGTACTTATGCACAAAGCGTTGTACGATCAGATTACACACATGTGCAATGCACGGCACATGTGTCAACTTGCCCAACTTCAATGCCGCTATCAAATTTTTTCCATTGTCACACACCACTTTGCCGATATCCAGTTGCTGCGGAGTCAGCCACTTTTCCACCTGTGCGTTCAGGGCGGACAGGAGTGCTTGTCCGGTGTGACTCTCTGCTTTCAAGCAAGTCAAACCCAAGACGGCGTGACACTGCCGTAACTGGGATGTGGAATAGTACCTGGGGAGCTGGGGGGGTGCCGTTGATGTGGAGCAAGACGCAGCAGCACAAGAGGACTCAGCCGAGGAGGTTATGGAAGAGGATGGAGTAGGAGGAGTAGAGGAGGTGGCAGCAGGACTGCCTGCAAGTCGTGGCGGTGTCACCAACTCCTCTGCAATGCCACGCATTCCTTGCTTGTCAGCCGTCAGCAGGTTTACCCAATGCGCAGTGTAGGTGATATACCTGCCCTGACCATGCTTTGCAGACCAGGTATCAGTGGTCAGATGGACCCTTGCCCCAACACTGTGTGCCAGACATGCCATGACTTCCTTTTGCACAATCGAGTACAGGTTGGGGATTGCCTTTTGTGAAAAGAAATTCCGTCCGGGTACCTTCCACTGCGGTGTCCCAATAGCTACAAATTTTTTGAACGCCTCAGACTCAACCAGATTGTATGGTAAAAGCTGGCGGGCTAATAGTTCGGACAAGCCAGCTGTCAGACGCTGGGCAAGGGGGTGACTTGGTGACATTGGCTTCTTACGCTCAAACATGTCCTTGACAGACACATGACTGTGGGCAGATGAGCGGGAACTGCTCAAGGCGGGAGACGGAGTGGCGGATGGTTGAGAGGGGGCAAGGAGGACAGCAGTGGTTGACGTGGCTGAAGATGCTGGACCTATGTGTTGATCCCATAGGCGTTTGTGATGTGAGATCATGTGCCTACGCAAAGCAGTTGTACCTAGGTGGGTGTTGGACCTCCCACGACTCAGTTTCCTTTGGCACAGGTTGCAAATGGCATCGCTGTTGTCAGAGGCAGACACACAAAAAAAATGCCACACTGCTGAGCTCTGCAATGACGGCATTCTGGTGGTGGACACAGCATGTGTTGATTGGCCTGCTGTCGGGCTGACCCCGGGTGCCGATGCATGCTGTCTGACTGTGCCACTAGCTCCTTGCAACGACCCCCCCCTGCTTCCAACTCGTCTCCTCCTCCTCTCTGTCTCCCCATCTGAACTTTTGCCCTGTTCTTCTTCTTGCTGAGCGGGCACCCACGTGACATCCATGGACGCATCGTCATCATCAACCGCTTCGCTTGTATCTGACAACTGAGAAAAGGAAGCAGCAGCGGGTACAACATCATCATCATCACACCGTACCTCCATGTGTTTAATGCTGCCTGCCTGAGACATATCCCTGTTATCTACATCCTCTAGCAATAATGGTTGTGCATCACTCATTTCTTCAAACGGGTGTGTGAATAACTCCTCTGACATACCAAGTAAAGCGGCTGTGGTGCTAGTTTTGGTGGTGGCGGCAGGCGGGTGAGTGGTATCTTGAGAGGTGCCTGAAGCTAAGCTGGAGGAGGATGGTGCGTCAAGGTTCCGAGCGGAGGCTGTACAAGATTGGGTGTCCTATGTTAGCCAGTCAACTATGTCCTCAGAACTTTTCAAGTTCAGGGTACGTGGCTTCTGAAAACTGGGCATTATTCTAGGGCAAAAGGGAATCACAGCACCACGACCACGACGGCCCCTGCGGGGTGGCCTGCCTCTGCCTGTCATTTTTTTGGGGATTAGTGGTACTATGCGTGCAAGCTACTGTGAGACCAGATATGATTGGCAATGTGAACTGTAACAGTTCTGCAGAGCACACACTGTAGGCCTGACACACCCGGATGAAGACAAGTAACTGCTATTCAATCTATAACAGTGATAAACAACATTTTGGTTTTAAAAGCACGCTATAGAGACACCAGATATGATTGGCAACTGTCAAAGCATGCTGGCACAGGTCTGCAGAGCACACGCTGAAGGAGGCCTGACACCCAGACGCTTGCAGACAACTAACTGCTCTTCTATTACAGTGAAAAAAATTTATTTATTTTAAATCTAAAGCTTAAGCTATTGTAAAAACAGATATGAGTGGTGGCACTGGGCAAGAGGGCACAGTATCCACTGTGAACCTCACACAGAAGCTGGCAGGCAGGCAACTGCTCTTCTATTACAGTGGAAACAAAATTTTGGTTTTAAAAGCACGCTATAGAGACACCAGATATGATTGGCAATGTGCACTTGAACAGTTCTGGAGAGCACACACTGTAGGCCTGACAGAGCCGCTTGAAGGACACTGACTGGCTGCTATTAGCTTACACTGGAAACCTTTTTTCTTTGTCAAAGCACGCTAAAGAGACACCAGATATGATTGGCAACTGTCAAAGCACGCTGGCACAGGTCTGCAGAGCACACGCTGAAGGAGGCCTGACACCCAGACGCTTGCAGACAACTAACTGCTCTTCTATTACAGTGAAATTTTTTTATTTATTTTAAATCTAAAGCTTAAGCTATTGTAAAAACAGATATGAGTGGTGGCACTGGGCAAGAGGGCACAGTATCCACTGTGAACCTCACACAGAAGCTGGCAGGCAGGCAACTGCTCTTCTATTACAGTGGAAACAAAATTTTGGTTTTAAAAGCACGCTATAGAGACAACAGATATGATTGGCAATGTGCACTTGAACAGTTCTGGAGAGAACACACTGTAGGCCTGACAGAGCCGCTTGAAGGACACTGACTGGCTGCTATTAGCTTACACTGGAAACCTTTTTTCTTTGTAAAAGCACGCTAAAGAGACACCAGATATGATTGGCAACTGTCAAAACACGCTGGCACAGGTCTGCAGAGCACACGCTGAAGGAGGCCTGACACCCAGACGCTTGCAGACAACTAACTGCTCTTCTATTACAGTGAAAACAAATTATTTATTTTAAATCTAAAGCTTAACCTATTGTAAAAACAGATATGAGTGGTGGCACTGGGCAAGTGGGCACAGTATCCAATGTGAACCTCACACAGAAGCTGGCAGGCAGGCAACTGCTCTTCTATTACAGTGAAAAAAACATATTTCTTTTAAATCTAAAGCTTAACCTATTGTAAAAACAGATATGGGTGGTGGCACTGGGCAAGTGGGCACAGTATCCAATGTGAACCTCACACAGAAGCTGGCAGGCAGGCAACTGCTCTTCTATTACAGTGAAAAAAAAATATTTCTTTTAAATCTAAAGCTTAACCTATTGTAAAAACAGATATGGGTGGTGGCACTGGGCAAGTGGGCACAGTATCCAATGTGAACCTCACACAGAAGCTGGCAGGCAGGCATCTGCTCTTCTATTACAGTGAAAAAAAAATATTTCTTTTAAATCTAAAGCTTAACCTATTGTAAAAACAGATATGAGTGGTGGCACTGGGCAAGTGGGCACAGTATCCAATGTGAACCTCACACAGAAGCTGGCAGGCAGGCACCTGCAATTACATTACACAGGAAAAAAAAAAAAGCAGCCTGATGTTCTAGCCCTAAAAAGGGCTTTTTGGGGTGCTGTCCTTACAGCAGAGATCAGATGAGTCCTTCAGGATTGTAGTGGACACTGAATACCCTAGCCTAGCTATCAATTTCCCTATCTAATCAGCAGCAGCTAAACTTTCCCTCCTCTCACTAAGCATGCAGCTTCCGAATGAATCGAAAATGGATGCTGGGAGGGAGGTTGGAGGGTGTGGAAGGGAGTGCTGCTGATTGGCTGGAATGTGTCTGCTGACCGAGAGGCACAGGGTCAAAGTTTGCCCAATGATGACGAATAGGGGGCGGATCGAACTGCGCATGTGTCCGCCCGCCGTGGCGAACGCGAACACGCTAAGTTCGCCGGGAACTGTTCGCCGGCGGACAGTTCGGTACATCACTATTTATAAAGCATTTGTTGCAATAACTTATAAATGCCACAATAAAATATAAGCTCTGACTTGGATTTCTGAATTGTTTCAGCTAATGTGTAAATATTTGTAATCCTTGTACTACATAGTTACATAGTTACATAGTTACATAGCTGAAAAGAGACTTGCGTCCATCAAGTTCAGCCTTCCTCACATATGTTTTTTGCTGTTGATCCAAAAGAAGGCAAAAAAAACCAGTTTGAAGCACTTCCAATTTCTCAACAAGCTAGGAAAAAAAATCCTTTTTGACCCCAGAATGGCAGTCAGATTTATCCTTGGATCAAGCAGTTATTACCCTACATTGAAAGATTATATCCTTGAATATTCTGTCTTTGCAAGTATGCATCTAGTAGCTGTTTGAACATCTGTATGGACTCTGATAAAACCACTTCTTCAGGCAGATAATTCCACATCCTGATTGTTCTTACAGTAAAAAAAAACTTTCCTTTGCCTTAGACGAAATCTTCTTTCTTCTAGTCTAAACGCATGACCTCGTGTCCTATGTAAAGTCTGGTTTGTGAATAGATTTCCACACAATGGTTTGTATTGGCCTCGAATATATTTGTATAATGTTATCATATCCCCTCTCAGGCGACGTTTTTCTAAACTAAATAGGTTTAAATTTGTTCATAAGTAGTTTTTTTTTTAAAGGACAACTGTCACATCAAAACTCATTTTTAATAAACCAATCATTTCATAATGATTTTAAAATAGATTTTTTTTAACTGTTTATATAAAAAAAAAAAAAGTTGGTGAGTTGGACAGTTTGAAAACCGATCTGTATTCAGTGAGTGAATCAGGGAAGGTCATAAAGAGACAGAGCTACTTACTAAAGTGAGAATTCAAAGCGAATTTTAAATTTACAGGGACACCATAGCCACCAAAATAACTTTAGTTTAATGAAGCAGTTTTGGTGTATAGACCTGGCCTTTTTAGCCTCACTGCTCAATCCTCTGCCATTTAGGAGTTAAATTACTTTGGTAATACAGCCCTAGTCACACCTCCCTGCATGTGACTTACACAGCCTTCCTAAACACTTCCAGAGCAGTGAAACTTCACAGGCATAATCTATACACCAAAACTACTTCATTAAGATAAAGTTGTTTGGGTGACTATAGTGTCCCTTTAAGGAATGTAAAGCATAGATGATTGCAGAATGTTTCCAGTTTGGATATTTTGGAATTCAATTTTAAATTCACTTTGAATTCACTTTGGATTCTCACGTTACCAAATAACCCTGAAAATGTTGGTTTTCCAACACTGTCTTCTGACCCAGGTTGTGTGCATCTGGCTTAAGGATCCTGAAATATACTTAACCCCTTAAGGATCAAACTTCTGGAAAAAGGGAATCATGACATGTTAGACATGTCATGTGTCCTTAAGGGGTTAAAGTAGGGATTAGTTTTTCTAATTTATTTTCATATAAGTCAGGATTATTATATTATAAAATAGTTCTGAGGTAACTAACAGTTGTCCCTTAAGTGAATAAATACGGGCAGTTGAATTGCAGGAATTATTGTATCACGAATATAATGAATAGCAACATATACATGAATGTGAATAATAGCAAGTTTAGTAGCTTCAAACTCACTTAACCCCTTAAAGACCAATTATATTTCATTCTGTTCTTACAATCTGGTCCTGAAACACCTCAGTGTTGTCATGGGATGTCCTATGACCACTAAGTAAGAAAGTCCCTTTGTGATAGAATATCTAAAGGCTGTTATGTTCTGTCATTGGTAATAAGCCCACAAAATTGTCCAACCACCTGCCCCCTACCATATCTCTGTTCTTTGTATGTAAAAGGTTTGGTGTGTGAGACCCCGTATGTATAAGTAATGTATGTAACGGTATTTGTCATTTGTGATGGTGGACCTGTAGATAGTTATGCTTGTGACGGTGGTAGTTGCCCATGGAGGTATGTGATTGGCTGTAAGAATGTTACTGAGTGGGTACGGGACTAGGTTGTGGTTTGTGATTAGATGCTAGAAAGTCACTAGCAGTGTGATTCAATAAACTTTAAGACCAAAAGTGGCAAGCTTAAAAAATAGTTGCAAATGTTTCTGATTCTGCTAGTTTTCCTATGTTTGAGAATAACTCCATAGAATGAGGCTTTGATAGGATGGTTTGATGTTAGAGGAAAGGCGTATGTGACAGCGTGGTTGTATGTTAGTTGGTGGGTGGCGTGACTGGGTATGTGATTTGGGCACCTGAATGTAACCAGACTGCTTATGTGATTAGATAAATTAATGTGACTTGTCAGTATTTGTTACTGGATGCTGAATGCAACTGGGTGGATGACTGAAAGGCAATATGGCAATAGCGGAGGTAGGTAACATGGTATGTGTGTGTGTATGTATGAATGTATATGTGCATGTGACTGGGAGGTGAGGTGGTATTTATTAAAGGGTGGGTAGTAGCCTAAGATCTTAGACTATCATCTAGCTCCCAGTCCAATACATTTACAGAGTCTGATGCCTCTAGGCACCATAACAACTTTTTTGATATGATGTTTTTATGGTGCTTGGAGTGTTCATTAAAACCGGTCTAGGCATGTGCTGGTGGCACGTTGTAATGTTATTGCATTTGCCTATTTAGGTATGGGAGCTCATAATCTAATCCTACAGAGCCATCTGTAAGAATGTACTGGAAATTTGGCATTAATTAGATATATTAATAGATATTCCCCTTTCTACTTATAGAGAGCTGTAATTGTTTGCTGTCAATGAAATGCTGGCAGACGATCGTTAGAGATACACGTAAATGATGTTCTTTAGGTGGGAAACATCATTATTACTTTTTATTGCCTGGCTTAAAAGACAAATCCCATTAGAATGTTTTTTTAAAAATACAAAGATAAAAATCAAGGAAAATGCCAAGCTCCTATTTACTAGTTCACAAAGTCACAAAGTTCCAAAGAAGGTCTTTGTCATAGGAGAGACAAAGGACAACGGCCAACTGGATGCTTACTGTTTGACTCCCTATATTTATGAGTTATGAAACTGATTTTTATTTATGGACCTTTTAATAGACAGCGATAAATATACATCATGGTTGCATATCCAATAAAATTTCTGCTCCCTGTTGCACCGTGTGGAATTAGTGAGTCACTAGATTGCACTTTGATCACATGGAATGTATTAAGCATATTTTTAAACTTACAGTATAATAGCCCCCTTGTAAAAACAATCAAAAGTTCAACTGATACTGTTATTGTAGCAAGAAGTAATTATTTCTGACATAGCCTATCAGCAGTTTGCATCATTACCATCATTGCGGACGATCTCACGTTCCCTCAACAGATGCAGCTAACATGAGAAGATAATTACTTTTAGAAGAACCTCAATTCGGCTGAAAAGTATACACTAAGGAAAAGGATGTTTTCTGGGACCTTCACATTGATTTTGATAGTCATTCAGGAAGTGTCTGTTTTGCTATACCTAACTCAAATCTGTTGTACATTTAAAGGGGCGGTATAGTTTTTTTCTCCCATAGGCCAGTTAACGAAAAACCGAAGAAAAAAGTAACTTGCACACTATCCCAAATCCCTATACACATTAAAATAACTGAAGTTTTTTAGTATCACTCTAATGACCATTCAAGTGTAGGTTCACCTGCCATGTCAAAGCAAAACCTCGTAGGTGAGTCCTACACTTACAAATCACATTTACCTGCTAAAAGGTAAAACCCCTCCATACGTATTAACCCCTAATAGGGAACACATGGTGTGACATGACTGTGTAACACAAAAGCAAATACAAACATACAAAATTAAGTCTTGCGCTCAAACTCCCATTACTCCTGGGCGGTAGCAGTGACTGTAGTACACATCAGCCCCATTACATACAATAAAAACCAAAGAAAAAATTACTTGTGCAATCTCCCACATTTCTATGCAAATGTAAATAACAGAAGGTTTCTAAGTATCAGTCTGTTAAGGGTTAGTGTGTAGGCATTAATAAAAAATACCCCTCTCTGTGTCATAACAGGTTTTACATTATAGCTGAAAAAGCAAGGTGAATTGCTAGGGTAGGACTCAAGAGGTTTGCCTTGACGTGGTAGGTGAGCTTACACTTAAATGGTTATTGGAGTGATACCAAAAACCTCCAGTTATTTAAATGTGCATAGAGAGTTGGGATAGTGCGCAAGCATTTTTTTTCCATTTGTTTTTGTTTTTTTAAATTTATAAATTAGGGCTATTAAGGCACTTACCGTATATACTCGAGTATAAGCCGAGTTTTTCAGCACATTTTTTGTGCTGAAAAACCCCAACTCGGCTTATGCTAGAGTCAATGTCTGTATTATGGCAATTTACATTGCCATAATACAGACAGGGGGCTGTGTAGGAGGGGGCTGGCAGGAAACTCTTACTTACCTCTCCTGCAGCCCCTGTCAGCTCCCTTCTCCTCCGCGCCGGTCCGGTCAGCTCCCCTGTCAGCTCCCAGTGTAAGTCTCGCGAGAGCCGCGGGGTCATAGTGCGGCCGCGAGACTTACACTGGGACTTGCAGAAGGAGCTGACCGGACCGCGCGGAGGAGGAGGGAGCTGACAGGAGCTGCAGGAGAGGTAAGCGCTCTTTGCCAGCCCCCCTCCACTGAACTGCCAATGCCACTGGACCACCAGGGAGTTAGAGCCCCCCTCCCTGCCATGTATCAAGCAGGGAGGGGGGCCGAAAAAAATTATAAATAATAATAAATAATAATATTAAAAATAATAATAATATAATATAACAAAAAAATTTGTTATATTAAAATAATAATTAAAAAATAATAATAATAAAAATGCCCAACCCCCACCAAGGCTCTGCAACACATACACAAACACACACTGCATCACACACACTCACACTGCATTCATACACACACACTGTACTCATACACACACTGTACTCATACACACACTGCACTCATACACACACTGCACTCATACACACACACTGCACTCATACACACACACTGTACTCATACACACACTGCACTCAAACACACACTGCACTCATACACACACACTGCACTCATACACACACTGCACTCATACACACACACACACACACTGCACTCATACACACACACTGCACTCATACACACATTGCACTCATACACACACACTGCATTCATTATATACACACACTGTAAATAAATATTCAATTAATATAATTTTTTTAGGATCTAATTTTATTTAGAAATTTACCAGTAGCTGCTGCATTTCCCACCCTAGTCTTCAGCTTATATTCGGGTCGGCTTATACTCGACTATATACGGTAACTAAATATGTTAACATTTAAAAAAGTGATAAAAAGCATTTTCTAGAGCAGAATGCACAGTATGGTTTGTAAAAATGAGAAGCATTCTCTAAACAATGAATTAAGGTGAACTAAATACCAAACTTTGGCTATGTGCATCACTAACAAGCACCCACCAGCCCCATCCCCTCCCTGCCTCCATTGCATACCTACAAATTATTTATAAAGCACCAACACTTTCTGTAGCGCTGTCCATTTGTACAATGTACAAGTAAAATGTTAGAGGCTCAATTCATCTAAAACACAATACAAAATTTGACAAACAAATACTGGAGAAATTAAGGGCCTTATTACTGTGAGAACCATTGTATAGAGCTACATAATTTGTTGGCTTTTTCTAAATAGTAATCATAATAATATTAATAGGAGGGGTGAGAAATAGGAGTTACTGTATGTAAATATATTAACAGAAATGCTGAGATGACGGTCTTATAAAAACATAGAAACATAGAATGTGACGACAGATAAGAACCATTTGGCCCATCTAGTCTGCCCAATTTTTTAAATACTTGCATTAGTCCCTAGCCTTATCTTATAGTTAGGATAGCCTTATGCCTATCCAACGCATGCTTAAACTCCTTTACTGTTTTAACCTTTACCACTTCAGCTGGAAGGCTATTCCATGCATCCACTACCCTCTCAGTAAAGTAATACTTCCTGATATGATTTTTAAACCTTTGCCCCTCTAAATTAAGACTATGTCCTCTTGTTGTGGTCAGTGGCGTCACTAGGGGGGGGGGGGCAGAGGGGGCCATGGCCCCCCCTACATCATGCTGTACTCCCCCTTGGGTCCCCCCAAATGCCAGCAACTTGCTGGCCATGTTCTTCAATTATATTCCCTCGGGCTGTAACAGTGTGTGACAGCCCGAGGAAATGCAGGGCAGTCTGACCAGAGGAGCTGGAGCGCTGGGTGCTGTTTGTGTAGAGATGCTGGGGCTGGAGGGAGCACTGACAGGCTACCCGGCACAGGCCCCTCCCCCAAACCAAGCCCAGCCTCCCGCACATAAGCCCTATCCCCGCCGTAAAGCAGCAGACCTTGCTGCTGCAGAAGATGGCTGTCTGACCCCCAGCAACCGCCTCCAGTGACAGGTAGGCTTGCTGTGTGTGTGTGTGTGTGTGCATAGACTCAGCAGTCTGTGTGTGTGTGTGTGTGTGTTCGTGTGCATGGACTCAGCAGTCTGTGTGTGTGCATGGACTCAGCAGTGTGTGTGTGTGTGTGTGTGTGTATGGACTCAGCAGTCTGTGTCTGTGTGGACTCAGCAGTCTGTGTCTGTATGGACTCAGCAGTCTGTGTGTGTATGGACTCAGCAGTCTGTGTATGTGTATGTATGGACTCAGCAGTCTGTGTTTGTGTGTGTGTGTGTGTGTGTGTGTGTGGACTCAGCAGTCTGTGTGTATGGACTCAGCATTCTGTGTTTGTGTATGGACTCAGCAGTCTGTGTTTGTGTATGGACTCAGCAGTCTGTGTTTGTGTATGGACTCAGCAGTCTGTGTTTGTGTGTGTGTGTGTGTGTGTGTGTGTGGACTCAGCAGTCTGTGTGTATGGACTCAGCATTCTGTGTTTGTGTATGGACTCAGCAGTCTGTGTTTGTGTATGGACTCAGCAGTCTGTGTTTGTGTGTGTATGGACTCAGCAGTCTGTGTTTGTGTATGAACTCAGCAGTCTGTGTATGAACTCAGCAGTCTGTGTGTATGAACTCAGCAGTCTGTGTGTATGGACTCAGCAGTCTGTGTGTATGGACTCAGCAGTCTGTGTTTGTGTATGGACTCAGCAGTCTGTGACTGTGTGTGTATGGACTCAGCAGTCTGTGTGTGTGTGTGTGTGTGTGTGGACTCAGCAGTCTGTGTTTGTGTATGGACTCGGCAGTCTGTGTTTGTGTATGGACTCGGCAGTCTGTGTTTGTGTATGGACTCAGCAGTCTGTGTTTGTGTATGGACTCAGCAGTCTGTGTTTGTGTATGGACTCAGCAGTCTGTGTTTGTGTGTGTATGGACTCAGCAGTCTGTGTTTGTGTATGGACAGTCTGTGTGTGTGTGTGTGTGTGTATGGACTCAGCAGTCTGTGTGTATGGACTCAGCAGTCTGTGTGTATGGACTCAGCAGTCTGTGTTTGTGTATGGACTCAGCAGTCTGTGTCTGTGTGTGTATGGACTCTGCGGTCTGTGTGTGTGTCTATGTGTGTGTATGGACTCAGCAGTCTGTGTGTGTATGGACTCAGCAGTCTGTGTTTGTGTGTGTGTGTGTGTGTGTGTGTGTGTATGGACTCAGCAGTCTGTGTTTGTGTGTGTATGGACTCAGCAGTCTGTGTTTGTGTATGGACTCAGCAGTCTGTGTGTGTGTGTGTATGGACTCAGCAGTCTGTGTGTATGGACTTAGCAGTCTGTGTGTATGGACTCAGCAGTCTGTGTTTGTGTATGGACTCAGCAGTCTGTGTCTGTGTGTGTATGGACTCGGCGGTCTGTGTGTGTGTGTCTATGTGTGTGTATGGACTCAGCAGTCTGTGTGTGTGTGTGTATGGACTCAGCAGTCTGTGTTTGTGTATGGACTCAGCAGTCTGTGTTTGTGTATGGACTCAGCAGTCTGTGTTTGTGTGTGTATGGACTCGGCGGTCTGTGTGTGTGGACTCAGCAGTCTGTGTGTATGGACTCAGCAGTCTGTGTTTGTGTATGGACTCAGCAGTCTGTGTCTGTGTGTGTATGGACTCGGCGGTCTGTGTGTGTGTCTATGTGTGTGTATGGACTCAGCAGTCTGTGTGTGTGTGTATGAACTCAGCAGTCTGTGTGTGTATGGACTCAGCAGTCTATCAATAATTAAAATACCTGTGAGTTGTTGTGTAGGAAGCGCCCCAGTGCATTGCAAAGCCCGGGGGCCTTTAACAATGTTAACATGGTACTGCTTGTGTGTGTCAGTGAGCCTCTATTTAGTGAGCATGTGTGTGTCAGTGAGCTTGGCTTTAGTGAGCTTGTGTGTCCCCCTGAACTTCTTTGTAGTGAGCCTTCTGTTTATACAAGTGAGTTTGTCTGTAGTAAGCTTGTGTGTAAGTCAGAGAGTTTTGTCTGTCAGTAAGCCTATTTGCGAATGTCAGTGAGCTTGTGTGCTTACTGTAATATATATATATATATATATATATATATATATATATATATATATATATATATATATATATATAGACTTGTAGGAATGGCATACATTTTTTTCCAGGGCTGCTTTGGATTCCCAGGGATTCCCAGTTTGGCTCTGCCAGTGAGTGCACTTTAACGCTGATTCATCTGTGTGAGCTGCCGCACACTTTAGCCCTGTTACACGCGTCTGGGAGCTGCTGTTGACAGGTACTAGTAGTCTAGAGATTGGGACATGGGGTATATGCTCAGCTATCTGTATAATACAGATCTGTGTGTTTATAATATCCCGGGATAGTCAGTGCTTCCTGTATAGTGCTGCTCTCTGTATAATACAGGCCTGTGTCTGTATAATATCCCGGGACAGTCAGTGCTCCCTGTATAGTGCTGCTAGTTCTGCAGAACCCACCACTGCCCACCTGAAATCCCAAAACACCCACTTGTGGGCGGGTTGACTACCCCTGCTCTAAAGTATGAATATCCTTCTGAAGATACGGTCTCCAGTACTGTGCACAATACTCCAAGTGAGGTTTCACTAGTGTTCTGTACAATGGCATGAGCACTTCCCTCTTTCTACTGCTAATACCTCTCACTATACAACCAAGCATTCTGCTAGCATTTCCTGCTGCTCTATTACATTGTCTGCCTACTTTTAAGTCATCAGAAATAATCACCCTTAAATCCCTTTCCTCAGATGTTGAGGTTAGGACCCTATCAAATATTCTGTACTCTGCCCTTGGGTTTTTACATCCAAGATGCATTATCTTGCACTTATCCACATTAAATGTCAGCTGCCATAACTCTGATCATTTTTCTAGTTTACCTACATTATTTGCCATTTGGATTGGCTTATCCCTCCTGGAACATTAACCCTGTTACATATCTTAGTATTATCAACCTAGTTAACTCCACGCCATCTTTACTAATGTCAGTGTACCAATACGACTGCTTTTTCAACAATCCAGTTTCAGAGAGGAACTATCTATTGAACAAACTCCCTTAACCCAAATTCTTTTCAAGTGACCCAACCAGCAGGGACTGCAGGGTACTGATCAGGGTTTGCAATACTAGGGGTTCGGACACAAACAATGTCAGACAGCAGGAGTCTAGAAAGTAGCAGATTACCCTATTCAGAAAATCAGGGCAACCAAACCATGAATTTAATGGCAGCAGTATACCAAGTTTCAGAAACCTAATAATTAATGAACAGTTACAGGACTATGCACTAAAGTGAGAATTCAAAGTGAATTTCAAACTGAAAGTAAAAACAGACAAACTGGAAAAATTATCTAAGTCAGCTATGCTTTCAATTTGATTATTTTTTCCTTAAGTTTGAAATCCACTTTGAATTCACCTTGAATTCTCATTTTTTGTGAATAGCCCTGTTAGTTTAGCAAGATGCATCACTGAGAGGCAGCAGACACAGATAGACACACACCATGCTACGTTTCTTAGGGAAACTTATGTATTCACACAGAAATCTTATATTATTTATACACACACACACACACACTGCCTCCTCCAGCTAGCATCTGGAAAGTGTTTGTGTGAATGTGGTCAGAGGATCAGTGATCTCTACTGTAATGGAGAATGCTTCTGAAAAATGTATATTGTGGGGCAACAAGTTATTCAAAGCAGTCATTCTATCTATGTTCCATAATGATTTCAGCCAAATGGGAGATATGGTCATTGTATGGTCATGTCATTTGTGTTTATACATTATAGCTACTGAGACAGCACAAACACGCACACAGCGATCTGCAGCAAGACTTGTACTTAGAATCTGATAATAAGTTTATGTGGTCAATAACAAGACAATCTCAAAGGAGATACATTCCAGATATCATAGTACAAGAAGGTATCAGGAGATGGCAGAGTTACTAAATGTCTATGTATGTATAACAAACATAAGGAACCTCACTATCCTTACCTGACAGATCACATTAGATTAGATCTAACTCATTGAACTCGATGGACTAGATTTTTTTTTTTAACCTAGAATTACTATGTAACTATGACCAGTAACGTCACCTTATAATTTACATATTAATAATTATGGAAATGTCTCTAATCTGTACGTGATTTATTACACTACAGTACAGCAATATTGTTTTTGTTTTTTTTTACTTATAACTACAGCATGCATATGTACTGTGCACCATGAACGGAAACCTGCAGTATACCAGCAGTGCTCACAGAAATGTCCGTAACACTTAAACCTGTGATTGAGAATTGTCATGCTTGAGACAGCCACAATGGTTCTATATATACCCTCACTTCTTTTTTTTTCTTCTGAAACATTTTTATTCCAGCGTCTACAATATTATTAAAATCGTTTGCACTGCTGTTTGTTTTGTGGCCTTTGTAAACGTACCCAAGTCTTAAGCTAGAACTAGACACTATTATCCAACGTCACACAAAACCCCATCTTGTTTATTCTTCTCCAACATCATCTCAGCCTACTGGCCATCATACATATCTGGTCTTAATGTCCCACACCCATCTCTTCTGCTGCTGTCATTTCTTTTTTGAATCCTTAAACCAAACTCCCCACCTTTTGACTCTGGATCCATACATGAGATTGGCACATGTTGCCATTTTGACACTATTACACAGTACACAACATTCTTCCCGTCTTCCCATTTATACAGAGTATCACTCACTGCAGTTTTGCCAATAGTTCCTCAAGTCCTTTTATTGCATTATTGTGTATTGCTGACTTTCCCTGTACCATTCTTCAAATGTTATTACTGTTCTTCATCCATTTCCAATCGCCCTGTGTCAAGGTTAATACTCCCCAACACGCAAACCAGAGAACAATAAAGGCGAACACAGATAGACGTATTACCGGACCTTAAGGTGGCCGGGCTTAACGTAGGAACAGGAGATAAGAATAGTCAAACACGCCAAGGTCAGGAATACAGAGATACGGGAAAGCGAAATGACAAAGCCAAGGTCAAGGAGCCAGAAACGAGGATAACCGATAAACAAGCCGAAGTCAGGAACCAAAGAAAAGACAACTATTCAGAACGCACTCTCGGGCTATAATAAACCACGACAGGGCAAGGAAGTGATGTCAGAAGGAGGTATATATAGGGTAAGGTGAATACTGATAGGCAGGGACAGAATTGAGAGAGGTATAAAATAGGTAGTAGCAATTGGCTACTATCTCTTTAAGAGTAGATTAAATGCTACCCCTGCCGGTTACCTTGTGTGCGCGCGCACGTCCGCACATGTTCTCCGACAGGAGAGGACAGACGGCGGGACCGGGATGGCGCAGGACACAAGGTATGACAGAACCCCCCCTGAAGGAACGCCTACTGGAGGAACACCAGAAGGGCAAGAAGGAAACCTAGCATGGAACGCCCTAAGAAGTCGGGGCGCATGGACCTCAGAAGCAGGAACCCAGGAGCGCTCCTCGGGACCATAGCCTTTCCAATGAACCAGGTACTGAAGTGAACCACGGGAGATGCGGGAGTCGGAAACATGTTGAATCTCATACTCCTCTCGACCCTGAATCAAAACAGGAGGAGGACGAGGCTGGAAACGGGAATGACTATTGCAAACAAGCGGTTTCAGGAGGGACGTATGAAAGACGTTGGGTACACGGAGGTTTTTGGGCAAGTCCAGGGCATAGGAAACAGGATTGATCTGTCGCAAGACCTTGTAAGGACCAATGAACTTAGGAGCCAACTTCATAGAGGGAACGCGTAAGCGCAAGTTACGAGTAGATAACCAAACTCCAGCAACATAAGAAGGTGCCGCAGCAAAGGCTTTCTGAGTACACAATTTTTTCTCCAAGATGGCATGAACCTTTGTTGTACAGTGGATAAGTGTTCGTCTAGATCCGGCATACCCATGTGAGAAAATGAAGCCGGAAGTAAATTAGGATGACGACCAAAGGTGACAAAGAAGGGACTGTGACCAGAAGCAGAGTGCGTAGCGTTATTCCTGGCGAATTCAGCCCAAGGAAGAAGGTCAGCCCAGTTGTCCTGGAGTTGAGACGTAAAACAACGGAGATATTGTTCAAGGCTTTGATTAGTCCTTTCAGCAGCACCATTCATTTGAGGATGATAGGCCGAGGAGAAGGCAAGCTCAATGCCCATGTCTTTACAAAAGCCCCTGCAAAACTTCGAAACAAATTGTGAACCCCTATCAGACACAATGACGTCTGGCATTCCGTGTAAGCGTATCATTTCCTTGGTGAATATTCTGCCTAATTCAGCAGAGGAAGGCAGTTTCCTCAAAGGTATGAAATGCGCCATTTTAGAGAAGCGATCGACTATAACCAAAATAACAGTAAAACCCTTAGATTGTGGCAGCTTGACTATAAAATCCATAGACAGCTGGGACCAAGGAACTGATGGCAAAGGAAGGGGATGCAGAAGACCAGATGGCATTTGATGGGAAGATTTAGATTGGGAACAAACGTTACACGACGATACGTAAGCTTCAACTTCCTTTCTAAGAGATGGCCACCAATACTGTCGAGTAATCAAATCAATGGTCTTAGATACCCCATATATCCAGCCATTTTACTGTCATGGTAATGGCTGAATACTTCCCCTCTCTGCTCTGGAGGTACTTAGAATTTATCAACAGGCTTATCACTAGATGCCCTATCTTGGATCCTTTGGATTTTGTGCAAAAGAGGGGAAGAGACCCTGGTTCTGGTTAAAGCAATGATTCTCTCAGGAGGTATGATGGGTTCTGTTATGACCTCCTCTTTATCAAGAGTGGCAAACTGTCTGGAAAGAGAATCTGCTTTGGTGTTACGATTACCAGGTCTATAGAAGATTACATAATTGAAGCGGGAAAGAAAAAGAGCTCAGCGGGCTTGTCTGGGTGAAAGCCTTCTAGCATCACTTAAATAGGATAAATTCTTATGATCGGTGAGAATCATGATAGGAACCGTAGATCCCTCAAGTAAGTGACGCCATTCCTTGAGAGCTGATACCATGGCTAATAGTTCTCTATTACTGATATCATAATTATTTTCTGCAGATGTCAGCCTACGGGAAAATAATCCACAAGGATGCAACAGAGCGGTAGGAGATTCCCCTTGGGAAAGGATAGCCCCCACACTGGTCTCAGAGGCATCAGCCTCAAGGATGAAGGGTCTAGAGGGGTCTGGATGTACCAGGACGGGAGCTGAGGCAAAAGATTTCTTCAAGAGAGTGAAAGAAGCCTTGGCTTCTTCAGACCAATTGACATGATTAGCTCCCTTCTTGGTCATAGCTGTGATTGGAGCTATTATCTGGGAAAAGCCCTTTATAAATTTTCTATAATAGTTAGCGAATCCAATGAATCTCTGTATGGACTTCAAACCAATGGGTAAGGGCCATTCAAGAATAGACAATAGTTTTTTAGGGTCCATTTGAAATCTGTCAGTAGAAATAATTTACCCTAAAAACTGGATAGAAATCTGATCAAACAGACATTTCTCAAGTTTGCAATACAAGCCATTAGCAAGAAGGGTTTGTAAAATATTTCTAACTTGTTGGTGATGTATCTGAATATTAGGAGAATGAATAAGAATGTCATCAAGATACACAATAGCGCAAGTATGCAAATAATTTCGTAAGACATCATTGATAAAATCTTGGAAGACTGCCGGGGCATTACATAGACCAAAGGGCATTACCGTATACTCATAATGACCGCTTCAAGTATTAAATGCCGTCATCCATTCGTCTCCCTCTTTAATGCGAACTAGATTGTAAGCTCCTCTAAGGTCTAATTTGGTAAAAAATGTAGAACCACGAAGCCTGTCAACGAGCTCTGTTATCAGTGGTATAGGATATGCATTTTTTAGAGTGATTTTATTTAAACCCCTATAATCAATGCATGGACACAAATCCCCCTCCTTTTTGGCAACAAAAAAGAAACCAGCCCCTGCAGGGGAAGAAGAACATCTGATAAATCCCTTACTTAGTGATTCTTGTACATATTCCTCCATCACCTTATTTTCATGTTGAGAAAGAGGATAAACCCTTCCCTTGGGGGGCATAGTACCAGGGAGGAGTTTGATAGCACAGTCGAATGGCCTATGTGGAGGGAGACGGTCTGCCTGTATTTTGTCAAAGACCTTCGCCAAGTCTTGGTATTGAGGTGGTACGTTAGTGGAAAGTGGAGGAGCTAAAGGAACAGGGAACAAAGGGGTTTAACCTGACTTAAACAAGAACAGTTACAGGATGTACTCCAAGACAGGATTTGACTTTCCCTCCAGTCAATAACAGTGTTATGTTTTTGTAACCACAGAAAACTAAGAACCAAAGGGCAAAACGGGGAAGAAATTACCTGGAAAGACAACTTTTCTTTATGGGTATCACCTATAGATAAAATAACAGTCTTAGTTTGATGCGTAACATAGGGGACTGTTAATGGTCTACCATCTATGGCCTCAAAGGCCAAGGGTGTTTCTTTCTCCACCAAAGGAAGAGAAAGAGCTGTTGTAAAGGTCCGGTCAATAAAGTTGCCCGCAGATCCAGAGTCAATGAGGGCCATAGTGAGATGACTAACACATTCCCATAATAGGGTTACAGGCAAAACACACCTGTAAGAATTTGTTTTAGGGGACAGAGACATTACACCCAAGGCCGGTCCCCTGAACGAGCTTGGGCGGTAGAGTTTTCCGGACGTGATAGGCAGTTGTTACGCAAATGCCCCTTACGACCGCAGCATAGGCACAACTCTTCCCTTCTTCTGTAAGATTTCTCAGCCTCAGAGAGTCTTGTGTTACCTAGTTGGGTTCAGAATCAGATTCCGGGGCTGGCAAAGCGGGTAATCTGGTTATCATTGAACGAGGAGTGGTTCTCCCTAAAGCCTTCCTTTGTCTATCAAGATGAAGATGCTTCTGTCTAACCCTGATATCAATATCCGACATGTATTGTATAAGGTCTTTTAGGAGTTCTGGTAAATCCCTGGCTGCCACCTCCTCCTGTAAGGACTCATTAACCTCTTAAGGACACATGACGGAAATATTCCGTCATGATTGCATTTTATTCTGGAAGTTGTGTCCTTAAGGGGCAAAGACCCTCAAAAAAAACAGCTGTCAGAGCACTGTTATTCCAAGTCAGCTCAGAGGCCAAGGTACAAAATTCGATAGCATAGTCGGCCACTGATCTAGATCCTTGTTTGCTTTTTAACAATGCTCTGGCTGCTAGTCTCTTTCTGCCTGGGGGATTGAACACATTACGGAAGGTCCTGAGGAACAGTTCAAGATTAAAGACAATCACATCATCATTCTCCCACAAGGGATTTATTCAAGCCAGGGCTCTGCCTTCTAATAAGTTCATAATGAACGCAATCTTGGACCTATCAGTAGGGAATGAATCAGGGGCTACTTCAAAATGTACACCCACCTGGTTCAAAAATCCCCTGCATAATGATGGATCCACGGAATAACGAGGAGGAGGAGTTAGACGAACAGATGGAGTGGAATGAGTTGCAGGGGTTAGAGCGACAGCACCCTGAGAACTACTGTCCTCTGCCTCTGGTTGAAGACATGCAGTTCTAGCGAGGATAGTTTGTAAGGCTTGGGCAAACTGATCCATTCTATGGTCTAACCCCTCTATTCTATTTTCATATGCTGCCATTTGTTGTTCCAGGTTGGCAGGGTCCATGGCCCTGTCGTAATGTCAAGGTTAATACTCCCCAACACGCAAACCAGAGAACAATAAAGGCGAACACAGATAAACGTATTACCGGACCTTAAGGTGGGCGGGCTTAACGTAGGAACGAGAGATAAGAATAGTCAAACACGCCAAGGTCAGGAATACAGAGATACGGGAAAGCGAAATGACAAAGCCAAGGTCAGGGAACCAGAAACGAGAATAGCCGATAAACAAGCCGAAGTCAGGAACCAAAGAAAAGACAACTATTCAGAACGCACTCTCGGGCTGTAATAAACCACGACAGGGCAAGGAAGTGATGTCAGAAGGAGGTATATATAGGGTAAGGTGAATACTGATAGGCAGGGACAGAATTGAGGGAGGTATAAAATAGGTAGTAGCAGTTGGCTACTATCTCTTTAAGGGTAGATTAAATGCTACCCCTGCCGGTTACCTTGTGCGCGCGCGCACGTCCGCGCACGTTCTCCCAGACGCGCGCGCACCCCTGGAGGTGTGCACGCGCAACGCCCACCAGCGATCCACACCGTCCGAGAGGAGAGGACGGACGGCGGGACCGGGATGGCGCGGGACACAAGGTATGACACCCCGACCTTCTGCCTGTTTGACTGTTACCATTACTGATGCCACTGGGCAAATTCTGTTGCTATGTTTTTGGTTTCCTGTTTGATATCTGGTTACTCTATTATAAGCTCAAACCATGGTTTTCAAAAAGTCCTAGTGGCAACTATACACCCAAGGATTTTACCTGAGAGGCCAAGTAGAATAACACATGTGGTCAGATGTTGAACATCTTACAAAACCACCATAAATCTATCTTTTGGCAACTTGCCTCAGACATACTTAACAATATGTGGTGTATATTGTGTTCTCCATTAAAAGCACTTTATAATTCTCAGTAGTTTTGTGCAAAGAAAAAAATGTCAGGTCTGTTGAATCATTTTTTTCAGAAGATAGAAAATGTTTTGGGACACCTGAATTGTATCCGGATATCCATGTGATGCAATCAAAAATGTAAATTTAACAATTTAACTTTTCCAGCAATTTAGTTAACAGATCAAATGAGAAAAAAGTAACAAAATAGATAGCAGTAAAAAAAAAATATTTCCACATATTTGTTGAATATATAATGTAAAAATATATAAATATGGATTTTTTTAATTGCACCTCTTTTTTTTTTCCATCTCCCTTGATCTGTGAATGAAATCCATATTTAGTGACGGGCACGTAGCCACTATTCATATTTCTTTCCCAGCAATCATCGTTTGTTTGGCACCATGGGCAGAAATCAGATGGAATCTATTCAGATTATTGACCAGCTCCCCTAACATGTTTGGTATTGCTCAGTTTGTTTAGTCCATAATTTGGGTACATTTCAACTTGGAATTTGAGAATTCAGCCAAACATTCAATTAGGCCAAATTCAGCAGAATTTCAGTTTGATCCAAAATGAATCTCGAACTTTAATTCTCTGTAAGGTTGATTTAATTTGATTTAGCGATAGTACCCATTTGAGAAACAAGGAATACAGATACTTAAATAATAACTATATCAATAACGTTAATTAAATGATTCTTATTGTTATACATTAATTTTAACCACAATCCATGCCACGTTCCAATCAAAGTCACTAAACAGAAAATGCAGTGCCTTTAGAGCATTGAAGCTCACAGACCATCCTCTTCTACTGGTATTTAACTTACTGGACTTGGATCTGGTAACGCACCCAATTTAGTTCTTGTGCATTGAGTGCAGTTCATTTAGATTCTTTTGTGCACTAACCAGAAAATGGATAAATGGTAAAAAAAAAAAATACTTTTTTCTGCATAATAAAAGTAAGAATTGTAAGTTCTGTAATTATACATAAATATTTTTATATATTTTTATGCACTGCACCGAATTAATGTCCGTGTATAAAATATGTTATACTTATTTTTGTAGTTTATCTATTGCACAGATGAAGTATGAAATTAAGTACAATAAATGTTGTTCCATTTGTGCTTGCCATAATACCATACCGTAGTTTGCTCATTAATATAATCCGGTGACATTAAAAGATTTTCAGCAGCACAGAACACAGAACATACGTAAATGCCAAAGAGTTAAAATTCCTAATTTTCATTTTTCCATCTGTTTTTGTAAATGATGTCATAGTAGTTGTGGATCTCAGATGATGGGCCTATTCGCATACTGCACTTCCCACAGTGGCATGCACTCAGTCAAATGCATTCTACACCAATTATAGAGGTCTGCAGGGACGTTTCAAAGAAATTTGCAGCTAAGAGGCCTATTCATTAAAGTTTGAGTATGGGAAGTATCACATAGAAGCAATTCTTGTCATATTTCTCAAACAGTCTTCCCATGTCAAGTCCGTATGTATAAGCAATAGTAAGTGTTGGTGATTTAAGATCTGATTCTGTATAAGCTGCTAACATTATATTCAACATGTAAAAACAAAGACATTCCCCACTAATAATTTGATAGGAATTTAATATTGACCATAAAATTATTGTAACTCTGGTTTCTCTGGTTTCCTTTGAAAAATGTAGTTCTTGTAACAGCTATAAATCTCCACGTTGCCAACAGATCTCTAAGTTGCCACGTATAGAAGCAATATAAACATGAATTATGTAATATACCATATTCACATTTTTAAAAAAATATATTTTACATATATTCCTATTGTTAGCAGCAAGGAAGAAAACATATCTTCCATTCTATCATTGATTTTGCAAACACAATGTTTTTTTTAGAGGCTGTTTCTGTACAGAACATAAAATTCCATAAAGTGACACAAAAGGCAGGCATGATATTTAATGCATTAAATAGATCACGATTTAACCTACTATGGAGATAAGATAAGCCAGCAAGTTGTGGGTTAACAGGCAATAACATATAATTCACCTCCACACACGTCTTTCAAGAAACCAATGCAGAGATTCATGCTCTACTTTTTTTGCCATACATGAGCTTTTGTTGGGCTACCTTGAAACTGAGACAATCCACCAAAAGGCAGTTCTTGACTAGTCCAAACCTACGCGCTCTCTAAGAGGCAATCACAGCAATTTAATCAGTTTAGTAACTATCAGAATTTATACACACAGTTCTTGTCAATTCTTTGTTCTCTCCCTATTGATATTAGAACAACAGAGGCTACAAAATAAATAATTAACCCATTAAACTGATAACTAAAAATCTGCCCATATCATTCATCTCCTTTCTTTAGAAGATATGGTAATGTCAGAACATAGTCAGAGTTTGGCTTTATTCAATCTTTGTTGGCAACTGTTCTATGACTCCTCTGTGATGTCTGTGATATTGCATTAGAACCTGAGCTTAATGTTGCTCTGTTAAAAGGTGATCCCCAAACCTAAAATTCTCTTCTAGCATGAAAAAACTAATACGAGATTTGTTCAGCAGAGCAGATTTGTATTGCAAAACATTGAAATTCCCGAATTCCCTCACTAGATCAATTGCTCAGAATGGTGATTTATGTTACCTCCATGTAATGACTAACAGCTTTACTTCAAGATTCAACACCTAAATGTATCATATATGGCAGGAATGCCTGCCTATCATATACCGCCTGAGGACACGTGTCCAAAACACGCTTCACTGTATGCATGTTTGGGTGAGTGCAGACCTCTTGGTCTTAGATAGATAGATAGATAGATAGATCAGTACAGAGTTCATCAAGTTTTGCACTCCTGCTTCCCAGTCTTCCTGCCTGGTGCTCAGCTGCACAATGTACACCAAGGAATAGATAGCCAGCACCCGAGGTATTTTTGTAGTATAAAAAAAAAGATTTAATAATACGAAGATCCCATAGTCAATGTTTCAGTTCGTATAATCGAACTATCTTCAGGACTTTCTTCAGGACAGAGATAGATGATAGATAGATAGATAGATAGATACATAGATAGAGAGAGAGCGAGCACATAATCTACCTATTATTTAAAGTAGATCTCAAGTTTTTTAAACTCTGTACTGTATGTTGATGACCTATGCCAGGGTTATCCTATACATGCCTGGAGAGCCACATAAAATCCCACTAAATAGAATCCCACAGGTGGACCTTTGATCTCCCCTGCTGGCCTATGCAGAGTTGGCGCTAACCCTGCTGTGTGCCTTCATGGGCCGGTGAGGAAATCAAAGACAGGTACTTGTGTGTGGCACCGGGCAGAGGAGGTGAGTGGAGGAGCAGGGAGGCCGAATGTTCCTCTCGTGAGCTATTCTATTTGGATCGTTGCCGCGGGTTACCATGGCAACACTCCTAAGAGGACTGAACTCTGCCTTTAGGCGGAGAAACGGAAGGCAGAGTTACTGAATACCACTGGGCCACCTGGGCCTGCAGTGTTTCTCCCCTGAGAAAAAGGTAAGAAGAAGGGAGGGGAGACATAAAGTTGTGCAGTTTTTTTTACAAATATATATATATATATATATATATATATATGTATATTGGCTCCCAACACAATATACAGGCCCCATACCACACACTGCACCCTCCATACACACCCTGCATTCCACACACCCTGCATTCCACACACCCTGCATTCCAGACACACTGCACCCCTCACACACACGCCATGCACCCCTCACGCACACACACTGCACCCCTCACACACTGCACCCCTCACACACTGCACCCCTCAAAACACTGCACCCCTTACACACACTGCAACCTTCACACACACTGCAACCTTCACACACTGCACCCTTCACACAAATTTCAACCCCCCCCACACACACACACACACACTGTACCTCTCATGCACATTGCACCCCTCTCTCTCTCTCACACACACACACACACTGCACCCCTCACACACACTGCATCCCTCACACACACTGCACCTCTCACACACTGCACCCCTCACACACATTTCACCCCTAACACACACACTGCACCCCTCACACACACTGCACCCCTCACACACGTTGCACCTCTCTCACACACACACACTGCACCCCTCACACACATAGTGGATGCAGTGTGTATGAGGTGTACAGTGTTTGAGGAGTGCAGTTTGTATCATGGGTGCAATGTCTGGGGGCTGCAATAACTTTACATGTGGCCCTCGGATAAATCTTGTTTTTTTAATGCGCCCCTCGGATTATCCAAGGTTGGACAGCCCTGATCTATGCAATTACTTCCCATTATTGCATGGATCATTTGCTCTCTGCGTGCCCTAATCTCAGGCAGAATGAAGACATCCATAACCTGGTCTTCCCAAGATTGGTGGATGTTACACTTCAGAGTTGCACCTACCATAATTTTAATGGCAGCTGCTGCTAAGACCAAGCAATGATTGGTGAAGTTTAGCGATGCATGAGATGTCATAGTTTCTTCAACACTATACGCCTACAGAAATATGTATTTTGGAAACACCTGCTTTAAAGATCTCTCTCTGTTGGCAGCACTAGAAGACACAACAATATGCAGGCTTATCTTTTGGGCGCACAGGATCTGATGACCCAATGTAAAGTCAATAGTATCTCAGAAATCCAAACAATGCAGACGGAGCTCTCTATATCCAAAAGTTGTGGCTTTTGTATAATTTTTTTCTTTTTCAAAAATGACCCAAAATCTTGACATGATTAATATCTCAGCCTCTCAACAGCATTCTCAGCAATCAAAAACGGTAAGGAAATGAATCATGGCAGATATTAAATGTCCTTTTCCTACACCCTAGTCTTTACATCGTACCACAGCAACAAATGTTACTTTTATTCCAACAAAAACTGGTGGGGGCTCAGATTCACCTGCCTTTATGGACCAACCTCCACTGACTAAGACCATAACTCTCTCTAACCTCTGGTAGGAGGGGGAAGTGTTCGATTGCTGCTCTCTCAGTATGGTCTTCCCTTAAAACTTACACTACTGAATCCCTACACAACGCTAATACTACACATTAACCCAGGTGTGGTGAACCTTTGACCCTCCAGATTTTGTGGACTGCATCTCCCTTGATGCTTTTCTAGCATGATGGCGGTAAGAGTATTATGGGAGATGTAGTCCAAAACATCTGGAGGGCCAACGGTTCCCCACCCCTGCATTACCTTGACACTAATACTTGACCCTTATATCAGGGGTACCGAAAAGGTATAGATAGTACTATAACTTCCATGATGCATTGCATGCCTTTGGAATGACCAAGCATCATGGAAGCTGTAGTTTTAAAACATCTGGGGATCTAACTTTTGAGCACCTCTGCTCCACACTACCTTAACACTTACACTAACTCTAAACTAAAAATAGAATGTACTGTAAAATATATAGAACAACTAAACATATATCAGTTAACAATAAATATATGAAACGATGACAGTTTTCATTTCACCAGTCACCAGTGTTCATTTTGATCTGTTCCGCCAGCTTCTTCTGTTAGAATGTCACCTGTCACATTTTATGATGGATTTTGTGTCAGCTAACATTCAGCTTTGGGATTTGATAATCATCAAATCTGAAGTGTTGTACCACGGTAGAGTAGTTGCCAGCAGCCTGTAGTAGCAGAATTTCTCTTAATCCCTACAGTCCACAGAGACTCCAGCAATCTGAATAAATGGTTTGATTTATTGCGTCAAATGTCAAGCTTGGGAAAGGTCACCCAGGCCGAAACGTTACCTTATTGGGTGCAATAAACTTCACCACTTACTCGGAATTCTACAACGTTGGCATTTTCTATTTTGACACATATTTCTAATAACCTTTGAATTTTCCAGAAAATAATAAACTGCAAAATACAATTCCATATTAAAATCTGCCAGACACACATCAATGCAATTATGTTCCCGTGAAAAATGGAGTCAGGCGATTTAATTTCTTTCTGGTAAGTTTGCAGAGGAGGTCATTTTTGAAAGTACAATCTACATTTTAATGTTCCCGATTACATTATTCTAATGTGCAATGATAATATACAGATGTGATGTGTGACACTGCTTCTGCAGTTAGAAAGCTATATGCAGGGCAGCTTACACTTAGAGATTCATCATAATTTACAGTTTTACATTTTTTTAGGATTACTTAACATTACATCACCCGGACAAAATAATCATTATTTAATTTAGATTTATTTTTTAGAGATTTACCTCTAGTTTACCTTTATTGTTCTCATCACGTTGGCCTAAGCTGAGATAAATAGTAGAGATAGATAGACGATAGATAAACAGAGTATTTAGAGCCCAGAGGTAATTTCAGTCACGGTCCATTGGGCGTTCTTTGGTTATTCCGACATCTTTGCTATAAAACTCTTACTTCAATTCATTCGTATTTTAAGACTTTTAAGAACTCTTTAAGTGGCTACTTCTTTGTGGTTGTCCTGCAATTGATACGGGACACCAAGTGAAATGAAAAATATCTTGATTGCAGATTTTGCAGCAGGTTTTGAGTTGTCAGGATGCTTTGAGGACAACAGTGTGTCTTTGGGGACATAATGTGTACATTTGGTATAGCTAGATTATAGAGGAATGTCTAAACTAGCCTTCCACTGATACTTATCATGCTTGGGTCTTCATGATGCAGCAACATCTTTAACCCCTTAAGGACCAAGCTTCTGGAATAAAAGTGAATCATGACGTGTCACACACGTCATGTGTCCTTAAGGGGTTAAATAACAAGTTGCATATTGCAAATAGTGTCATGGAGTTAAAAAAAACTGATCCACCGTGAAGATGATTGAAAGATGCTTCCAAAATGAACCTTATTTTATTCCTTCCGCAAGGATAGGGTTGTAGAATCCATCATGTTTTTCTAGACCTTTAGTTATATAGTTTTTAGTTACATGTTGTTACAATTAAATCATAAATTCTGCATATTTCCATGCACTATTAGATATTCATGGTGTCGGGGCTGACACAACTATCATTTCTTTTGTTGTTGTGGAAAAAAATGTATAGGAAGTCAAATATAGTGAACCCCCTGTGTTTCTTGATCTGCTGTGGATTCAGCAGTAGATTTGTTGTGGTTTAACTGTTAAACTGACTTGAGTAAGACCTATTGTTAGGTTGAAACGTTGTTCACTTGCTGTGAAGACCTCAATAAATGTGGAGTGTATTTTCACCTATTGTGTTCTGGGCATTTTTCTTTTTGGAATCTAGCTGACCAGGGGTGAAGCTTCGTAATGTACAATGGGGTCTGACTACTGTATTTTTCAGAGAGGATGGAATAAAAGAGGGATAAACAACTGGGAAAGAGAGGAGTGAGTAAAAAAAGGAACGTGATCAACATTGAAAATGGCTGCAAGTTTAGGTGGTGTAAGAGACTGTTTTTGAGTAAAGATAAGTAAAAGGTTGGATGGGGGAAAAAACTGTAGGATTTCGATGAGAGAAGGGATAATTACATCTCAGATACTAGTAATAATAAAAGGTACTTGTGCATGAGAGATATATACCAGTCGACCTATTATTAATAGGAAGGTGAAGGGATATTTGGGGTTGTCCTCATTTAAAAAATCTATGAGCGTGCCTTCTTTTTGTAAAATTAGAATTCTCTAAAACACCAATACTATCCAGTTTTTTCCCCTTGGTAAAAGGGCAGAGCCTCCAAAGGCATTATCAATGAATTCTCAAAATTAATACAAAGAAAATCTTTATTAGTAGCTACTTTGTAAAGACCATCTTCCTTTAGGGTCCATACAGAAAGGAGACATGCAATGTATAACAATAAAACAGGGGCATGGCTTATAATACAAGAGCTGTAGAGAATCTCTTGGGTGCATTTACAAACCAGTCTCAACTGAAAAAAAATATATAAAAATAAACAGCATGTGAAAAGATAGCTGTAATAATGAACACACTGTTATTTATTTCCTTATTTGCCGCTATTCTGTCAAAAGCCAAGACAGTGAATATGATTGAGATTATGATTGAATATGATTGAACTGCTGTTATATAGTGAATACAAGTCAACACAGTAAATTGCACTTTTGCAAAATGACAAGTAAAAAGTACACATCACAGTATATTTTGAATGTGTGGCCAACCAACAAGCTAGAATTGTTTAATTTAAGAATATTTTTGCACAGTTATAACATTTACTAACAAATCACTTTGTGACTGGTAAAGTATTATTACTAACAAATGCAAAATTAGTTGTAATCTTTTTCAACATTAAGTTTTTTACTTCCATTATATAGTTACGTATCCCATCATGTCCTAAATTTGCACTCAAAAAGGAGAAAAAATGACACAATAATCAAAACGAAAGGAATTCCCCAAAAGTTATCGTAAAAAGTAAACGTAATTTAAATATACAAAATTAATGTTTTTTGCCATAATAAAAGTAATGCTCATACTGATATAAAATCACAGAACACCATACATCAATTTAATAAAGCCCATATTTTCAATCGTTTGTAAAAATATTTGTCTTCAGAGCACATTGCTTGCTTAGAATTCCAGACCGCTTGAGTAATTCATGACATACGTTTACAGTTGTTAGATATATGAAGCGATATAATGTTTTTTTTTATTTCTGATATATTGTCCATAAAAACAAGGTGCAATGCGAATAGTAAATCTACCGTATATCATATCACTATTCAGTTCATTCAATCGCAAAGAGTTCAAAATATGGTATACTTATGCTTTTTATTTGCAGTTATTCTCATTAATAAATTGTTTTCATATGTTGATACCATGAATTTACGTCTGTGTTTGTGTTTATTGTTCTGTATGTTTTATTGTGATTTATTTAACAAAACTACAGATTTATGTAATGCCATTTATCTCTCCTTTTACTTAAGTCAGGGAACGACACATGGACAAACTTGTAATGTAAATGCATTTTTTTAAATTAACTTTTGTATAATTTAAGAATGAAAAAATAACTAATGAAAGAAAAGATGAAATAAACAATACCATACAAGTCTGAACAAAATGAAAAATAAACAATAAAGAAAAGTAAAATGACTGATCCCAAACAAATTTACAATTTAGTTCGACAATTTAGTTTTGGAAGTGGGTTGGATTATTTTTTCTTCACCTGAGGACCACTTGATACTACCACAGAAAGCAATATAAGGACAAATATTTTATTTTTATTTTTCATAATAATTCATGTGAGAAACATGACAGTCTTAGAGACAAAGACTAAGGTTTCATCAGTGGACATTGACAAGATGATGGAGATGGTGACTTCCTGATTATAGCAGTTGCACCCAGTTTGTTTTATCAATATTTATAGATCAATGTATAATTGCTAAAGGTAAGTACCCCTAGTTCCATATATGGCAGATTTCCTTTGTTTTGAATATGTGTAAGACAGCCATATGTGTATATACAATATAACTTATTTGAAAGTTACCTCCCCTGACTTGGGAGACACTAAGTGTCATTATTATAAGGCATATTTTTTAAGTGCTAATTACCAAGATAATGTACGTAGTATTGTATTTATTGCAGTTGCCGTTTTTGAGAAACTCTGGTGCAGCGTTGTTCCTTCGAGAGTAGGTAATATCGATGTGTGGACTGTAGAATTGGAATAACGTGTATGACAACAGTGGGACACAGAAAGTTTTGCAGTAAAGAAATGCGTGTTACTATTACACACTATGTGCTGACATTTTACACCTGGAGTTTAGAACTTTGCGACTGCTCTGTCCTTTGCTTATTCCTCAGAGAGAATTTTCTTACGCAGGGAACATTGTTTTCAAGTGCAGGAGAACGTTACCTTGATTTAATTCTATTAAAACAAATTACAAATATAATGACGACGAGCCAATGCCCAAAAGGAAATCTCATGCAGATGTACCTGCCACATTTCTGTCCTTCGGGTATGAGGTCATAGGGGCTGTCGAGAGTTCCCACTCTAAGTTGGAGGACAGTTCTTCTGACAAAATGATTTATTACTTGAAGGGCGAGGAACATTAATGCTGGTTTATTCCTTCTTTTCTATCCAAGAACATAAGTGCTCTGCGGAAAAACTACCCGTAGTCTCTCTAATGCCAATAATGACTTTTTTTTTTTTTTTGTTATGCTCTCCTAAAACCAAAACAAGTGCATGAACCTTCTCATACATCCTTCTCTCGAACACTGCATGATTTGACCCACCATTTTCGATATTTTAGCCCTTTAGTGCTTCTTAAGACACACTAAGAAAAAATACTGTCCAATTTCACAAGTGTTCAAAGAGTCTAGTAAACATAAATAGAAAGATACTAGAAGCATGTCCTAGCCAAACTATTATCATGTCTTAAAGTACTATAGAGGGGTGCTATGTTGTGGGGGTTTGAGGTTGTGGATGAGTCTGTTTGTACTACTATGATGTCTGCACTTGTCTAAAGGTCCCACAAAGTCCCATGCAGCGATGTTCTTTGAAATACTTTGTAAATATGTTGTGAGGATTCTGTCTCACTTTCTAAACCAAAATAAAAGTAATATAATAGAATGACGGAAAATAGAATACATTTCTGGTGCCAAACAAAAGTCAAACTTGTTAATAAATTGGATGCGCTACATTAAAATAACGTAAAAGAAAAATTAAACAAAGTAGAGTTGAAAATTTAATAAATGGTGTAAAAAAATATTTAGATTGAGAAATTATACCAGAGAAAAATCCCAGAAGAAGAATAGATTATTCCACAACACTTTCAAAACCTTCCTCCTATAGACAGTATCACACATCTGACCAGCTTTCAGTTGAATACAGCAGCCATCTGCTCATACTGATTGAATGAGAAACTACATGCCATAATACTTTCCTTAGACTAGTGTCATGGAAGTCCTACATTACATTACTTGATTTAATTAGAGGGAGAAACCAATATGCATTAGACCTGTGCACAGTGGAAAAATGTGGTTCAGTGAATCACTTCACATCCGTGCAAAAATATTTGGGAAAACAATTCAGATGCACTAAGAGGAAGCAAAAATGAACCACTGAGTGTATTGTAAAATATATACATAATATTAATATGTATATATTTTCAGTACAGCGATTGGCCCATTTTCCTGCCATTTGTTTCAAAAATCAACTCAGAATAAGTAATTAACAGAGGAGGAGCAGTAAAAACAAATGTATTTTTTTATATATTTGTATAGATATTTCTTAAATACAGTTGTGCTCAAAAGTTTACGTACCCTTGGAGAATTGGTAATATATGTACCATTTTTAAAGAAAACGTGAGTGAGCAGGCAAAACACTTTTTTTTTAATATTTCTTATGGGATTCATATTCAACTGTAGGTTATAACAGAATGGTTTTTTTTTGTGGCATTGGCGCAGTAAAGGCTTTTTTTTGCCAACTCGACCATGCAGCTAATTTTTGTTCAAGTATCGTCGTATTGTGTTACTTGAAACAACCACAATGTCTGTTTCCAGAGCAGCCTGTATGTCTTTTGAGGTTACCTGTGGGTTTTTCTTCGGGCAGTTGTAGCTGAAATCTTTCTTAATCTACCTGACCTTGGCTTGGTAAGAAGAGATACCCGAATTTTTCACTTAGTAATAAGTGATTGAACAGTACTGACTGGCATCTTCAAGGCTTTGGATATATTTTTATATCACAGCCCTCAGGGGTAAGGAAGCCAGGCCAAGACAAAGTCCAGTTTCGAAAGCCTTTGGCCTGTTTATTTTCTGTTGGTAAGAAGTAACTGGATACAACAGGATAAAACAGGATACAACAGGATACAACAGGATACAACAGGATACAACAGGATACAACAGGATACAACAGGATACAACAGGATACAACAGGATACAACAGGATACAACAGGATACAACAGGATACAACAGGATACAACAGGATACAACAGGATACAACATGCAGCAAACCTTATTTCTCCTCAAAACACTTTCCTCACCCAACCCTGCTTTAACTGCAGTTATATAGCTGCTCACAGCCCCTACAGGTGAGGCTAATGACCTCGTTAGGCAGTGAGCCAGAACTCCATAGAAAACCTGGGCTGGACTCATGCACAGCCACTCTGACAGTGGGTGGAGAATCGGCCCACCCTGCTCTTCCGAAAACTCCACTCCAGGGACCCAAATAACAACAGAGAAAAAAACCTACATTTAACCTTAACTTTCCCTGGTACTGCATGTGCTTAACCACATGTCAGGATAGTGGCTGCGCAAAAGTCTGGGTGCCAGATATACACCCCTGACCACCACCCCCAACACTCTGTCACAATATACATAGCTTTTTTTCTGAGTGCTCCTCCTTATTTTCCCTCAACTGCTTACTTTTTCTCACTTGATCTCTGCACCAAATGTCAGGAAAATGTAATATATTATGTACATATTTTGCAGTTCACTGATTGGGTCATATTCACACTGTTTTTGTTTTTTACACTAATAATAAGTAATGATAAAAGACCAGAATCTCTACTTAAATCTTAGGTAAGTGCATGTTCTTTTTCAACTAGTTCTACTAGAGTCCAATTAATACTCAACAACTATAGGTAATATACTTGACTTTTGGGACTTTGGAACTT
Organism: Pelobates fuscus; assembly: GCF_036172605.1. Lineage (NCBI taxonomy): Eukaryota > Metazoa > Chordata > Amphibia > Anura > Pelobatidae > Pelobates > Pelobates fuscus. The sequence continues at coordinate 46,525,800 of NC_086318.1, read as the reverse complement.
TGTCACGGTTCCATATTCTGGAAAACATGCTACATTTCTAATTTGGATCCTGAATACATTGTTCCTAAATCCCTTTACTGCAGGGCTGAAAGGCAACATATTTCAGGGGGATCAAGACATTATGCTTATTGGATGCTAAACCATATGGAAGATGCCAGTGGCTAAAATATGAAACACTAATTGTTTAACCACATGCTTCTCTCCTGCCTTTCTACATCTTGAAGTGTTTATTTGTTTAATTATTTATGTAGCCCTGTGGTCTATAGAGTTATCCCTGGTTGCTGTCACACCGCAGAGCTCACTATTGAATAATATGTTTTCTTTTAATGTGGCCAACAGATTGTGTGACGGGAACATTAATTGTGATTACTGCAGCAGGTGTCAGAAACAATTAGGTAGTCCATTAAAATAAGATCCAGCACAATGCTGATGAGGAAAACACAAGTCGGGAATTATTCACAAGCCACTCTGATATACTCCAGAATAGGTGAAGAAACAATGTATAATATTAATTTACAAAGGCTGTCTGTAATAACTACAACAACAAGTAATTATCCTTGCTAAACCTGTCACAGAGCAAAATTATGGAATTTCAGCTTTAGAAATTGTGTGTGTGTGTGTGTGTGTGTGTGCATTACTAAGCAAGGTTACTTAGTCACATGTACACATATGGACTGTTTCATGGATTCTGCTGGTTTCTTAAAAATGTATTCTACTGCAGAGCATTAAGCTAAATGCATTTTAAATGGTATTCTGCAGACCCTAAATCAGAATTATTTGTTAGATGACGTTTAAAAGTTGTTTACAGGTCAGTTAACGATAGATACGTTGGGTAAAATTATTGTTTGCTGTAAAAACATGTAGCTCATAAAAAAAGAAGATTATGCTTGTAAGACAGAGAAGAACATAACATTGCTGTGTACTAGCACAGCTTGCAGCGAGTTTTTTTTTAAAGCCAAAATCCCACCAGCTTCCAACCCCAAATTGAAAATTCCCTACTTCTCTCCCCTTAACAGTTTCTCTAAATTTTAGAGAAATGGTGGTGAAACCTAACAGAGATTTCAAAAAAGTCAGGAACAAATGTATTACTTTTATCATGGGTTTACTTCAGGGAGATCATGCCAAACTAATCTCATTGATTTTTTTGATTGAGTAACTAAAATTATAGATCAGGGTGGTGCAGGAGACATTGCTTACCTAGATTTCAGTAAGGCTTTTGACACTGTTGCACATAGAAGGCTTATCAATAAACTGCAATCTTTAAGTTTGGATTCCAATATTGTTGAATGGGTGAGGCAGTGGCTGAGTGACAGGCAACAGAGGGTTGTAGTCAATGGAGTATATTCGAAGCATGGGCTTGTCACCAGTGGGGTACCTCAGGGATCTGTACTTGGACCCATTCTCTTTAATATTTGTATTAGCGATATTGCAGAAGGTCTTGATGGTAAGGTATGTCTTTTTGCTGATGATACTAAGATATGTAACAGGGTTGATGTTCCAGGAGGGATAAGCCAAATGGCTAATGATTTAGGTAAACTAGAAAAATGGTAGCGTTGTGACAACTGACATTTAATGTGGATAAGTGCAAGATAATGCATATTGGACGTAAAAACTCAAGGGCAGAGTACAGAATATTTGATAGAGTCCTAACCTCAACATCTGAGGAAAGGGATTTAGGGGTGATTATTTCTGATGACTTAAAGGTAGGCAGACAATGTAATAGAGCAGCAGGAAATGCTAGCAGAATGCTTGGTTGTATAGGGAGAGGTATTAGCAGTAGAAAGAGGGAAGTGCCCATGCCATTGTACAGAACACTGGTGAGACCTCACTTGGAGTATTGTACGCAGTACTGGAGACCGTATCTCCAGAAGGATATTGATACCTTAGAGAGAGTTCAGAGAAGGGCTACTAAACTGGTTCATGGATTGCAGGATAAAACTTACCAGGAAAGGTTAAAGGATCTTAACATGTATAGCTTGGAGGAAAGACGAGACAGGGGGGATATGATAGAAACATTTAAATACATAAAGGGAATCAACACAGTAAAGGAGGAGACTATATTTAAAAGAAGAAAAACTACCACAACAAGAGGACATAGTCTTAAATTAGAGGGACAAAGGTTTAAAATAATATCAGGAAGTATTACTTTACTGAGAGGGTAGTGGATGCATGGAATAGCCTTCCAGCTGAAGTGGTAGAGGTTAACACAGTAAAGGAGTTTAAGCATGCGTGGGATAGGCATAAGGCTATCCTAACTATAAGATAAGGCCAGGGACTAATGAAAGTATTTAGAAAATTGGGCAGACTAGATGGGCCGAATGGTTCTTATCTGCTGTCACATTCTATGTTTCTATGTTTCTATGTTTCTATCTTCTATTTCTTTGTCCCAAAAAGTCAAACTATTTATATGTTATCCCCAGTCTTAATCGTTTCCCTGTTGAAGTGTTTGGTGGAATCAGGTTTAGCTGCCGAGAGTGAGACTTGCATGAAGATACTATTTGGTTGGCTTTGTAAACCAACCATTCAGATCATGGTGAAAGTCCAACTGTCAAGTGAAGGTCAGCTGGGCTGCCAATTGGTTGGATGGTCAAAATTTATTTGATTTACTTTTCCTGAAATATGTTTTTTTGTAAATACATTTTGTTTATTGTCTTATTATGGCTGCGTTCTGTTATGATGTTTTTTTTCATGGCCAATTTTTTGAGTCAAGAAAAGAAGTGGGAGATTATTCATCAAGACATCGACAAGTAAGTAATAAGGAATAGTAACCAATGCTATTCCTTCCAGTCTGCTGCACATGGGGTGGTAGATGTCGGGGACATTCACCACTTGCTCCTCCACTGAATTAATCTTGGTGTCAAAGGAACCATAGGCAAACTATGTATGAAAACCCTCATTCAAACATGCATTAGAGAAGTGTAACAGAGCCACTTGGCTCTCTGAAGTTAGCTGGATCTGGTAGGTCTGTCTTACTTTCAGCTCCTAATTTCAATTGTAAAGTATACAATGAGAAACTGTATTAAATGTAATAGAGCAATAAATGCATTAGCAGAATATAAATAAAAATATCAAGAAAGATCAATATAAAACACTCTGAAAAAACCATTAAGAAGACTGTCCCCATCCTTAGTTTGCAGTAACAATGATGTCAGTACCCTGAAACTACAGTCAATAGGTGCCTGCGCACCACAATTCCAAATAATAACCGTCTTAGATGGGAATCCCCCCCAAAAAACAGGTGCCTGAGGTTAAAAAAAATATTAAAATCTGTGGTAGCCTACAAGGTCTGTATGTCGGAAGAAGTGTGACTCTGAGGTGACGCTGGTCAGTATATATAATGGGAACAAATGGAGATAGTATCTGTCATGAAAAGCATTGTGTTCTCCTGAATGGGAAGGGGTGTGTGAGAGCAGCCTGGAAACCACAAGGTGGTGGAGTGCAATATGAATGATGACGTCAATGTCTTTCGTTCCGTGCAAACACTTTATGAAGACTCTATATAAGTGCTGTGCAACACTGTTTTTATAGAGAGACTGCCAATCTAGCCATTAGGGGGACATATAAAAACAAGTTCTAAATCTCTCTTTCCTTCTCTCTTTCTGCTCTCTATTTGCACGAGTGCTGCCATGAAGGGTACTGCCTGCACATTTTTTTTTTCTTTTATATATATTTTGCACCCTTTTTAGTGCACTCTTTTTAGTGCAATCCACTGTGCAAATCCAGACCTGGGGCTGGCAGACCTCAATACATAATTTGTAAAGCAAGAAATGATACAGGCACTCAATGTTAATTAGATGGTGGATTTTATGAAGATCAGTGTACCAAGTAACAGCAGCAAGATTTTGACCTCAAATTAGGTCATCAAGCTGACACTACAGTGCAATAATAACGTGTATATATATATATATATATATATATATATATATATATATAGGAAATGTAATTAACTAAATTAATTACAATAAATGCAGAATACACACAGTATTGGAATTCCAGTCACCGGAGCTGGATTAAAGGGCAAACAAAAAAGAATCGTGGCAAAGCTGCGTAATGACGCAAGGTGCAAACACAAGGCCCCCTTTGGCTTCCAAGCTGCTCACCTGCGCCGGAGAACACTCTTGTTTGATAGAAGAGCTTTTCATGATAGATACTATCTCCATTTGTTCCCATTATATATACACACCAGCATTACCTCAAAGTCACACTTCTGACATATGGACCTTTTAAGCTACCACAGATTTTAATATTTTTTTCAATGCCCCCTTAGACTGTTATTTGGGTTGGTGATGCACAGATGCCTATTGACCCCATTTTTTAGGGTACTGTTATCACCATTGTTACTTGCTAGGCAAGAGGACAGCCTTCTAAATTGTGTTTTTTTTAGAATGTTGGTAAATGTTTTTTGGGGATCTTGTTAAATAAAGTTTCTCATTATATACTTTGCGTTGTGCTCCTCGATGCTTTGTTTTTGTTATACCTCATACTGGTGAGAAAAAAAAAAGAATACAGTATGGGCGATTCTCAGCTAAACATGAAGTAGCACCAGGTTTAGTACCAAACAAATAATCTAGCTACACATCTGGTCAGTGCTGGATGCAATTTAGCTCATAACTCTTTTTTTATACATATTTTGTAATAACAAAATACACAACTGTAGCAGGGTAGCTATTTTAATTGTTATGAGTGTTGACCTTGCTTCAACTTGAACAACCCTCTAGATAGCTCTGAACAGTGAGGGAAAGCCATCAGTCATTATTCCTTAAATAAATAGCAACTACTCTCGTGGAAATATGAACCCTGGAATTGAACAAATGGATATTTTTACTTCCATTAGTCATAAGATGAAATTCCTATACAGAGTCCTGATTTACATGGCATTGGTTAATGCGTATCTTTTGTTAGCACTGTGCTGTGCAATTTTCTGTTTTCTATTCCAAGAGAGCAACTAACTGTAAACCAAAGGCAGATTCTAAAATCGACACTAATGGACTGAAACTGTGCATGAGAGAACTGAGAGATGAAGTGAGATATTCTGCGATACATTAATTCATAGATCTCCTAGGCAGGAGGGCTTCCAAATGGTATATTTCTTAAACAGTGACTTAGTGTCAGCTGACAGCTCAAAATTGAAGGAAAAAATAGGAAAGGGGGAATTATCTATCCTGGCTTTCATTTCCATGCCAAAAACTGGGAGTAGACCACAAATATTGAGAAGCAGAGAAAACAAAATAAAGATGAGTATTATGTTAAATATTATTTTGCTTTGTTTTTTTTTATTTCCTTGTTTTGCAACTCAGTTGTCAGCTAACAGCAACTCACTGTCTAACAGAATAAAATAAACCTCCAAGACAATAGTTGGAGCACCAATAGCGTATTCACTAAAACTGATCACAACCAAGTTTCATACACGTATTTATTAATTTTATAATATCCATTCACATATAGCTTCAGAAGTCTCTATGCACAGTGTGTCTCTACATAAAACATCGTAGTGAGCAGCCTGCATTGGTCAATCATACAGTATATTTCAACAATGGAGTATATCACGCTATGAAAGGAAGGCTAAAATGACGTACACCATGAGAAAGGTCATTCCCTATATATGATGGTGGAGGAAAAGAATGTATACATTGATCAGCCACAACATTAAAAAAACCTGACTAATGTGTTGCAGGTCCTCCTCGTACTACCAAAACAGCTCTGATGCATCGAGGCATAGACTTCACAAGATCTCTGAATGCGTCTTGTGTTATCTGGCACCAAGAAATTAGCATGCAAGTTGCGAGGTGGGTCCTCGATAGTTTGGATTTGTTGTTCCAGTACATCACGCAGATGTTCAATCGGATTGGGATCTGGGGAATTTGAAAGCCAAGGCAACACCTCAAACTCTTTGTCATATTACTCAAACCATTTCTGAGCAATATTTGCAGCGTGGCACGGTACAATATTCTGCTGAAAGAGGCCACTGCCATGAGGGAACATCACTGCCATATAGTGGTGTACGAGGTCTGCAACAATCTCTAGGTAGGTGATACGTGTCAAAGTAACATCCACATGAATGCCACCACCCAGGGTTTCACAGCAGAACATTGCCCATGGCTTCTGCCAGCCTGCCTTCTTCCCATAGTGCACCCCATCCTACTGCCATCTCTTCAATAGGTAAATGACACACACAGCCATCCACCTGATCTAAAAGAAAATGTAATAATTCCATTGCTCTATTTGCAACCGTGATGCACTGTGTGTTTTTACACCTTTCTATCATGGCCTGCATTATGTTTTTCAGCAGTTTGAGCTCCAGTAGCTCTTCTGTGTGACTTAACCAGACAGGATAGCCTTCACTCCTCACATGCATCAATGAGCTTTGGGTGTTCATGACCCTGATGCAGATTCGCTGATTGTCCTTCCATGCAACACCATTTTTGGTAGGAGCCAACCACTGCATAATGGGGACACCCCACAACACTGGCCATTTTGGAGATGCTACGACCCAATTGTCTAACCATCGCTATCTGGCCCTTGTCAAAGTCACTCAGAACTTTTCGCTTGCCCATTTTTCCTGCTTCTAACACATGAAATTCAAGAACTAACTGTTCACTTGCTGCCTAATATATCCCACCTTTTGAAAGATGCCATGGTAATGATATACTCTATGTTATTAACTGCACCAGTTTGTGGTGTTAATGTTGTGGCTGAGCAGTGTATGTGTTTCATACAACAGCTCCAAAATAGTACAGCATCATTTGGAGACGCTGCACATTGTTCAAATGTTCCTTTCATTAGCTACAGTTGTTAATTCCACTTTAAGATGTTGAGGGAGAGACGGTCCATGGTACCTGGTACTGGTACCTTCTCCGCATCCTACAATGTCTCTGCTCTACAAATCTTTGGACTGGGGTAAATAGATCGTACTCCTCCATACTTCTTATTGTAGTCTACTATGATACTGAGCTTATTATGAACACAGTTAGTTATTTGACATCCTGGACAACTAGCACTTCAATTTTAAAATGGCCCTCAACTCCTGAAAGAGACAGATTGTGTTTGTATGCTCTTTATCATCTGTGTGTCGCCTGTCTTCAATTATGCTTATTGAGCAACAGATCCAATGCAACATTCCAGGTATTGGAGAGGCAGTAGTCTTGTTGTTATAAGAAATCTACCATAATTTCTAAGAGTACCAACAGTTATACTGTCATTATCTTTAGTAAAAAGTATGTCCTTGTTCAACAAAGATCATAGATTTGTCCACGTTTTTAAAAATACACAATACATGATTGTGTCCTGACATAACAAGCACTAGCGATTCTATTTGTTACTATGATGGTAAGAACCATTACCCCATAAAAAGCAAACAGCCAGCAGATAGCCATATTACCTAAATTGGTCTCTGTTTTGCTTCTTGCTGGTGAATGAGTGCTTTCTTGAAAGAAAGAAGGGGTTTCATGGATTGCAGGATAATACTTACAAGGAAAGGTTAAAGGAACTTCACATGTATAGCTTGGAGGAAAGACGAGACGGGGGGATATGATAGAAACATTGAAGTACATAAAGGGAATCAACACAGTAGAGGAGGAGACTATATTTAAAAGAAGAAAAACTACCACAACAAGAGGACAAAGTCTTAAATTAGAGGGACAAAGGTTTAAAAATAATATCAGGAAGTATTACTTTACTGAGAGGGTAGTGGATGCATGGAATAGCCTTGAAGTGGTAGAGGTTAACACAGTAAAGGAGTTTAAGCATGCGTGGGATAGGCATAAGGCTATCCTAGATATAAGACTAATGATGGCATTTAGAAAATGGGCAGACTAGATGGGCTGATGATGGTTCTTATCTGCCATCACATTCTATGTTTCTATAATCAAGTATCACAATATATGATGAAAACCCTCAAGTAAATTAAAGATGAACACACATAACCCATTGCATTGGAATTGTGCGGGCCAGAATATTCTGAACTTTTTTTTTTCAGAGGTCACAATGCATTAGTTGGTGTGATACATGTAACACATGCTTGAAGTTTAAAGATAATCAGTAAATTACTACTGATTATTTTTTTTTGTAATTTGAAACCAAACATCAATGGATTGGCTGCTAGTGCCAAGCTCTGTAACAATTGAAAATATGAAATATAGCCAACAATAAACATTTAAAGCTATGTTTAGAAAAGAGATCATGGTTTCATTAAATTACCTCCATTGCCCTCATTAGTAGATTGGAATGTACCCAAACAGCAGAAAATGGAACATTGCATCAGTTTTGTGTTCATTAACAAGATAGAGGCCAAGACAACGTCACAATGAGAACACTAGAATCTGATATTGGATTGTCAGTCAAGTTAATAGAATACAGCAGAACGAAGCTTTAAAAATGTTGTTCTTATCAAACGGTCAATTTATTTAACAACCATTATTTTCATCTTGAATTAATTTCAGTGTAAGGCCTTGATTCTGTTACCAGACATAAATTCTACTCTGCTAATTGATATCTATAGTATAAAAATAAGTTACCAGTGCTCGAATTATGTCGATTCATAGAGCCCGCCATGGCACTATTCATATATACTATATCATCATGCAATCAGTTGTTTACTTTTTATATTTTATCAAGTCATAAAGTGTTCCGATTTCTGCCTTCATTACATTATCGCAAGAGTGGTTTTGTTTGAGCATCAGTGAGTTTTGAGAATGCTGGTGTCTGGATTCGGACTAGGCTAATGACTTCAAAGCATGGAGCCAACGTGTGGCCTGTTTAATTTAACAGTGTGAAACTGCAGTCATTTTGTAATAATTATGGCATATACCACCTAGTGTTAAACCGAAAATGTGCTCAGCATCTTAAAGAATTCATTTTATGTTTTATGGAAAAATAGTAGTTTATTGAACTATGTATGTACATATTTTACCAATAAACCCCAGCTTCCCATTTAACATATGAGCACATATCATTGTCTGGTTTAAATTTCAGAAAGTATGAAGGTGCCATGCAGTCGTAAATCAATATTTAAATTTCATGGAAAATTATCATGGAAAAAAAATGCTGGAAAATTATTTATTGTAGTGGTTTAGTTCAGGGTTAGTTTCTGTGTAACGCAACCTCATTTTGGGTTATTCCCTGCTTTATTATACACTATAGGCTCAGTTAAATGTGAGCTGAAAAAAATATGCAATATGGTTACTTTGACTCGTGGAATTTCATGTTAGCACTTACAGGCTGCTTTGTGTGCAAAATTGCCCATAAGGTGTAATGGGTTTACAGGTGGCAAAGCTTAAAACATCTCGAAAAACCTGCTTTATTGCTTCATGAACCCCAAAAACTACATTGTAGGAATTTGATCAAAAAAAGACAGGTCTCTGATATATTTATATTGACTCACATGAACACCCTTTCTACAAAGAACATTTTTTTTTTAGCCCATAAAAACACATAGGAACACAGTGATTGCATGCCTCATTCACGCCACCTCATCCCTAAGGAAAACTAGAAACTTTGAAAGAAACCAAAAAAAAGTTGTTGTATCAAGGAATACCTTTTCAGGATGCCATTTTTTTCCAATAAATAAAAATCCCTTGTAAAATAAAATCTGATACATTTTCCAGTTATTTTTATTTTGTTTTCACAATCTATTGCGTTGTGATTGGCTGGAACAAAACTCAGACAATAATGAAATTTGGAATAATAATAAACCCTGACAAATATCCAAGTAGTTTTAAATAGACTTAAACCATGGTGTTTGCTTTTCCATCCTATCTAACCTCAGTTATTTCTTCACTAACCACTTGAGCTCATAAAACTTTAGAATCTTTAGATATGGTACAGGTGACCAGTGGAGCCTTGCCCCGCCTGTTTTATATTTGGGAAACATTTGTTTGCAGATGTTTAGAGACACTTAGATTCTTTTTCTGGAGAGCAGAGTGGTAATCTCCAAAAATATAATGAAAAAAACTGTGTATTTTTTATTCTGTAATAGGTTTCAGTCCTGCACCCCACCTTCCCTACCTCATTGGTAGCTGCTCAAATGAAGCTTACTTAAGAGCATCTAGGCATGTCAAAATAGTCTGGTTTGCAATGTGCCCTGTTTCAGCTGGTTTTATATACGTAATATACTTATCATAATATATATAAAGCCAGGATTGACAAGGGGAGGAGGACATTTCTGAAACAGAGCACTGTGCTGCCTCTCAATAATAGTTTTAATAATTCCTACTGCACATACCCACCATATTCATTGAAGTTCTCAGTTGCTCTACAGCTGAGACCTGAGACATTCATGCTGTGGCTAGTTGAAAAGTTGAACCAGCTGCGTGGCCATACCCAATTGGCGCGACCACATTAGCAGAAACACCACTCCTGTACTCACCTGAAGACAGATTCCCCTACGCTCCGCTCGCACTGCATTTCCAGGCTGAAATGGAGTTCGGATGAACTGCTCGCTCCTTCAAGCCGCATTATATAAGCCCCGCCTTGAATTGAATCTGATGGGGAGGATGTGCGTGCGCTGTCACATCATCGACGCGCACGTTTTGCCATCACATGGTCAATTCTGACCAATGCTTGCCCTCTTAGGGCTATTTAAAAATCTATGAATTCTGAGTTCTTGCTATTTAAACCAGCTCTATATAATTTGAGTTGTTTTTACACATGTTCCTATGACCCCTCCCTCCTCCTGCTGTTCATCTATCTGTTAAAGACTCAGGACTGTTTGTAACATACAGTTAAAGACAAGTCAGTAATCTCTAAAATGACCATTTGTACAGTTACCAAATCTAATTTTTTTCTCAAACCTTCGGTTAATGACTGATGATTACTGGTTGCCTTACCCTTCAACATCCCACATGGAGAATAATACAAAATGATATATGTTATCTAACACTTGGTTTCCACACAAGAAGGTAGAAATTACCACAATTGGGATACAGTTGCTTGCTCATTCAACTTAACAACAGCTTTAAACGTGTGTAAAGTGGAAAAGACAAATGAATGTGTGAAAAATTCAATAGATATTAGCGCTTTTAAAAATTAACCCGGTTACACCCACCTGGCTGTCAATCAGATAACAGGTCCTGTTACTTCCTTATTTGTTTAGCTTAGAGGAGGTAAACTTAAGAGGAGGCAAGTGCCCAGAGCACCTGCTTTTCAAAGACTTTTAATTGAGCTGTATTGGGAAGTGATTGGACAGCCACAGAATGTCATATATAAGTTAAAATAGCCAAGTTTAAAAATTGCTATATTTGCCGAAATGTTGCAATACAGTTTTCCCCTTTAAATCACTGTTTCATGAAAAAATCATTCAGAGCAACTGGATTAGGTGATCGCAGGTGAAGTGCGCATTCCTCAGTGAACCTTTTATTGTGTCTTTGCAATAGTGTTGCAATAGCAATTAACTGGAAATTGTGTACTTCAAATTTTCAAAATGGTAAATGCTAACTGCTGGTCGGTATCAGTCGAGATTGCTGTGAGTAGCATAAAGATAAGGAGGGCCATAGACATCTGCTGGCCACAATAGTCAACCTACTGATTGTATTAACCGAAAAGATACAGTTTTATACAATATTCATAACTTCTCAACCATACATGCAATTCGCATAAGTCACATATTCTGAACCAGCATAAGCAGTATACAAACATATGTCAAAATCATACAAAATGGTCCAGTGGTTCAAAAGTTAGATGGAAGTCCTATTTGACCGACTGCAAGCATGGCTTTCATGCCCAAAGCAGTTCCACAGATTTAGGCTCCTCTATCCTGGAGATAATTGGCTTAAGTAACTGTAGTAAACTCAATTATCTCCAGGTACAGAAAATATCACTAAGTTCCAACTGCAACAAAACACATAAAAATACATAACTAATATTTTATAGAATTGAACCCCAACATTTGACCTATCCCCCAGATAGCTTGGATCTGAGTGCTCAATATAGCCAAACAGCGCTTAGATCCCACGAACACAGTCAAATCGCCATGGGGTTAAACAATAGCAAGGACTGATGAAAGATTGAGGACGAACAAAGCAGCCAGTTTTAACTGGTCTGGCAGTGTCCCTGGGACAACGCCCTGCTAGAGAACAATGGGACAGAAAACGGGGGAGGGGAAGAGGCACACCTTCCCATGGATTCAAAGGGGCAGAAAAAGTGTCCCAAAATACAATAAGCCCAAACAGACTTTTAAATGTCAATACTTCCCAGGGGCCATAGTCACAAGGCAAGAGGCTAGCAAGCAGGCCTCTCCAAGAACAAGTTGCAAAGGGCTCTTCGTCACAGTTGCGTTCTACCAACATGGATCATGGAAAACCATTTGTTTGTGTTGTCTTTATGAACATTTTAATTTCTTCATACACAAAAGGTGTATGTAAGCTGTCATCTGAACTTCATTGTTGGTAGACATCAAGATAATGGACTGTTTCATCTGTCAAAATCTAATATCAGATATAGGATATTGGCATCTTGCAAATTCTTCATTCTACAGGTATTACATTGCATTTACCGCCCAAGAGCTTGTAATATTATTAAATGCTGCCCATGAAATCCTGCTTGAGGTGTCGATTTTATTTTTAGAAAAGGTATTATTATGTCTTTTCACAATCTTATTGTATCCTCGGAATGCCTGTAGATTCAATAAACTGTCTCTCTATACCACCTGTATGAGCTGTACATGGTTATTTTATCACATAGCGGTTCAATCCAAGCTAGAAAGCAGAAAAGATGAAATATGGATATATATAACCATACAAATGCTTCTTCTTTGAGGGCAACGCTATTTTAGTCCAGTTCCTGTGCTGATATTTTAACGGCGAACTATCCCTTACCAGGATTTTGAATGTTAGGTTTAGTTATCTCTATATTTATTAATATGTATTTGTTTTTAAAAAATAAAATGTCAGTACCATTCCTGGTCAATCCTTGTTATAAGCTCTGTCCTTTGCACTTGGCAGTCAGCTTAGGGAACACATATTGAAAAGACAAGAAATGAAGCAATGTTTCCATATTTTGTATGTGTTTGCCCTGGCTTTGGATTGTTTGAACATATAAATGTAAAAGAAAACGGGGACATTAAATAAAAAAACAAACATAGATATAGATGTTTTTTTTATATATATTTTTCTCAATGACGTCAATTATAGAAAAGGGATAATTCCAGTTTAAAAATTTATTTTTTATTTGAAACATGGAATGTGCAACTAGCACATATTACAAAACAGCAAAAATTGCATTTATTATACTGACTCATCTGCAATAAACACCTTTGGTTCACAATTGTAGCAGAGCTCCCTGTACCCCGGCTCGGTACCTCCGCTGAGGACCGCTTCCTAGCTGGAACAGGGGACAAACCGCAGCACTTCTTCCCACAGTAACCATTGCTTGACTGGGGTCCTGGAACCGCTCCTTCCTGGAGCTGAATGGGGAATTAACTCTAGACAACCCCAGGCACTGGACAACACTCAGTCCTGAGAGCTCTAGTCCTTACAAGGACTTTCCCATTTGAATCCCCTGCAAGCTGGAACAGCAGACACAGGAGTAAATATTCTTTCCCTCCAATAACTGGACGACACACAGTTTTGGAGTGTAAACTGGAATACCTTTTAATGGTGCCGCACTTGGCCTTTTATGCAAGTCCCCAAGCAAGGGGTACGCCCACATGGACCCTGTTGGGGAAAGGGACCCTAACTTACAAACCAATAATAACACATGTACAATGTAAGACAATCCCACACATGACACACAATCCATCCCCTCTGCTTGGGAGATAATTGGATCAGTAACTGTACTAATTCTAATCCAATTATCTCCAAGCACAGAAAAAAAAAATTCTAAAAAGTCCCAAAAGTACCCCAAAATACGTGATATCCCCACACATGTTACATCCCCTGATAGCCCTGATCTGGGTGACCAACATATCCAAACATCACCCGGGTCAGTTCAGGAGTTCTGGAATTTCCTGGAAGTCATAATTTTGACTGACCTATGCCCAAAACAGTTCCATGAAATCAGTGCTAACGGTTGGTCAAGTTTGGTAGTCTTTTACAGGTTTCCCTGCAGGGTCCATAGTCTGTGGGCAGGAGGCTGGTAAGCATGCTCCTCCAGGAGCTTGTGGCAAACTCACTTGCATAGGGGAGTTTGTCACAATAAGGTTATATATTGTAGGCTTTTAGACAGAAAAGAACGTGTACCTTCACACTTAATTAGTATCACAAGACAAATAAGGTATGTAAAGTATTTAATAATGTATGTAATAAGGTGTATAAAGTATGTAATAATGTATCCTCATGGTTGCAAATTCTAGTGAAAGTTGTCATTTTTTTTAATTTAAATTATAGTAATTAGAAATGGCTAATAATCGCCCTAATTTTAATTTAGTGGACTGTTTCTCTGCAAATTTGCATTTTTCTGCAAAAATTTTTTAAAAACAAACTTATAAATAGAAATTTGCCTATAACCGTTTACTAACTCAAAATGATTATTTAGTTTTTTGTTTTTTTTTTTACAAACAACTTACAATGTTGTATGCTTTGAAATCAAAATTCTGAAAAAGAGAAAAATGTTAAAAAAAACTACAATTTTAGGTATTTTTCACAGGAGAATTCATTCAAGAGGCAATAAATACCAATTGTCATCTGTTTTCCTTTTTTTTTTTTTTTAAATCGCACTTTCTAATAAAAATTGTTTTGTAATATCCAAAGGAAATAGCATTTTAATATAGCTTGAACATTTATCCAAGAGCAATAAAGTACACTAGTCTTTTATAATGTTCGCCCAGTTGTAAAAAAAAAAAAAAACACTACTGTAGGTGGCCTTAAGCACATTATTGCTTGACATGACTTCAGTGTTTGCACAGTAGCTCACTCCCCTGTCCCAGGGAGATTCTATGTTAGACACCTTACAATGACAAATGGAAATGACATAACCTTGTGATACAGTTAAAATTTCCCTTTAAAATTTCCAAGTGGGAGCACAGTGATTTCTTTATTACAGAAAGGATGGAAATCTTAAAAGTCATTTTTATTTGTGTAGGCCGTTCTCAGTATAGCAAACACATGTTCCTTATTACTTGTCCTACCTCAACATGTTTGATGATTTAGAAAATAAATACCAGAAACCAGCTGAACGTTCAGAAAACAATATTGGAATTTGAACAGGCACCAAAGGATACCTCAAAAAATGTCTTCTCCTGACGGTAACTTTTAGAACAGAAGAAATATCTATACAAGTTCATAATCTTAATCATAGTCCCTGATTAAATAATAATTAGCACAAATATTTTACTCAAAGATATTTAAAAAAAAATTGGCGGAGAGCTGTTTCGGCCAGTGCGTTTGGTACCAGGTACGCGGTATCTCTACAGCCCCCTAGTCTTGGACATTATTAAAAAATAACTAGCTCCTCAGGTGTGCATCAGAGAGAAAGAGGAAAGTGAGTTATGTTTTATGTCTGCCTGTGTATATGTGAGCAGTTAGTTCTTTGTGTGTATGTGTGTGTTGCTATTTACATATGTGGCCAAATAGTTGTGAAACTGGCTAGCTGTGTGTGTATATTAGTGTGTACGGCTACTTTTGAATGTTTGTTTATTTGTGTGTGTCTGTGTGTGACTGTTTATGTATGGGAATGTTGCTAAAATGTTGTGTGTGTGGCTTGTTATATTTGTAACTGACATGTTTGTGAAAGTGAATGTATTTTTTTTATATATATGTGCCTGAGAGTAGATCATTAATTACATCTGATTTTAGAAGACAGCATAATTAATATGGTATTTGTGAGATCATGTCTAACTATGCGTATCTCACACATACATGCATACACAAAAACTACCCAAATGCTGTATATATTAAATTATACTTAAAGGACAGAGATTCCACTGAGCCTCAAGCAGCATGCTCTCAAAGTATATTTACATTCAAATATGCCAAATGTTCTACAAGTAACATATTAACTTTAAGTTAAGTAATATTAATTGTATTGGTTTTATTAATATTTTAAAAAAAAATTTAGTGTTGAAATAAATAAAGGTACTGCTCTAATAGCGTTCACAATGTACAACATACAATGGCACAGTAGACCCATTTCGCATGTGAATTAGCATTTTTTTTGTCGGATTGAGAATGAGAGCATCATGTAAATTGCAGCCAGGGTTGTTTCACTAGCAATAACTGAGAACAGGTGTCCATCAGTGAATCAGGAAATACAGTATGTCTTCACGCAGTAGTAACATTTTGACACACTTCACTTATAATGACTTTCAGGTGGGAATACAAGGTTTCGACAAAGCTGTGCTAAACCTTAAATCACCTTAAGGCTCAATCCACAGATACATTAAAACCCAGTACCACTTACTAAATAACACGCCATGCCTTTAATCTTAAGGAAAAAGAGCTAAAAAAAAAATACAGGGGACCTAGAGAATCCAGTAAATTTAAATATTATATGAAACATGTAGAGATCAACCCAGAGTATATTTACTGGAGTGATACAGTGCCTTAATAGCCTCCAGAAGTAGAACATAATGTAAAGGTCAGCCTTCCCAACAAACTCTAATAGACAGCTTTTATGTTGAGTTTTCTGTATAAGACCATATGCGTTACTTATTTGTACGTGCAAGTATGTCGATTATCTGTATTCCGGTATTAATGTAACATGGCACAAAATGTAATCTCCATGATGTCTTAAAAATAAGTAAAGGAAACTATGAAAAATAAGTTGAAATTCACTTTTAATTCAGTATTCTTTACTAAAGCATACATTTTCAGGAATCCAAAGTGAATTCCAAGTGATTTCAAAGTTTTAGGCAAAAAAAAAAAAAAATGAAAAATGAAAAATTCCCCTGATGTGTTTTTAATATGTACTATTGTGTAAAATTCACTTTGAAATCTGGACAATTCACACTTTAGAAATCATGTAGTTCTGGATAAAAAAAGATGTTTAGTTGTAACTTGAGTCAATCAGGCAAATATATTTTTAGGTCCTCTACCCTTAAAAACAAACAAACAAA
The DNA here is from genome assembly GCF_036172605.1 of Pelobates fuscus. Lineage (NCBI taxonomy): Eukaryota > Metazoa > Chordata > Amphibia > Anura > Pelobatidae > Pelobates > Pelobates fuscus. The sequence goes on along the minus strand of NC_086318.1, from coordinate 46,508,816 downwards.
CGTAGGTTATAACAATCACTGATCATTGGTTTGTGACATTTATCATGGCCCGATCAGTAGACATTACTTAGGAAAATCGAAACAAAATAATCTGAATCTCTTTTCCCTCCACCAATCTAGAGTGAGACAGTTAGTGTAGTCTTCAAATGTTTTTTGTTGAATGATCACTTCTAGGAAATACTAATACAAATCCAAGATATTATAAAGATTCCTGGATACTAGGTTAGAATCTTGATAAATTCCCTTGCTTTGGCTAATGTTAGTGTTCATGAGTTCATGATCAGGCCAGCCTTGTATATGAGTGGTGTGGTATCAGGAAGGTATCAAGCAGGTAATTCCGATCTCCAAAAAGTATATTGCTACCTATCTCACTTCTGTCAAGCTATGGCATATTTTAATAATTTTCTGAAAAGAAGAAATGTAGAATGGCCGAATAATGACCATATGTGATTAAACATTGTGTAGGGATAAATATGTGCAATGGTCGCCACATAACTTTTACATACAAACTATCCTCAATGAGGATCCTTCTCAGAATACATGCCTGGTGTTACAGGGTTTGCCAGAGCAGGGTTCATTGTAAAGTGACCTTAGGCAGCTGTCTAGGGCACAGGGGTTAGACAGGGGTCATACATTTAATTGGCTCCATTCACCATCCATATGTGAAGCATGAAGGGCGCTCCCAAACTGATGACCTGCCTAGGGAGCTGTGGGATCGCAATCTTTCTCTGGGTGAAACAGATGCCACTGATGTTCCCAGCAATTATGACAATTTACCCTTTTTGAAGTATTGCTGTGGTGGTGTCTGTACTCCCACTTCATCAACAGTCCCTTCCTCCAGCCTGTACATAGTCTTTATAAGATCATATGTGTCAGGGGGCAGCGTAGCGGGAGTTAGAACTAGAGGACATTTTATTAGTAATAACTACAAGATCCCCCAAAGCCTTGTCCAACATTTTTTACCATGTACTTGTTTACTGATGTGAATAGTATTCTTCCAGCAGAACTCTACGCCTTATGTTGGTACTTTTTCCTCTCACTGCTGTGTACACATCTATGATACCATGACGCCTGTGTTGTGACTAGCCCAAGACAATCATATTCAGACCATCACAGGTGAACTATGAATGCACATGCGGCTCCATTTTTTGATCACCAAGTGGTGTTTGACATATCAATGACTTAGAAAGCCTGCTTACTCATGCTTTACATTTGATTTGCAAATGGTAACATGCAGATAATATTTTTAGAACAGACACTAGAAGTGGTACACTAGAAAACATGAATCTGTAGGTTGGAAATAAATCAACATTTTGTGGTCACAAATATCTACTGGATGCTAGTAATAGGAGTGATGACAGTTGTGGCAGCTGACCATGAGGACTGCACACTAACTTTGCTCAAGGTGACACATTGGGGAAAAGCTTCATTAGCCCATATACCTTCACTGCACTCTAACACAAAATTAGGCAATTAACTCCCAGTGAGGTGATGATCTTCTCTATGCTCACTGGACCCCAAAAGAGCCAACAGGGAATAAAATATACCCATCAAATCATTTTCAGACATTTCCTCAATAGGTTGCTAAAAGATGGTCACTGCACTGATTTAGTAACTGGTGGCTGAGTAAAATGGGCCTCTTAGACTTTCAGGAGCTAATAAACACTCAGTCAGACATGCCTTGCAATCATGCGGACATATATAATCTCCCTTTGCTTATGCACTAATTCCATTAAAAGGGGACAGACTATTCTGAAAAAGATGCAGCAGGTGCTATCAGGCCAAACATCTGGCCTAGAGCTCAGATTCAGGGAATTAAAGTGAACACATGAAAATCTGGATAATAGATCTAAACAGAACAATCTCCATACAAACAGAGTGGCTGAATCCATAGGAGACACTGACTTCTTGCAGAAACTATTGCAGAACTTAGTGTCTGAAATGACATAAGAATGCCTGCTAATGGATGGGGCCATAGGGCTCTGCAACCACACTGTGGCCCTCACAAGAGACCAATAAACATTATTGCTTACTTACACTTTTTTCCTTACTTATATTGGCTACTGCCTCCCTCTGATATTAGACAACATCCCAGTCTTTCACCTGTCACTCTTGGTAAGAGAAGATCCCTTAAATGTGTTAAAGATAAACTAGTTTCTAGCAAGAAGCAATATCGATAGATATCCTTTTAAACGCATCAATAGGCAGAATGGAATAGCAATTAGTCTTTCGGGACCCTTGGAGAGTTCATCGTTAGCAGTACCTGGTCATCGCTGCTGGAAGAGAGAAGCCAACACAGAGTACATCCTTCGAGGGCCATGTGGGTCACCTCACAGCCTCTCTTAATGGAGACATGGACACAAGACTCCTATTTTTTACATTAAATTATTATTTTCTATCACGTTGTATATTATTCTATAGAATATAGAATTGTTTGTTTTTGTAATGATTGATCAAAGCAATTGGTCAAAAGTGATTTTGGAAATTAGTTGTTAAAACAAATAATTCACGTTTTAATATTTTTCTATAATAGGAGGAGAAAAAAAAAAGTCAAATTTATTGTGATAAATATTCACATTTATGGTGATAAATAAGGGTATTCGTGTTGGCTTGTTAACTCTTTTACGACCATGGTTAGGACAGCCGTTTACAATTGTAAGATTTCTGTCAAGTCAATGGGTCTGAAGGGGGTTAAAGAGAAAATCACAACTTGGATGAATTAGTGTATTGGAATTTATTAAGCAATCTAGGTTACATTAATGCCGTATGTGATTCATATTGATGTTCCTTGTGCAATGCCCAACCAAATACACAACATCTGGGAGACAATAACTCTCTCCGGTATTACACTCACTGTTTGACTTTGGCCTCTCACCGGCTTAGCTAAACCATACATACATCATCTGGTAGAAGGATGATAAAAGATTGATGTGATGAAAAATAGCAGCACAAGACAGAAGGAGTGTAAATGCAGAGTGAAGGCTGAGGTTGACTTGTGAAGAATATCAGGGTATTAATGCCTTTTCTTCATCGGAATAACTGCTAAAGACACACACAAGGCAGAGTTTTTATGGGCTTCTAAATGCAATGTGATTCCATAAACACAAAGTATCAATTATCATAAGACCCTTTATCACAGGGCTTTATCACAGGGCTTTATCACAGGGCTTTCCCTGGCATATAGAATATATTTCAGTACAGGGGTACAGTGGAAATATCTTTAAGATCTTGAGAAAGAAATTGAACTTGAATCACACAAAAGAGACTCCTGTTGGGTCTAGAAGGCTATTAGCAGACGAGTAGATAATACATTTTAAATTAAACTGAATGTGCAATAAAAGGAAGTTTAAACATTAGATCTTACTCTACAGGAATGTTTAAGATGGCTGGGCAAGTCACATGCATGGAGGTGTGACTACAGTTGGATAAACAAAGTGATTTTGTAATGTGAGCCACATCCACTTTCTCCAGTGGTTTGAAAAAGCAGAACTGAAAGACTGCAACGAGGCACTAATCCAAACAGCATGGGAACAGGCACTCAGCACCTTATCAAGAGAAGCAAGGTCAACCATACCAGACAGGATACGAGGTGCAGACTGTGCAAAGATGCCTCTGAGATAATCTAGCACATTGCCTTACTTAGACGCAAGATGTTAGCAGAGATAGCATACACTGAGGGACTCAAATAAGTTGCTGCAGTTGTGTACTAAAACATCTACACAGAATATGGGTTGGGTCAGCCTATGATCAGATAGGAGATACCACAAAGGGCAGTTGAAAATGACAGGGATAAGATCCTGCAGGACTTTAAAGATCCAGACAGACAAGTAAGTACTGGCCAAACAACCCAACATTGTGGTTGTAGACAAGGAACAGAAGACTACAGTGGTGATGGATGTGGCAATTCCCGGTGACTATAACATCAGGAAGAAGGAACATGAAAAGGACAAATACCAAGAACAAATATCAAGGACTGAAAGAGGAACAAAGGCAATAATAGTCTCAGTTGTGATTGGAGTACTCAGCGCTGTAACTCCCAAGTTGGAAGTGTGATTTCAGCAAATTCCAGATGGGACATCTGAGAGAGAGTGCTGTTCTTGGAACAGCTAAGATACTGTGCAGAACCCTCAAACCCCCAGGCCTCTGGTAGAGGACACAAGAATTAGGAATACACAAACAAAAAATACCACCTAGAGGGATGAGAGTATTTTATCCCCGTAATTATATTGCAAAAAAAGGGACCTGGAGAGACACCTCTACCAGCATCAACATTTGAAGAGAGGTTATGCACCTTAACCACAATGTCATATTGCAGTTATTATGACATAACATCTGTGGACATCTGCTCCTCAAGTTTGTGTCCAACCATTTTGGAGCAGTTTGAGAGAAAAAGGGGGGTTATCCAGGGACCGACCACTTGGCCTCTCACCTGCTGATTAGAAATGTGAAAATTAACATCCAGACAAGCCTGTGCAACATTGGACATTAATAATAGGCTGAGACATGTATGATAATCACTCCCAGGCCCCCCAGTGCACCCTCCCTATTACACTCGTTGAGATAATACAGATGTTTACTTTTCCATTAGCCAAACTGTAGGCAAGCATCCGGGCTGTAGATGCCAAGTTTGACACAAATGTTTCATGCAATCCGGATAGACATAGCGCACAGACTCCTTTACCATTACTAATATAAGGGGATGCAACTGCAAATAGCTGTAACTCACACTAATCTCTCCCAGACCATGATATATACCTCAATGTTGTCCTGTGATTAAAGGAGCACTAACCCCAGCTCTAAAACAACCCTAAGGGCAAACTCAAGGCCTCTACATGCTACGGAGGATAACAGAAAATCTACAATACAATAATAACAGAGAAAAAACATAGTGCAATAATGTTGCAGCAATTCAAAGGTGGAAAGTAAATGCAATAATCACACTCACAAACCAAAATTGATTGTAGGCGTATCATAAACCTCAGAACTTGTGGAGCATCATGGCAAATATGAAGGAGAAAAAATATAAAAAATAATAGTGCAGAGTATCTTAGTCAAAATAGACACTTTACTAAACATACACACTTACAAAATTGAAGTGGAAAAAAGGCACATCATTAAATTCAATCACAGGATCCCTGGAGTCAGGAACACCGGAAGAGCATTATCCAGAATATAAAACAAATGGAAATAAAAACAAAGTAAAAATCTGCACTAAATAGAAAAGCCCTACGCGTTTCGTTCAGTAACCTGAACTTCCTCAGGGGCAAATAAAACTCCTTGTCAGCATGAAAGTCCTTCAAGTCCCAATCTTCTTTTAAACTCATCTGATTATGGCGCGCGATGTATCCAGGCCTATCAGCAACACACGTCCGGGTTCGTCGCTTTCAGTACTTCCGGGTGCATCCGTATGACGTCACCGGAAATGCGGTTCTAGCCTCACTCTCGGACCGAAACCGGAAGTTGTGATGCGTTCCATTCGGCAGTTTGCGTTCCAGCACTCATCATAAGGGCGGAAGAAGAGCCATAATACAAAGAAACAGAAGTTAACATATCCAATATCAATCAAATATCACACATATTGGTGATTAACACAATATCAACAACAAAAAAACCTTCTCCTACACATTTAAATTGTAGAAACATCCCAAAAATAAAATAAAATAAAATAAAGACAACTTAAAAACAGCAGCAAAAGAAAATACAGTTAAAAATGTCTTAAAAAGACAAGACAATAATGTCCTAAAGAAAACAGACCAAATCAAAATCCACATTCAGCCCCCTTGGTTGCAAAGTTTGCAAAGTATGTATCCAATAACCCTCTCTTTTCCTCAACAATAATCCAAGGTCACCACCTCTTTCATCCAGAGCTACCTGTTCAATAATAATGCACTGAAGAGTATTAAAATTAAAAGAAGGGCCTTTATTACAGTGCACTGGCACTTAGTGTGTTAACAGGTTCTTTTTGATATTATTCCTATGTTCTTGGAATCTGATTTTAGCCTTCCTTCCCGTCCTCCCCACATATTGCAACCCACATCCACACGTGATGAGGTATACAACATGCGTTGAGGAACAGGAAACCAAACTTTTAATTTTAAACTTATTTTTAGTTTGCATACTGCTAAAGCGCTAGGTGCAAGAATTTGCTTAAAATTCGTTCCCTTCCTGAAAATAATTTCGGGGAATCTGCATATTTAAATAATCCTCTTTGATTAGTAGCCCCCAATGTTTTCTAATAATTCTCTGTATGTCAAAGGCCTTTGAACTAAATTGTGTGTTAAAAGAGAAATCAAACATAGGGTTTCTAATATCCGTCTTTCTCTTATTCATTAGAATGTCATTTGTATTAATGCTTCCCACTCTTTTGATCTCTGCATCCAAAAGTTCCGGACAGTATCCCTTTTCCAAAAAGCGGTTCTTCAAGATATCTGCTTGTGAATAAAACAGGTCTAAATCGCTGCAGTTTCTATGCATCCTAATGAACTGGCTCTTAGGAACCCACTTGAGCCAGTTCGGATGGTGTCCACTTGCAGTATCAATAAAACTGTTTGAGTCGGTAGCCTTAAAAAATGTTTTAGTCTTAATTACTCCACCTTCAATGAAAATAGATAAATAAAGAAAATCTATATTAGAGATGCCTACCTTGGGTGTAAAAATTAACAATAAAGAGTTATTAATAACATATGAAAAGAACTTTTCAAGTTCAGCCAAAGGGCCACGCCAGATCACCAGGACGTCATCGATATAAAGCTTCCAGAGCACCAAGTTTGCACCATAGGGATTATTGGACCAAACTGACGACCTCTCCCAGTAGTCCATAAACACATTGGCGTAGCTTGGTGCAAACTTGGTGCCCATCGCCGTGCCCTTTACCTGGAGGAAAAATTCCTTATTGAAACTAAAAAAGTTATGGGTTAAAATAAAACGAATGACATCTTCTAGAAAAGATCGGAAGGCAGGTACAAGATTGACATCTCTTTCTAGATTATTTCTGACTGCCTCCACACCGAGATCATGAGCAATAACGGTGTAGAGAGAAGTCACATCCAGAGTAGCCCAAACATAATCATCCGCCCACTCAATCGACTCCAACTCCTGAATAAGATGTTTCGTGTCCCTGAGATAGGATTAAGCTCCCTGAGCATACCGTTGTAGATGGAAATCAATATACTCAGAGAGCTTAGAATTCAGAGAGTCTATGCCTCTGATAATTGGTCTACCGGGGGGTCTTTCTTTACACTTGTGTATCTTGGGGAGAAAATAAAAGGTATTTTGGGAAATTCCGAAAAGATAAAAGAATAGGTGGATTCATCTAGATAATTTAGCAGTATTTAAAAGGGTTTTAAGCTCTTCATTAAACTTAACGTTTGGATTGTATGTTAGTTTTTTTATACGTAAGGTGATCGTCAAGTAATCTATATGTTCTGTTACAGTTTAAAAGAAGATTGGGACTTGAAGGACTTTCATGCTGACAAGGAGTTTTATTTGCCCCTGAGGAAGTTCAGGTTACTGAACGAAACGCGTAGGGCTTTTCTATTTAGTGCAGATTTTTACTTTGTTTTTATTTCCATTTGTTTTATATTCCTGGATAATGCTCTTCCGGTGTTCCTGACTCCAGGGATCCTGTGATTGAATTTAATGATGTGCCTTTTTTCCACTTCAATTTTGCAAGTGTGTATGTTTATTAAAGTGTCTATTTTGACTAAGATACTCTGCACTATTATTTTTTATATTTTTTCTCCTTCATATTTGCCATGATGCTCCACAAGTCCTGAGGTTTATGATACGCCTACAATCAATTTTGGTTTGTGAGTGTGGTTATTGCATTTACTTTCCACCTTTAAATTGCTGCAACATTATTGCACGTTTTTTCTCTGTTATTATTGTATTGTAGATTTTCTGTTTTCCATATAATTTTGAGGACTGTGAGGAGTCCTTATCTACAGTACTTGTAGTACAAGGGTAATTGTTTTTAGAGTCTTTTCTCTATCTATTGCCCACTAAGTGTGTGTCTATTTCCACGTTTTGGTGTATCTGTACATTTTTTGTATTTGATGCTACGGAGGATATTGTCATACACCTGAACAAAGACCAAGTGGCTACTACATTAAAAGCTACTTTTGTTTACAGGAAATTTGAAATTATGGTGTTGATATTATACTTTGACATAGTTTGCTGCCTTTTTGCAGGTATTGGCAAAATCACTATAATAATAACCTTAATGATTGATGGTCAATCATCTCTCTTTCCTGTAAACCCCATTCTGATCTTGTGTATATGTCAGCATGGGACATATTACATCACAAGTATCCACTCATCTCCTAGACAAACAGTGCCAAATGTGTGGCTGCTTCGAGTTCCTTGATGTGGGAACGATCTAACATGCAGCAGTCAAACATGTAAATATGTTTCAGCACTTGCTATCATCCTGTCCTGGCTAGGATGGCTGGCACGGAATGCTCAGAGGTTTGAGAATAAACCGTGATTAATATATGTGTCCTCCTGTTACTTTATTTTAGAGCAATATTAAATATTGTTATTCTATATCATCTACATTATGCATACTATTCAGCATTTTGTAGATCAGGAGTTTGTCCTTTTCCATACCTACCATCTTTTAAAAGGAAAAAGAGGGACACGTTAATCTTAGGGGTGTGAGTGAAGGTTTGTCCAGGGGCGCGACTTTCCTGATAAATTTTAGGTGGCTTACTAATAACAATTGTAGTTTAGAATAAGAGCAATGTATCATATTAACACCGTCTGGTTTCTAGAAACATTGTAGTATAAACACACACTACTGGGAGTATTGTTGCTGTGGAGCTCTGTTATACACTCAGACACGCCAACAACATGGAGCTCCTAGAAAACACGCACACTTGGGAGGTTCTGACCAAAAAATTGTAGTCACCGCTGAAAGGAAGTACACTGTCCATAAAGAAGTTTTTATAGTGATTAAATGCTTAAATGCTTTTCAGTGGGGTAGTCCTAATGCAAAAGCAACGTTCACTGCGCATTCACATTAGGTCAACCCACCAGCTGATTTCGGCGGAGCCAGAACCTGACATAGTGCCAAGTGACATTGTCATTTGAATCAGGTAAGTGAGAAAAGGGGTTTCTTTCAGTGCCATGGGGAGGGGGACAAGTGAGAGAAGCACTATAGGAATAAAAAGTATTCCTAGCACTATAGTTTCCTTTTAAAAGTGATTCTCAATGTTCTATTCAATGATACTGTAAAGATTCTAAAGAAGTGACAATACTCCTTTAATAACAAAGCGTGAAGACAATACAGTAAGAGTCAGGCAGTTAGGTGCCATTACTATACCTGCTATCATTGTTATCACAGTTTGTTGAGGGTCTGCCAGATGTTGTGATTTGCCTCTCAGAAAGCAAAATATAGGGTGGGCCAAAATTCAGAGTAGGATTTGACAAGTAAATAACCTTTTTTGTTAGTTGTTAAAAAATGTTTATTGCAGGTACATATTATAGCATTATGGGTAGTTTCACGAAGGAACAATGAGCAAAATTCGTTGAATTTTATTTTCAAAATGGCAGGTCCATTATTTTGACACGCTTACCACTGCCACGCCAATGTAGGAACTGTGGTTTCAACAGGATAGGGCTACCTAGTCAAACAAATGTCCATACATTACGCATCCATTGTATGCAATATCATTGAAATGGGTTAATAAAAAAAAGTTATTGACAAAACACAGGGGTGCCGCGGAATGTTTCCCCCGGTGCTATAAGCATTACCGCTTAACAGGGGCTGTGGTCCTTTAATACCGTGACCGGGCACCTGTAATGTTGGCCAGATGGCAGGAAGTGACAGCCTGTCACTTCCTTCCAGAGTCATGCAGGGAGACAGCATGGGAGGAAGTGGAGGCAACTGCAGCAGGAGGGGAGTGGATCACGAAGAGCTCAAGACCCCTCACTGCCACCAGCAGCAACAGAACTCCAAGTCACCCTCCTGGACCCACAAGGTAAGCTAACAGGAAGGTGGCTGGAGATATTAAAATATGTGTGTATGTATGAATGTGAGTGTGTGTGTGTATGAGTGTGTGTGTGTCAAAGTGTGCATCTGTGTGTGTGTGTGTCTGTGTGTGTGTGTGTATATATATATATATATATATATATATATATATGTCAGTGTGCTTCTGTGTTTGCACTCACATCTGTGTGCCATTGTGTGTTTTTATGTCAGTGTGTGCAGGGCCGCCATCAGGGGGTGACAACCATAACAGTTGTCACGGGCCCGGCGGCCCTGGGGGCCCGACCGACCCGGGCCCCACGTGTGGGGCCAATCGGGTGGCCCACACACTTAGGGCCACCCGATGAGCCCCCTCCTTCAGGGGCCCGGTCAGCGCTGTGGCCGTTGTATAGCGCGACCGGGCCCCTTTAAAAAAAAATAAAAAAATCAGCCGCAAGTGCTGCTGGGAGGAAGTGGTCACCTCCTCCCAGCTCACTCCGTGCGGGAGGAGCGCGCGCGCGCCCAGCCGTGAAGAGGGAGAGCCAGGCAGTGAAGAGGGAGCAGCGCGGACTCCCATCATCCCCAGCCACCCTCCTGCAAAGAAAAGGTAAGAGACAGGAGGGTGGCTGGAAAATGAGCTGTGTGTGTGTGTGTGTGCGTGCATGTATGTATGTCCGTATGTGTGTGTCTGTATGCATGTATGCCTGTCTGTCTGTGTATGTCTGTCTGTCTGTATGCATGCATGTCTATGTATGTATGTCTGTATATGTATGTCTATGTATGTATGTCTGTCTATCTGTGTGTATGTCTATGTCTGTATGTGTGTCTGTATGTATGTATGTCTATGTATGTATGTCTGTCTGGATGCATGCATGTCTGTATGTCTATGTCTGTCTGTCTGTATGCGTGTATGTCTGTCTGGATGCATGTATGTGTATGTATGTCTGTCTGGGTATGTATGTCTGTCTGTATGTGTATGTCTGTATGTGTATGTCTGTATGCATGTATGTCTATGTATGTATGCCTGTCTGGATGCATGCATGTCTGTCTGTATGTCTGTGTGTATGTCTATGTCTGTCTGTCTTTCTGTATGTATGTGTGTCTGTATGCATGTATGTGTGTGTATGTATGTCTGTATGCATGTATGTCTATGTATATATGTCTGTCTGGATGCATGCATGCATGTCTGTATGTCTATGTCTGTCTGTCTGCGTGTATGTCTGTCTGTATGCATGTATGTCTGTGTGTCTGGATGCATGTATGTGTATGTATGTCTGTCTGTGTATGTATGTCTGTCTGCATGCATGTCTGTCTGCGTGTATGTATGTCTGTCTGCATGCATGTATGTCTGTCCGTATGTCTATGTATGTCTGTATGCATGCATGTATGTGTGTATGTCTATGTATGTATGTCTGTCTGTATGTATATGTCTGTATGTATGTATGTCTGTATGCATGTATGTCTGTATGCATGTATGTCTGTATGCATGTATGTCTATGTATGTATGTCTGGATGCATGTCTGTGTGTATGTCTGTATGTATGTCTGTGTGCATGTCTATGTCTGTCTGACTGCATGCATGTATGTCTACGTATGTATGTCTGTCTATGTATGTTTGTGTATGTATGTATGCATACATGTATGTCTGTATGCATGTATGTCTATGTATGCATATATGTATGTCTGTATGTCATTATATATGTATATATGTATGTCTGTATGAATGTATGTCTGCATATCATTATGAACGTAGGTCTGTGTGTATGTGTGTATGGATGTCTGTATGCATGTATGTCTGTCAGTATGTCTGTATATATGCATGTATGTCAGTCTGTATGTATGTATGTATGTATGTATGTCTGTATGCCATTATGAATGTATGTCTGTGTATGTCTTTATGCCATTATGAATGTATGTGTGTATGGATGTCAGTGTCTGTATGTATAAATGTGTGTGTGTGTGTATGTATGTATGTATGTATGTCGGTGTCTGTATGTATGTGTCTTTATGTCCTCTTGCATGTGTGTCTGTATGTATGTTAGTATGTGTCTGTCTGTCACTATGTATGCCTGTATGTATATCTCAGTATGTGTGTGTCAGTATGTATGCCTGTATGCGTGTATGTCTGTTTCAGTATGTGTGTCTGTTAGTATGTATCTGTGTCCTTTTGTATCAGTGTGTGCGTTTGTGTCTGTGTGTGGACCCAGTGGGCGGTATTTGGAGGCGGGCCCCAGACCCTGAGCTGAGTTAGGGGCCCTAAAATTTCTGGTGGCGGCCCTGAGTGTGTGTATCTGTATCATGGTGTGTGCATATGTCAATGGTTGTGTGTGTCAGGGTTCGTGTGTGTGTGTATATGTCGGTGTATGTGTGTGTTAAGGTGTTTATATGTGTCAGTATGTGTCGGTGTGTATCTATGTGTGTGTGTCAGTGTCTATATGAATTTGTGTGTATGTAGATCTGTGTAAGTATGTATGTGTGTTTGTGCATACATCCAAGCAGTCATTGGGGTGCCTTGGAAATATATTGACATATTAAGGGCACCTTGAACCTAAAAAGTTTGGGAACCCCTGCTCTAACCCTACTCTGAATTTTGGCTCATCCTGTGTAAGGCAAAAAAGAACTGAAGTCAACACTGAGAGTAAAAATAATAAAAATCAAAGAAAAAAATTACTTGCGCACAATCCCAAATACCTATGCAGATTTAAATAACTGGAGATTTAATGTCACTCCAATGGCCTTTTAAGTGTAAGCTCACCTGCCACATCAAGGAAAAACCTTTTAGGTGAGTCCCACACTAATATTTCACCTTACTGCTTTTAGCTAAAAGGCAAAGTCTCTGAAACAGAAATGGGCATTCTTATGAGCACTACACACTTATTAACCCTTAATAGGGAACACATGGGGTGGGTGGCAGTACTGATGTTAACCTTTTGCTTCCCAAAAAGCAAGATGCTAGTCACATTGTACTTGAAAGAGTTAATACATTTTAGTAAGAAATAACTGATGTTGATCAGATCACAATCAGCTGCAAGGTAATGTTCTTCCAAAAAGGAATTACATTCTTGTAATTTCCAATGTGGGAACAATTTTTGTTATAATTAGGCCATTCTCAAATGACAATGTCCCTAACATTTATAATCGCTCCGTATTATTCAACAGGACACATCAAAATATTACATTAGGTTCAAACACAGGGTAAGTCTAATGTCGCGATTCTGCCCCGGCAGTGTATGCAAACACTCCATCACCCCTCAGCAATGTTAGTGTTAATTAAGTTTCACATTTTAGAGCTGAAATTGTGTTTGTGTAGCAGCTAAGGCAATCAGACTCATTGACATCCCACACGCTGTGGCATTCCTGGGAAAGTCAGCCACAGAACGCCAATTATTGTTATTGCCCAAACGAACGTTTAGCTTTGTTCCCTTTACATTAGAAGCCAATGGATTTCTACGAACTAAACATTCATCATTAATAGTGAAAATATTACATAAACATTACTCTGTGTAGCATTTGGTAATGACACTTAATGTGGGGTAAATTATACACAGAGCCTAGCGTTCTGTTATCAATAATTACACTTGCAGTACACTGTATTCGTGTCCTATAACAGACAATAGAAAATCCCTTGTGTGTTGGAATTGTGGGAAAGCTATGCCAGAAGGTAATGTTACACTGTACAACCTTTTTCTGACTTTCACAGATAGAGTGTATATGATGTGTATGAGCCCACATACTTTAGAATTACTTTAAGAGGCCAGTAATGGAAGTAAAGAATTAATGGCAAAAAGCAGAAACTTATGACTAAAGTTTAAATATTATAATTCGGCCTACAGGGATCTTTTGTCTATGCATGAGCTTGGTACTGGATAGAAATGCATTTCTCCCCTCTTTGCTGACAAATGCATACACACAGTTATACACAAAGTCATGCACACACACACTCATTTTTCTTTGGTTAAAGCTATCAAGTAAGTAACCAGAGCTAATGCTATTTTAATGCTTAAGTACCTGTATCAAATATAAACATTTTTACTTACGTTTATTTTGGAATTTAATCCATAAAATATTCTTCACCTTCATTTATACTCAAAGAATGATTACAAACCTGAAGCCACTGGTCACTAATTAGTGCCTGCAAGTGTACTGAAAATGACTGCTCGCCCTGATTTTCAAACAGTAAAGCAAGTTTACATGGGTCATATCATTAATACAGTCAGGGAGGGGGGAAGAAGGGAATGGGCCATACCCTCTCACTGATAGCATAACATTAGCCTTCCAGACATTGATAAATATTTGCTACAGCATTTTAAATACTGTATGTGGCCATTATGCTCATATGCAGACATTCATTTTACATTCTGTTGTCATATTTAGTAAGTAGCATTGCCTACATGGTCTTTTCAAATGCCTATAAGCAAGGTATTGGACCATTTTAATGTATCTGTTTTGCCACACCTATTATACGTGAGAAATGTTTCTTTTTTTGCTTTTACACATAAGCACCATTGTTACTGAACATGCATATGTGTGATGTCATACCATACAGCAAGCTAAATATACCTCTCAAGTGATATCATCTATATCATTCTGGTAGAGTATTTTCAAAGTACGGATAAAATTTAAATTTTAAAAGATGGTGAACAGTAAACACCCAGTGTGTTAGCGATCTCTAGCTGTAATATTAGTACATATAAAATATACAAAGAGAAATGTATTTATTGATACCAGCTAGGAAATGAATGTTAGAGGAAAGCAAGGATTGGCCGAAAGATTCCATTGTTTTCCTGGATGAGCTTATAGACACCAGAAGTGGATCAGATTCCAGAGATTTCCTGCAATAGAGAAATGGCAACAGGTAAACGATTTGTTCACTTTTGTTTTAGTGTACAACTGTAGATTATCCTAGCTTTAGTGTACCTATAATCTTAATTTTATTAATGACAGGAGGCGAGTATTTGCTTAAGTCTCTCTTTACTAGAACTCCACAGCAGCACAGAAAAACAACCAATCAGAAAAAAGTTAGGTACTATAAAACTCCCCTCCCCATGCATCATTTCCTCTTTCAAGCTGCGAAAAAAACAGAATAAAAGGCAGAAAACATAATGGGGAAGAAACAAAGTCCTAGATACAATGAATTCAACAATGTCCACCATCTGAGAAGAACTGTCAAATTAGATAGCGTTGATGGACTGTAAACTGAAACGAGAGAAAAAACAGAATCTTAAAGGTTGATAATCCAAGGCAATGTACTCTGAATAAACATGTAGGCACTCAATGTAGCAGCCCAAAATTACCTTAATAGGTAGATATCCCAACCCTACTTATGAAAAAACATAAGAACAGATGACAGGTAGCAGAGACAACAAGAAGAGTTGCATACGTACCTGATTAATTCAAACTATTCAAATTAAACAAGGGAGGGATAAGAATGGGTGGGAAATACTCGCCTCCTGTCATTAATAAAATTAAGATTATAGGTACACTAAAGCTAGCATAATCAATAATTTTATAACATGACAGGAGGCTTCGTATTTGCTGTTTTAACGCTCAGTCAACAAATCCAACGCTGTTTGTTTCGCTGGTACCTATTCCGGGAGATATCAGAGCAATCCTAAATGGACTTTCCAACTGTGATAAATAATCGATGAATATGCTAGCCAACGAAGCATCCCAAATACGGAAAAAACACCCTCCGTTGACAGATCCATTGTACGTGGGTTGTGACCTATTTCCTAGCAGCCGGTCCATGAGCAGCCAAGCTGACCTATTAGCCATTTACCTGTAGTTGTAAAATGTCGAAGGTCCTTTGTGTACTTAGGGCCGTGAGAAGAAACTGCCATCATGTCTCAATTCTTGATGTGTAAGGTGGCTCCTCCAAACATGCTGGGGTCGCCCGGCGATGTGGCCTTACCGGTAGATCTCCAATCTTGAGGAATGCGCCTAAGTCCACCACCATTTCCGTAATAGAACCGAGTAGGATCTTTCATTCCCTCATGGCCTACACAGTGACATGTCTCATCCGAGAAGAAATTTTTTATGTCGGCAAGAGTGTGGTCAAACCAGCCGTGTCCTAAGTGATTCCAATATTCCAAATGGACTGTGTAATCCTCGGCTGCGGTAGAGAAAGGACTCCAAAGGGACATCCAATCAAGGTCTTAAACTGAACTTGTGTGGTGGAACGGTGGTCGACTATTCTGGGAAAAAAGTGAATCCCTGAAATACTCAAAAGGGATGGGAAACGTAATCCGGAGTTGAGATTTCCATCCAGATATATTACGGTCTAAGAGTGAAAAGAAATACGGATGCAATCGTGATTGGGACCCGTATAACAACGAAGAGTCCTCATGTGCCGTATAGAGAGAGTGAAACAATCCGATTACCCATATGTAATGCTTACATGAATTTAAATGGAAAACAACTGCAGATCTCTTAGGATTTAGATTGATGACTAGGATATTAGAGAATAACACAGGTACTGTATCTTTAAATAAGTGGATGTTTGTTAAGCGGAGTAATCAGCTTCTGGTATACATGCAGTATATCAGATAGGAGTTTGCCAGTCCATGGAAACGGAGCAAAATAAGAAATGAAAGTTGCAGCAGGAATGATTAGTTTTGGGGTTAGAGGCAAGCAGGCTTGAGAGCATGCAGTCTCCTATTACGGATTCAAATATGACTTAGCTTTCAATGGTGGAAGTCCAGGTTTCCCTAAGTTCTCCTCCGGGAAGGGAAGAGGTTAAGCAGGAAGAAGAAGATCCAGTTACAAGCCGCGGTCGAGGTGAGGAGAAGGTGGGTCAAATAGTTTTCCAGTCCGGGTTCGGTGCACAAAAAGGTTAGAGGAATCTTGCTAGCCGGTTTGATTTCGCGGTAACGCTTTTCAATAATCCAGCGTCTTGAATCTGGCGCGGTCTCATTATGTAGCGTGGGGAGACCGCATCAGAGTAGGGGGTGTGGCTAAGCTCCGTCAACCCGGAAGAGACAATGTAACGGCAATACCGGCAGTTGACATGACACCATATTACGATCCTGTTCCATGTCCAACCTGTCAACATTCGTATAGGGGTACCTGGTCTACACGCCACCTACAAGATAGGGTATAATATATTGAGACCCCTAGGTCCCTGTACCCTTGACTGTCCGGACACGTATCTCCCGAGTAGGCCCTAGGATAAGGGACCCAGGAATGTGGGTTCGATAACCGAAGTCCAGGTCTCCCTATAGTGGGATACCTCCCTTCTTAGTTTGGAGTCCAGCGAATACATAGCGTTCTCCAATACGCAGGCAAGGCGTAAAGTCCCTTCGCTCACAACAGGTGGTTCCAGAGAGCAGATATGATGACAAAAACAAGGGTCTATCGTCAATCGTCCGAATCATGTGTTGTCCCATTTTAGCATGTCGATAGCCCTATCTGAGTCTGCTACACATCTTGAGCCGCACTCTGGCGGTAGGTTGCGACCCGACTTTGACGTCCGTGTAGTAGTAAGGGCATACCGGGTTCCTCCATAGAGTCTCGTACGTCTTCTTGATGGTAGTTGAAAAGGTGGGTTAGTGAGACCCCAAACCAAGATGGCTCCCGTGAGGGATACAGAGTAGAAACGGAGGGTCCTCCATCTCCAAACCATGTTCTTGAGATATGTGCTCAGAGGAGTAGGGGCAGTCCAGTCATCTTATCTCAAGATTGTTAATGACCAGGGAACTCAAGTCAACCCGGGTTTCCGGTCTTTCCATTCGATCCATGCGTATAGTGTGCCTGCAGACCGGGTAGCGGGCCTTCCCCAGTCCTGTTACCCGAGTAAGGCAGTGTCCATTTGCTCCCTGAAGATCTCAGTCTCTCATGTCATCATGATATGGGAGAAAATGTCTGCGCAATTTTTTCCCAATGGTCCAGATAGCTAAACCAGAATGCAATTGTCTGTCATATAGCGCAGAATATACCAAAACCTGCACTCTTGTAATACTGGAGGCTCATCCGTTAGCATTACCACCTCCAGGAGTCTCCTCCCGTTATACCTCTGTGAGTATTTCTCGCGTGTGGTGCAGTGGTCCGGATCCAATAGATCCATTACAGGAGGTGAAATAGAGGGATCCAGACTGAATATGTAAATCCTGCAAGAACAGGCAGCCCTTTATAACAAATTTGGTATCACGTCGTTAGATCAAATTGAATGCAGGAGGGACGCCCCTCGATGCAGACATCATTGTCCTGTACGGGTACGAGCCTGTGTGATGAACAAATGGACAGCATCGTAGTGATTTGTGAGTATGAGAGAGCCACACTCTCTAATAATGTGACCGAACTCTGTGTCAGCGTTCGGCTGATAGCCTGAGCAGGCTGGACCCGTTAATAACCAAACAGTCGCATCAACATCCATGACTGGTTCTCTCTATGAGAAATTGACACTCAAAACATGTCCTCTGTAACCAGCTCGGTATCAGGCTGAGGTTGAGGGAGGGCTGCGCCCTCTAATAACAAATCAGTGTCCGGTTCCGTATATGAGAGGGGTTCACTCTCTGCTCGCAAAAATTAGAATATTGTTCTTGGATCGAGGTGATGGAGGGCCGCACCCTCTTGTAATCCAAACTAGAGTCCCTTAGAGACCCAGGGTGACCAACTGCAGGTGTACACCATTTGCTAATATCAGCATAAGACTGAGATCCTGAGGTGGGTCTCTCTCTGATCATGAGACCTCTTTCTGAATCGGTCATCTGAGGTGGAATCAACCGGCAATAAACCATGGGCCACGTCCATCCTAAATGGCAGAAAGGGATAGTGAGAAAATGCAAAGCTCAGAAAACAAAGATGGAAACTACCAACTGACCACCTGGATCTCGTGCGCGCGCGCGGGGTCCAGGATGACCGTCGGTAGCCTGAGGAAAGCTGGAGGTCGGGGGAGGTCAAGTCAGGCCTCTCGACGACCCGAGCGATAGACCAATTGGAAGGCTCAAAAACCAAGAAACGACAAATAAAGTAGAGAACGGTAAATACGTACCTCCGGCGTCTGAGCACTGGTCCCCGCCTGTGCGAAACTCTCCTTGGAGATGTGCAACTGCCAGGTTGGAATAAACTGCGGTGGTGCACCCAGGGATCCTCATAAAAAACCTTGCCCCTCAGGGCATGAGGTTTAGGGCCTTCACCCTTCCAATCATATTGAGTTGCCCATATACTGGTGTCCTCTCGGATAGTAAGGCAGCAGTGGTTGCCTGGACACCCACCCATCTCCATGCCCATAGTGGGTACTGGGCTTTTCTCAGTGATATCCTCCCAGGCCTGCGGCCAAAAGGGGGTTTCGGGCCCAGATAGCTCACGCCTAACAAAGGGCACAGATAGAGGAGGCCAGTCAGAAGGGCACGGACATAGCAGGCCAATCAAATGGGCACAGACCTAGCAGGCTGTCTTAATGGGCACAGACCTAGCAGGCTGTCTTAATGGGCACAGACATAGCAGGCCAGTCAATGGGGCACAGACATAGCAGGCCAGTCAATGGGGCACAGACATAGCAGGCCAGTCAATGGGGCACAGACATAGCAGGCCAGAAAAAATGGCGCAGACGGAGCAGGCCAAGTCCCTTAGCAGTGGTGCATCAATTAGCGGTAAGGGTCCTTGTTAAGGAAGTGTGCCTTATCCGCGTCATAATAGGTCCTGGGGCACCTTGCGATAATGGGCCGGATGTAGGCCTCTAATACAGTAGTTAAGGTGCCTGCGGGGTACAGACTCCCACTAGAAGCAAGTGTATGAAGTATGGTGTAGTACACTGTGTGGGATCTTACAACTGTCCGCCAATGAATAACCACATGCAGAATCCAATAAACATAGAGTAAACTGAAGGCAGGAATAATATATGCACAGCGAATGTCTTTTAAAATTATCATATGGATATCTCTACTTTTTACCGTCATTTTCCCATACCGGGTATCAAAACCAAGTGCAAGTGTAGGAAGCTGACAACTGGGTGATCCTGAAGTATGCCTTCACACCAGAGAGGTACTTGAAAGAAGTGGGAACAATGCTCCTGCATATGACTAAAAGTGCATAATGTATGACCGTACGCCATTTTAACCAGTATCCGCATGGATACCTCAGATGGA
The DNA here is from genome assembly GCF_036172605.1 of Pelobates fuscus. Classification (NCBI taxonomy): domain Eukaryota; kingdom Metazoa; phylum Chordata; class Amphibia; order Anura; family Pelobatidae; genus Pelobates; species Pelobates fuscus. Next base: position 46,488,765 of record NC_086318.1, on the reverse strand, counting down.
TACCTAACATGTGATTACCAATCCTAAAACAAATCCCCAAATAAATATGCTATAGGAAAATTTAAGGTCTGCAACATATTGGAAAAAATTTAAATAAAATGAAGGTTGGGGGACCTTTTAAATAGGTTGCGGTATATACACAGTTTATAATAATAACTTAAAACCAACCCATAGCAACTTTCCCTAAAAACCTTAGTTACAACCATAAACAAAAATACTGCAGAAATAAACTTATTTGATTGTGTAAGCATGACAGAAACTTACATTGCAGGGAAACAATAATACTTCTGGCTCCCTACTTCTGTCCCGGTGTATCTCTGACAGTGTGGGGGGGAGAGCTTGCTATTGCCCTCTCCTCCCCAGGCGACCACGTGCTGAGGTTCCGGTCGGCTGGCGTAAGCGATCAAACCGCACCCCGTGACCAGTTGGGAAGAGATCACAGGTGGGGCAGTGTTAAAGCTCCCCCCTCTCCCTGGCGGACACACGCGGTCCACGGATAGAGCCGGCCGCAGAAGCGGCCACGTGCAGAGGCTCCGGTCAGCCGGCGTGCGCTAGCACAGCACCCCGCGACCAGAGGGAAAAGAAACCACACAGGTTGGACACAGAAGGGACCGCTGGAGGTGTATTCCATGGTCCCCGAACTCGGGGAGATCGAGGAGGCAGAAAAGGCCGGCCTCCTGAAACCCCGGGCTGCAAAAAAATGAAAAAGCCAAAAAACGGGGTAGGCATAGAAGGGTGATTAAAGGGGACAGAGAGGAGAAAGAATCCCCAGAGGAGGAGTATGGAAAACCATAGAAACATAAACTCCCCACAAACCCCAGAGCAATAGGCAGAGGGGTATAAAGTTACTCACACAAACAAGTCCCCAAATAATAAAATAAGTAAAACACTGTAAGTAAAATCATACAGCCACCCACTAATATTAGCAGGAGTCAGTGGTACTCTGACCTGATCTGATGCGGAGCAGCAAAGAAAGAGGGAATGTTGCATGGGGAGGGGAGTTTTATAGTACCTAACTTTTTTCAGTTTGGTTGTTTTTCTGTGCTGCTGTGGAGTTCTAGTAAAGAGAGACTTAAGCAAATACGAAGCCTCCTGTCATGTTATAAAATTCCAGGTAGATCGATATGCACCACCGCAGAATACATACAAGACTTTTAAGCTTAAAGGAACACTATAGTCTCCTAAATTACGTTAGCTAAATAAAGCAGTTTTAGTGTATAGATCATTCCCCTGCAATTTCACTGCTCAATTCACTGTCATTTAGGAGTTAAATCACTTTGTTTCTGTTTATGCAGCCCTAGCCACACCTCCCCTGGCTATGACTGACAGAGCCTGCATGAAAAATAAACTGGTTTCACTTTCAAACAGATGTAATTTGCCTTAAATAATTGTATCTCCATCTCTAAATTGAACTTTAATCACATACAGGAGGCTTTTGCAGGGTCTAGCAAGCTATTAACATAGCAGGGGATAAGAAAATCTTAATTGAACAGAACTTGCAATAAAGAAAGCCTAAATGGGGCTCTCTTTATAGGAAGTGTTTATGGAAGGCTGTGCAAGTCACATGCAGGGAGGTGTGACCAGGGTTCATAAACAAAGGGATTTAACTCCTAAATGGCAGAGGATTGAGCAGTGAGGCTGCAGAGGCATGTTCTATACACCAAAACTGCTTCATTAAGCTAAAGTTGTTCAGCTGACTATAGTGTCCCTTTAAAGGAACACTCCAGGCACCCAGACCACTTCTGCCCATTGGAGTGGTCTGTGTGCCAACTCCCACTACTCCTAACCCTGCAAGTGTAATTATTGCAGTTTTTTATAAACTGCAATAATTACCTTGCAGGGTTAACTCCACCTCTAGTGGCTGTCTACTAGACAGCCACTAGAGGTCACTTCCTCCTTCATAGCACAGGAAACATGTGCTAGAGCGTCGCTGGACGTCCTCACGCTGTGTGAGTACCTCCAGCATCGCTCATTTCCCCATTGGAAACCATTGAAATTATTTTTCAATGCTTTCCTATGGGGAGCGCTAATGCGCATGCCCGGCATTGCCGCACATGCGCATTAGGTCTCCTTGGCCGGTAGGCGGGATCAGTCTCACCCACCGGCCGACGCAATGCAGAGGAGGAGCGGCGCGGAGGAGGAGACAACGACGGAGGACATCGTCGCTGCCTCAGGTAAGTGACTGAAGGGGTTTTCACCCCTTCAGTAACCGGGGTTGGGGGGTGGGAGGGAGAGGGAACTTCCAGTGCCAGGAAAACGGTTTGTTTTCCTGGCACTGGAGATTCCCTTTGAGGAAAGTGGATTTGAAATGGAGATTTTTAAAAACATTACTGAAGAAAACAAGCTGGATAGAAATGTTATTATTTATTCTATGGAGAATGTAAAACACAATTTTTATTTTTTTATTTTATTTAATCGGGTAGATTTTCAGTAAAAAACAACATATTATATACACGGGCAGACAATCACAATGTGCAATTCCTCGATTTCTAGAGTTTCCTTTGTATTTCTGGTTCATTCTCACACTCCTCTAGTTAAACGTGTATTATAAGATATTTTTTTCTCATCCAGTCGCACACATATGTTCTTAGTAAAAACTGCTCCCATTACCTTTAAATGCCACTGTAAGAAATACTCATTTTTTTTCGTAATTTTGACATTTTGATTGCTGCATAATTTAAATTAGTTCCTCAATGCTGCCAGATACGTATAACAATAGAGATAGTATAAGCATCTGAAAGTGGCTTTCCCATGTTTTCCATCTCGAAAAAGTATTAATAAGCATTAGGAGAATCAGGATTTACAAGGAACGATATCTAAAGGTTAAATTCCTAATATCCAACGGGGATCGCACAATAAAATTCATATATTTCATATCACATTGAAGTGGAAAGCTTTTAATGTGCTCCATGCCTTAAAGAATGAGTCATTTATATTTCATACATGGAAAATTTGGCTCGTTTAACCAGTAGAGTACTTAAGAAGTGGAACGCAACTTGTTTTTTTAATATCAATAAAAAAACGAAATGGTATCTAAGGCAACGTAGATTTTTTTTACTCAATTAAACAACAGTGGTTGTTTATTTGTTTGTCATTATCAAAGGGAAATTCCACTGCCCTATTCCAAAAAAAGAAAATACCATTGCTGTTTAGTATGTATACCCCTAATGAAAACATGCATGCATTTAATGAGCAACCAGGAATCAACTGGACCTGCTGTCTGATGACAGCCAGGGAGGTGTAACAATGTTATACATGTGCCAATTTCTATTACAATCTCCACTTTTTGTAAAAGGAAAAGAAGAGGACTTCAGCAAGCTAAAGTGCTTCAGATCGTCCCTTTAATATTTATCATATACACTGCAACATATTTTTTTTCAGTAGGTTTAACACCAAAGCTGTTTAAATCTTCAGTTTAACCCCAGTTATCTTCATCATTCAGCTTCAAACATGTTTTTTGTTCGAGACAGTGCTCTGGGACACATGGAATTGTCACCTGTCAAAAGAATTAGCAATTGCTATAAGATAAAGTGACACCGCAAGCTACAATGGCTAAAATCAGTTACGAAGGGAAGTCAGTTTAAAGATCTGTGATATTTGTTATCACACGTGGAGGTGGGTTTACAATCATAACTGAGCTCAGCCAGATCGATCTCACTAGAATGAGCACTAAAAAAAAGTGCTAGGGAAATAGCAGACATGAGCCCCAGGCATAGGCAACCTTCGGCACTCCAGATGTTTTGGACTACACCTCCCATGATGCTTTGCCAGCATTATGGGTGTAAGAGCATTATGGGGGATGTAGTCCACAACATCTGGAGTGCCAAAGGCTGCCTATCCCTGCATCTAAATTATACCTGCAGACAGTGATATTTGTCACTGTTTGCCACTATAAGCTGTATAAAATAAAATTGTGGGGGGCGGAGGGGAAGCAAGCTAATGTCTGTGAGATCTAGGCATGTCGTAAGAGAATCAGTCAGGTTTCTTCATTAAAAATCAACAAATAAATAAATAAAAGAACAAGGGGTTTTGAGACCATGTAAAAAAAAAAAAAACAGAACAGGCCTGATGAGTGGCCTCTCCTCTTTCAACATGGGCTGCTGAGTGAAAAGTAATTAAAGGGGATTAAAGGGTCTCTGGGTTTTTATTTAGGCCCCTCCACCCCCTCTATTTAGCCAAATTTCCCTGCAAAGCACCTATTATTATTATTAATTCTTCACTGTGCTGAATCCTTATTCCAGGTGCCACCATCTTTTGATAACTTGCAGTGCTGCCTTCTTCTGCCTGTGACTGTGCGACAGGATCTAATTCGATGGAGAGCAGTACTATACAGTCAAGCAGCGTTCTTAATGAAAGAAATGAAAGAAAGGTAAGTTTGGGATGATAGAGCCACTATAATTAAATACATCCCAGGAAATGTCCAGTCTCGATGGCCTGTTAACTGTTAGCCGTTTGAACCCAGAAGATGTTCAGATGTGTACATCCAAAAATGTAGCATCGCCCTGCAGAATTATGGTTAGAAAATTGCTGCAAGACAGAGATGAAACTGGTCCACGGAGACCATTTCTAACAGTGCTTCCTCTGTAAATTCTGAATTTTTGATCAATAATGAATTACCTTTTCCTTTATTAGGAATTTTTGAGACTTTGAGTTGAGAAGAAGTGATTAACAGGCATAGAGACCAGTGTTTATCCAGCAGTATTTAAAAAACAGAACTAATTAGTACATTCTAAACAAGTAAGGTATTTTATCCAGAGCAATGCAAAAAAAGTTCTCTGTTTATAGTTGGTTTTTTGTTCAGACAATAATCATTGCTTTTTTTTCAACCTCCGATAATAAAGATTGTTAACCAACAATATCACTCATGGAATTAAAACATTTTAAATGCAAAATACTACCAAGTTTTTAGCACCAGTTTTACGACGTTGTATGTTATGAAGTCAGTCCCCAGTTACAGCACAAAGTCACATTTATTAAAATTAAATGTAAAACAAGAATTCTTATTTCACATACGCACTCAGTTATTTGTGTGTGTCTTGGACTCAGACTCAGAATAGTTCATGCCCATTTACATTGCCACTCATTTGCACAAAAGTTAGGATCCCTCTCCTCTGTGATTTACTAGACGTAACTTGCTCATGCTTTGGAAATAAATGGTTGATGAAGTCAAAAAGTCAAAAAATCTAGGCAAGCTTGAAATGTTGTGCCAAAACTTACTACATACTGAGAACAGTAGTTACTAAATCCTTTTTCCTCCAAAAAGTGCGCAGAACACAATTTAAGTCCCACTTACCTTCATCTTTTGTTCTAGCACAAATTTTTACTGTAGAGAGACACATACTCCATTTTGTCCCTCTAATTTTCTGCGGAAGGACTCAAAATTGCACTCGACCCTCTATAGCGAACGATAGTGGCTAAATACCAATCCAACAGCCAGCAAGGAGTGAGGAAGGAGGCTCTGAAAATTCAAAGCACCATAACCACAACAGCACAGTGAATGACGTAATTTTTTTACCTTGGGCCCACCAAGCGATGCTCCCTGTCTCCCCATCACCACTCCATCAGCTAGAGAGCCAGACGCTCTTCAGTCTCAGACAGTGGTGCAGGTTTTGTGGTGCAGGTTTTTTTCGTGACCTCGTGACGATCAGATGACACTCTCAGCCAATCAGCTAGCCTCAACTCTGAAGAGCTAACAGAAGGCTTATGAGCTTCTGTCGGTTTGACTGGTTACAATAGGGGGCAGGCACTAGACATGTGCAATTAGTTTAGACATGTATGCTTACGAATGTCCGAAGTTCGAATTGCTGAATCTTTGAATTGCCGAAGTGCCGCACCGAACTGAATTGCCAAATTTCCGAAGTGCCGAAGTTCTTCAGATTTCTAAAAAGTGGTAAAACAAGAGAAAATTACGTGAATGATGACAGAAATCTTGACCAGTAAGCTAATTCCTGGCACTGGGAGCCCTAGATGTGTAAGTGGTTGTTGTGGCAGTCCGGGCACTGGGAGCCCTACAGATGTGTAAGCGGTTGTGGTGGTTAGGGTTAGGGGTTGCAGTTAGGGGTTAGGGAATCCTACAGATGTGTAAGTGGTTGTGGTGGCAGTCTGGGCACTGGAAGCCCTATAGATGTGTAAGTGGTTGTGATGGTTAGTGTTAGGGTTAGAGAGTCCTACAGATGTGTAAGTGGTTGTGGTGCGAAAGTGCTTTGGATTTCTGAAAAGTGGCAAAACAAGAGAGGGAGGCTTACGAATGTCCGAATTGCCAAAGTTTTGAATTGCCGAAGTTCCGAATTGCTGAAGTTCCGAATTGCCGAAGTTCAGAATTTCGGAAGTGCCAAACCAAATGCCATTGGTTCGAATTGCCGAAGCAGACAAATTGTTTTACTTACCCAAATTTCCAAACCGAAACAAATTTTTTGCCCATGCACATCCCTACCAGGCACTCTTTGCACAATACGCAATATAGCATGCTGTAGTAGATATGGTGCTTGGAGTATTTCTTAAATTATAATCCTACAGTGCAAGCTATTTTTAAAAACATAAATAAATTGATAGTAAAGGGGTTAACATCAACTAAACTCCATCTCTGTATTAAAAAGGTAAAAAGAAACAAATATTTCCTGGCGAACCAATTTTACCTCTTTCTCAATTCATAACTTTTGCCCATTAATCAAGCAATACCTCTTCTGTAATTATACCTCACGTCTTTAGACATGTAAAATGATGGTAGCTGTAACCATCTAGGAGCACATGTTATCATCCCTGAGGTAGACAGTAAGTTTGTTATCATCTCTTTGTATTCTCAATCACCTTAGTAATTTATCATACTCTTCTTTGTGAGCTTTATTTATTTAACAGACACCAACTAAGGCTGAAATTACGGAGTAGCTTGTGATTTTTTTTTTTTAAGGATAAGAAAATAAAGTGTTTTCTTCTTCAGGTTGTTCTTGTCAAAAAATTGAATTATGGCTTTATATTTGGAAATTCTAAAAATGGCATTTTCATGACAATGGTCAGCAACGACAGGCTTAGAAAGTCCTTGTTAAAAATAGGTAGATGACACACGAAGGTTCACAGCTACATAATGTCTACACTTTGCTGTTGGGCTTATCGTACTAAGAGGGTCTTAGTTCCATCTTGTTTTTTTGAGAGTTACATTAGTCATAGCCAACAGGTGGTCTATAATTATTTTCCAGAGAGTTAAATGCTGAAAATTCTAGACAAGGTTAATTTTTAAAAAATGAGATTTTAATCTATTAGCACCACATGTACAAACAGGTAGAAAGCCAAAAATTACAGCCTGATCTGTATCAGTGTTAATTTTGTCGACTAACAATGTTAGTCAGATTTTAGTCGACTAACATTTTTCAGATTTAGTTGACTAAAACTAGACTAAAACTAAAACAATTCAGATGACTAAAATACGACTAAAAATAAAATGGCTTATTTTAGTAAAAAGACTATGACTAAAACAAAATTTTAATTTGCCGCCAAAATTAACACTGCACAGAGGGGCTGTGAAAGGGGCAAAAGAGACAGACCAGGGCTTGAGAGAGAGAGACACCTGGATGGGCTAAGAGGACACAAAGAGACACAGAGTGGCTGGGGAAGGGGCCAAAAAAAACAGATCTACAGGAGATTTAGTCAACTAAAACTAAAGCAATTCAGATGACTAAAATATGACAAAAACTAAAATGGCTTTTTAGTCAAAAGACTATGAATAAAACTAAACTGAAATTTGCCGCCAAAATGAACACTGATCTGTATTGGACTAGTTATCGTCCTAAAGCATGGGCAATCTAGAAAAAATAAACTTATCTCATTTACACTGTGCAAATATTGCTTTGAATGATTGAAGACTTAAAATGTACCCAATCACATTATGTTTTGCATAAAACAATAAAAAATATAGTGAATAGTCGCTAATGAAAAAAAGGTGATGTTTTCATTTTAAAAGCCTGGATTATTTTCTCTGGATACTGTGTGAAAGTTAAATGTTTTGAAGTACATTATGAATTGAAATATTAAACACCATGTCCTATAAAATGAAACTCTACGTAAACATGCTAGTTTCACCAGCTTTTGATAAAGTTTTAATGCTTGGATTTTTGGCAAATTCTGTGCGTTTTTTTTTTTTGTTTTTTTTAAAGATGGTAAATTATCCAAAAACGTCAGACATATCAGCATCTAGGCTAAGGCTTCATTTATTGGGTTACACCCAGGTCTACGAACTAAGGCATATGGGTGTGTAAACCCTTAAACTGTCCCCCTCCTCTCTTTAGTCTACTTAGAGATCACAGATTTAATTTAAACAGAAATGTCCACGTTCATATCTTTTGGACAGATCCTCCACATTAGATGCCAGAAGGCCATGACATCAACTTTATGTGTTAGCTAAAAAAGATATTGAATTCATAAGTGGTTGGAAAGCTAATGGTGGCAGGAATTGTGGGAAGGAAAGTGGAATTAATACTTCATCCAAAAACAACTGAAAATATTTCCTTTCCCCGCCCCTCCAAAAAAAAGGAGAAAAAAAAAAACATCTCAAGTAAAAAAAACCGCTGCAAATGAAGCCAAATCAGATACATTTTGAATATTTCTTGGGCATACCTCAAAACTTAATATTTACTATTATTCTTGCTACGAACTTGTTACAGGTCTGATGAGCTCATAGTTATTTTTCTGCGGTAATGGCAGTATAAATGTAGTGCAACGACCATTAAAAATTAAAATTAATAGTAGCTCTTGGTCATTAATCACTGCTCTCTATAGCTCATGTGACTTGTCAAAATTAAAGCTGATAACGAGAGAAAATAACAGAAAACAGCAGTTGCAAAACATATATCCATTATTTGTGTTAGTAGATTTTTGGACGATTTTCAAGGTAACTTGCTAGTTTATAGTACATAGAACATTCCAAACCTTCATCTGCGTTACAAGACTAGAAAGTGAGTAATTAGCAAGTCTACACGGAGAACAATCATTGCATTTGCTCATCTAAATCTTTTGGAATTGTCTTAAATAATAAAGAGCCAAACTGTAACATTTCATGTAAACCATCTAATCTTTTTCCCCTCTATTGTGGTGTTCTGTGCTTTGTAACCTGAGCACACATGAACATCGTTAGTTCCTTTGGATGTAATTATATCATTCTTGGATGAATTCTTCATAGCTGTCATCGCTATCTGCTTAATGATGATAGTGGCATAAAAAAACTATTTGCTGGTATTTGTGCAATGCACCTTTCAAGGCCTGGGTGTAAGTGTTCTTTGATTAAGATGGCTGTAACTTTGTATATTCTGCAAAGACTCTGCACAATAGGTGACATGCCATCTTAGTATGTGTATGGGGGGTGAAACTGAAAGGCTTACTCCAAGTACCATGACCACTTCAGTGACCTGAAATGGTCATGGTGCCTGAAGTCTGTGTGTGAGCAGTGTTTTACTTTGCAATGCTGCACATACCTAGTTTATCCCAGTGCTGCCAGAGGCATAATTCTACAACTGTCAGCGTCATTGGGGTGTCATCAGTCAACCCGGAACTAGAGTTCTTAGTTGGTTAATATAAATTCTTTGCATATTTCTATGCACAGAATTGCATTCATTGGCTGAGAGAGGTCAGCTTATGTTATACCAGTGGTTGGCAACCTTCGGCACTCTAGATATTTTGGGCTACACCTCCCATGATGGTTTGCCAGCATTATGGCTGTAAGAGCATTATGGGGGATGTAGTCCACAACATCTGGAGTGCTGAAGGTTGCCTACCCATGCTATAGACCAATGAATGGAATTGGCCTCACCATCTGGACCTGCAGCTTTGAAGAAGCTGAATTCGCACCATTAGAGCAGGAAGGACCAATGGCCTATACCCAGGTAAGAGGGCACGCTTTTGCAAACTTTTGTATTACTGGGAAATGAGGTAAATGTACTCCTCTCGTCATCGCTACTACTGTCCACTGTTGGGGCTATGATGCTTGGAATAAACTTTGAGAGGTTACCTGAAGTTTTCCTCAACAGCCACCTTCCAGTATCCATCTATATCTTCTGGCACTTCATCTGGCAGGAGTCGCACCAACGTTGTTCTCTTTGACAAAAGCACTACTCATAATTCTGTAGAGGATCCTGAGAGACTTTGGGATCTTGTGTAGATATTGTGTGGACAAACTCTTGGAATGCAAAGAAAAATGCCTGTTGCCTTAGAACTGCAAACTGACAAAGCATAATTGTCTTACGAAATCTTTTTGTTGCTTTGGATTTTACTTTTATGAAAAGCCTTATGTACAGAGGTGGGTTTGGACGGGGTGCAGGGAGGCAATTGTACACCAGGCTGCCCTAAATCCAGGGCCAGCCTTTGGGGTGTGCGAGCTGTGCAGCCGCACAGGGCACCATGACAACAGGGGCACTGGCTCGCCGACACAGCTCGCAGTCGGTAACTCACAGGTTGGCCCGTGTACAGTATTTAAAAGCAGAGCAAGTCAACTGCACAGTGCTGCTGTGCACTTGACTTGCAAATTATGAGGAGAGAGCCGCGGCCTGTCACCCGGAATCCACTTAGGGAGGAAGTGATATTTGTGTGTTTGTATATATGATCTACATATCTATATAATACACTTTTTCTAATGTTCTCCCTTCTATTTTTCACTTTAACACTAACTTCTCTCATCACTAAATTATCCCTATCCTTTCACTCACCTGTCCCTAGCAACACCATAATTATTACTTCCACCTTACTCCCCTCCCCTCTCTATTCATCCCATGCACTCTACACATACCTTTCCAGCCTTTCTCCACCAACTCCTCCCAAATCCTCTACATACATACCCTCCTACAAAACTTTCAAATCCTACTCCCACCTTCACTTCCTTTCTATCCTTCTGCTCCCAGCTGCTGGTGATGTCTCTCCTAACCCTGGCCCCCTCGCAACAAACTCAGCACATACTAACCCAAGGATCCACACTAATCTCATACCCATCTCATGTTCCTCTAAATCCTCCTTCAATACTGCCCTCTGGAACGCACGCTCTGTTTGCAATATAACTAAATCCACTGCTGTCCATGACTTCTTCATCTCTCGTTCTATAGATTTACTAGCCATAACAGAAACCTGGCTCTCCCCCTCTGACACTGCCACCCCTGCATCTTTGTCCTTCGGTGGTCTCCAACTTACCCACAACCCAAGAAACTCTGAATGTAAAGGTGGTGGTGTTGGGTTTCTCCTCTCCCCTCACTGCTCTTTTAAACCTCTTCCCACCCCCCCTTCTCTCTCTTTCCCATCATTTGAAATACACTCAATTCGCCTTTTCAAACCCTTCTCTGCTAACATTGCTGTTATTTACCGCCCCCCTGGTTCCCCTCTTCTCTTCCTTGACCACTTTGCTGCCTGGCTACCCTATTTCCTCTCTTCTAACATTCCATCCCTAATTCTCGGGGACTTCAATATTCCTATAAACCCACCTTTGACCTCTGCAGCCACCAAACTACTTTCCATGACTTCCTCCCTCGGGCTATCGCAGTGGGCAGATTCTCCCACCCATGTAGCTGGCAATACCCTTGACCTAATCTTCACTTATGCATGTACAGTATCTAATATCTGCAACACTCCATATCCACTCTCTGATCACCACCTCTTATCATTTGCTCTCACATACCCCCTCACCCAAAAACCTCAGCCTAACCCCCCACAACTCAGGAGGGACCTTAATTCTCTTGATCTCCAACAGTTCTCAGCTGACATTGATTCACAACTGCTGTCCTTCCCTTCCCTCTCCTGTCCTTCACAGGCCATCTCCATATATAACTCTACTCTTACATCTGCCTTGAACACTGCAGCGCCACTCCAAACAAGCACCTCGAGGAGGACCCGCCCCCAACCATGGCATACTAAATCAACGCGCTACCTGCAAAGATGCTCCCGTTGTGCTGAACGATCCTGGAGGAAGTCTCGTACACAATCAGACTTTCTCCATTATAGATTCATATTGTGTTCATACAGTGCAGCCCTTGCCCTTGCCAAACAGTCCTATTTTTCCACTCTCATTAGTTCATGTTCCCGCAACCCCAGGCGTCTCTTTCACACCTTTAATTCTCTTCTTCGCCCTGCTGTGGCCACCCCCAAAACTAACCTTACTGCTGATAACTTCGCATGTTACTTCACTGACAAGATTGAACAGCTAAGGAAAGAATTCTCCCCTCCTTGCCTTTCTGTTTCTCAATCACACATAGATCATGCCTTTCCTACCCTTCAGACATTCTCCCCAGCTACTGACCAAGAGGTGGCTGCTCTTCTTTGCTCCTCTCGCCCCACCACTTGCCCGCTCGATCCTGTCCCATCTCACCTTATTAGATCTCTCTCCACTTGTCTCGTGCCTTCTCTAACACACATCTTCAACTGCTCGCTCTCCTCTGGCATCGTCCCTGCTGACCTTAAACATGCCACTGTAGTACCTATACTAAAAAAACATCCCTCGACCCATCCACCCCCTCTAACTACCGTCCCATATCCCTGCTCCCTTTTTCCTCAAAGCTTCTGGAAAGACTTGTCTTTAACCGTGTGTCTCATTTCCTCAATTCCAACTCTCTCCTTGACCCTCTTCAATCTGGCTTCCGCCCTCTCCACTCTACAGAGACTGCCCTTATCAAAGTTACTAACGACCTAATCGCAGCTAAATCCAAAGGCCACTACTCCATACTAATTCTTCTTGACCTCTCAGCGGCCTTTGACACCGTTGATCATGCTCTCCTTCTTCAAACTCTTCAATCGCTTGGTCTCTGTGACTCTGTCCTCTCATGGTTTTCCTCTTATCTCTCCCAACGCTCATTCAGTGTCTCCTTTTCTAATGATACCTCCTCCCCTTGCCCTGTCTCAGTTGGAGTTCCCCAAGGCTCTGTCCTTGGTCCCCTTCTATTTTCTCTTTATACTGCCTCTCTTGGCAAACTTATTACCTCTTTTGGATTTCACTACCACCTGTACCCTGATGACACCCAGCTATATCTCTCCTCCCCGGACCTCTCCCTGCCGTCCTGCAATGTGTCACTGCTTGCCTTTCTTCCATCTCTGACTGGATGTCCTCCCGCTTTCTGAAACTCAATCTCTCAAAAACTGAGCTCCTTGTCTTTCCTCCTCCTAATACTGATCCTCCTCTTTCGCTCTCCCTCCAAGTTTGTGGTACCAACATCAGTCCATCCTTGCAAGCGCGCTGTCTTGGCGTCATACTTGACTCTGGTCTCACCTTTGAGCCTCACATCCAGCATGTTGCCAAATCCTGTAGATTCCATCTTAAAAACATAGCCCGCATCCGCCCCTTTCTTGCACCAGATACTACCAAGGAGCTTGTCCATGCTCTAGTAATTTCCCGCATGGATTATTGTAACCCTCTCCTGATTGGTCTCCCCAATAGCCGTACTGCACCCTTACAGTCCGTAATGAATGCTGCTGCTAGATTGATTTTCCTCTCTAGTCGTTTCTCTCACACCTCACCCCTCTGCCAGTCCTTACATTGGCTTCCTGTATGCTATAGGAGTCAATTCAAGGTACTAACTCACACCTATAAAGCACTGAACAACTCTAGTCCCTCTTATATCTCCTCACAGATCCATAGGTATGTCCCTTCTCCGTCTCTCCGTTCTGCCCGTGACCACCTCCTGTCCGTTGTCCGCACTCGTACGGCCAACTCGCGCTTGCAGGACTTCTCGCGGGCGGCTCCCTTCCTATGGAATAGCCTGCCTACCGCCATCAGACTCTCCCCTAGTCTTGCATCTTTTAAGAAGTGCCTTAAAACCCATCTCTTTAGGAAAGCTTATGGCCTCCAAGACTAACCCTTACCTCACATACCTGTCTCTTGCCCTCTCCTAAAGGGCAGCCCACCTTATTTGATTGTAAATTCCTGTCCTAATGTGTTTTACACCCCACCTCCTATAGAATGTAAGCTCGTTTGAGCAGGGTCCTCTTCAACCTATTGTTCCTGTAAGTTTATTTGTAATTGTCCTATTTATAGTTAAATCCCCCTCTCATAATATTGTAAAGCGCTACGGAATCTGTTGGCGCTATATAAATGGCAATAATAAATAAATAAAATAAGTGGTGTGAAGCATGGAGGTGCGACGTTGCGTACTTGCGTGACGTCAACATGCTCCGCCTTAACCGCAAGCCACATAAGGATCCGCTCAGTGAATGTGAGGACAGCGGCTGGTGCTGTTCAGTTGGCAGAGTGGTAAACTGAGCAGCAGCCTTTAATGTAAGTGCTTGTTGTTGTTTTTTTTTTTTTTTTTAAATGAAATATATTGCATTTGTTGAATGAGTGTTGGTGAAAGGGTGCAGTTTGATGGAGGGGAGTAGGGGGCTGATGGATTGGAGCAGGGGAATGATGATGGGGATCAGGGGGCTGATGGGGTAAGCAAGGGGCTGATGAGGAAGAAGGGGATTGATGGGGGGAGCAGGGGGCTGATGGTGGGGAGCAGATAATTGATGAAAGGGGAGGAGGGGATTGATGAAAGGGGACAGGGGGCTAATGACGCGGGGAGATGTTTTAGTGAAGAGGTTTGGGGAAGGGGAGGCCATGGATTTTGGGGAAGGGGGTGGAGATGGCAGATTGTAAATGTGCCTGAAATTGTCTAGAGGGGGACAAACAGGGGTGTGGTAGGGGGGTGCCTGAACACCTAAGGCTGGCCCTGGCCGCCGCCCGCATCCAGCAAAAAAAAAAAAAACATGGACCCACAAATTAAGGGGGCCCACCGGGTGTCCCATACACTTAGGGTCACCTGGTGAGCATGTTTCAGCAGAGGCCCGGTCATGGGCTGTGGCCCTTTAACAGCACGACTGGACCCCTTTACAGCAGCATGGGAGGAAGTGTAGACCGTGAGTCACTTCCTCCCACAGAGATGATGAGCCGTGCATGAGAGAGGCAGAGCCAGGAGACAGTGTGAGAGCCAGCAAACAGAGCCAGGCCCCAACTCCCAAGTACCATAGTCAGCACACTGCTCAATTCATGGACTACAGCTATATCCGTTACAAAACCAGGAAAAGGTAGGCATGGATGGTGAGCTGATTTGGTGGTGCAATGGGCCACTTGACTGGATTTTCCCCCTAGACCTAATGCTGCCAGCCCTCCCCTGCTTATGTATATATATGTATATATATGATTATGTAGAGAAAGAACCGGCACAGGGTTTTACTAACTATGCTAGGAATTGTTTTCAGTTGACAAGTGATTTTAGGGTAAAATGATCATGATGGAAAGTACCTTCATAAAATGTCTTAATATTGGTCTAAATTTTGTCAATAAAAGAAAAAAAGAAGTTATCTGCGCTCTATTGCAAATACATATCCACCTTTAAATAACAGGAGATTTTTAGAATCACTCCAATAGTCATTAATGTGTAAAATACAGATAAAGGAACAGCACACACAAAAATAAATGTGTACATTTTACAAGGCTACTTAAATCACCTTTCTCAGCAAATAAATATGGAGATTCAGTTACTCCATATGGGCCATATTGTGTTAAGACCACCACTACTTCACAGTTACCACAGTATCGGTGGGTTCTACACTAATTCCAACATCGGAGACAAATTAAATGGTGCTAGTGCTAAATAAGCTAAAGTGTATTTAAGTAATCTGTTGTAACAGCATTGTGAGTAAATATATTGCAAAATAAATGTGATAAAAGCAATTAAAAACAGTGTTAAAACAAATTAAAGTGATAGTGCTTGGATGAATATATTCAAAATGCTAATTATATATCTGCTCAATGAGTGACATTACTATCCAAACACACCTCAAATATATACCTGTGGTCACCTCCAAAGGGGACTCTGAAGCTTGGGGGCTGATCCAAATGGTCATTAACCCCTTAAGGACGGAGGACGGTTCAGGACCGTCATCGGCATTTTTGCGTTGCCGACCCGTGACGGTCCTGAACCGTCCTAACCGTCCAATTTACTTTCCTTGATCGCCGTCGTTCCCCCGGCGGCGATCGGCGGTGCTCCCGGTGTGGGGAGACTGCCTGCAGCCCAGACAGTCTCCCCATGGCGGTTTAGGACCCCTGTGGCCATGTGATCGCCCAACAGGGCGACCACATGGTCACAATAGGTGTCCTAGTCTCTGCCTGCAGGGGGACTGTCTGTGCTGACAGGCAGTCTCCCTGCTGCTGTAAAATCATTAAAAAAAATAAAGTGAAAGTTAATTAAAAAAAATATATATTATTATATATGTGTATATATATGATATATAGACATATATTATACCTATATAATATATGTCTATATATCATATATATAATGTCATGCTAAGTGTATTTTTATATTAATATGTACATATATTAATATAAAAATACACTTATAATTAATTTACACACGTATATATATAATATATATAATAACTATATATATATTGTATATATATATTATTATAAAATATGAATAATAAATAATTTAAATTAAATTAAAAAAATTAAAAATAATAATAAAAATTTAAAAAAAATTATATATCTATATGACATTTTATTCTAACTGTATTTTGATATTAATATATATTTATTTTTATCAAAATACACTTAGAATGAAATTGTATATATATCTATGTATATATAAATAAATAAAAAGAATGCGAAGTATTCATATGTCCATATACAAAATTACATAAATAATTATATAAATATACACGTAGACTTCAAATAGATAAATATGCATATATATTTAAATTCTACGTGCGTATTTATGTAATATTTTTACATAATTACGTTATTTTATTGATTGCAATTTAAGGGACCTGCCTGCCAACCCAGGCCGAAAGTCCAGAGAATTTAATTTGCTATCACTGTATTTTACCCTGTAACGTTCTACGACACCCTAAAACCTGTACATGGGGGGTACTGTTTTACTCGGGAGACTTCGCTGAACACAAATATTAGTGATTCAAAACAGTAAAACATATCACAGCGATGATATTGTCAGTGAAAGTGACTTTTTTTGCATTTTTCACACACAAACAGCACTTTTACTGATGATATAATTGTTGTGATACATTTTCCAGTTTTGAAACACTAATATTTGTGTTCAGCAAAGTCTCCTGAGTAGAACAGGACCCCCCATGTACAGGTTTTATAGCGTTTTTGAAAGTTACAGGGTCAAATATATGGGTCAAATATTTTTACATTGAAAATGGCCAGGTTGGTTACGTTGCCTTTGAGAGCGTATGGTAGCCCAGGAATGAGAATTACCCCCATGATGGCATACCATTTGCAAAAGAAGACAACCCAAGGTATTGCAAATGGGGTATGTCCAGTCTTTTTTAGTAACCACTTAGTCACAAACACTGGCCAAAATTAGCGTTCAATTTAGTTTTTTACTTTTTTCACACACAAACAAATATGAACGCTAACTTTGGTCAGTGTTTGCGACTAAGTGGCTACTAAAAAAGTCTGGACATACCCCATATTGAATACCCTGGGTTGTCTACTTTAAAAAAAATATGTACATGTGGGGTGTTATTCAGCGATTTATGACAGATAATAGTGTTACAATGTCACTATTGATACATTTTAAAAATGTATGTTTTGAAACCGCAATATCCTACTTGTACTTATAGCCCTATAACATGCAAAAAAATAGCAAAAAGCATGTCAACACTGGGTATTTTTGAACTCAGGACAACATTTTGAATCTATTTAGCAGTTTTTTTCATTCGCTTTTGTAGATGAGTAAAAGATTTTTCACATAAAATTCAAAAAATTTGTATTTTTTTCAATTTTTCATCATATTTTTTCATTTTTTTTAAATTAAATTACATGAGATTATATAAATAATGATGGTATGTAAAGAAAGCCCCTTTTGTCCTGAAAAAAACCAATATATAATTTGTATGGGAACAGTAAATGAGAGAGCGAAAAATTACAGCTAAACACAAACACCACAAAAGTGTCAAAAAGATGCCTGGTCGCAAATGTACAACATCGCAAAAAAAGTCCGGTCCTTAAGGGGTTAAAGTGTAAGCTCACTTGCCACGTCAAGACAAAACCTCCTTCACTAACAATTCACCGTGCTATTTTGAGCTAAAATGCAAAATCTCTAAGTCAGAGAGGGGTATTTTTATGAGCCCTACACACTTATTAACCCTTAATAGGACACACATGGGGTGGTTGTCAGTACCGTTATATAATTTTGCAATACTCTTTCTGATTTAAAGAATTAATTCCATTCATGGTTAGTCTAAAGGCTGGGAACTGACCAGCGAATGTATTTTTATTGGCGAAAATAGCAGTTAAAAAAATTCTCATGAGTCAGAAAGGGGTATTCCAATAAACCCTACACGCTTTTTAACCCTTACTAGGGAACACATGGAGTGGGCTGTGTAACACAAAAAGCAAAAATTAAGCCCTGCATTCAAACTCCCACTTCTCTTGGGCGACAGCAATGACTATAGTATTCATCAGCCTAAATTTGGGCCATAATTACACTGTTAGGAAAGTTCTCCCCATCCAGTAATTTCCATTGTGGTGTCATTGCTATTTCAAAATATTTCCAGTATCATAAATTTAAAAAAAATTGTAAGTCCTGCTTTGGTAGAATTAAGGGGGATGAGGGGGGTTTATCCCACCAAACTTGTGAGTTTTATTCACAATTAAGTAACAGTTATTGAATTGAAAACTGTCTGTCAAGATTTAGGCTAAAAAAAGCTGAGCTACAACTATAGCAGAGTTATTTTTTTCTAGATCTGCTAGTATAGCCTAAATGTAGCCATTCAGGTTTGATTCACTGCAAATCAGTGTTTAGAGCCATAGATTCTTACAGCATGTATCACCTCTCCTATTTGTGCAAACATGTTTGCCGCAATTTCTTTGATTTGCTTGTAGGGTGCAGGTCCCCTGAGCAGCACTGCAATAAAATGTTGGTGCTCTCTAGCCAAATTAAAACCCAATCTGCCAATCTAATCAGCCTATTTTAAAATATCAAACAGGGTAGTTTTACTTACATCACAAACATTTGATAAACTGCTTTACTGCTTTATGTCTTTACTAATTTTACTGGTAATGCCAAGCCTTTTCTCTATCAATCATGTATGCTGCATATGACCCGTTAGGAGAGAACTAATTTGCATACTATGCCAGGCTATGCCCAACCAGGCATATACGTTTAAATAAAAGAAATGATAAAGGATTTAAGCAAATGTTAACACCAACCAACCACAACCAAGAGCTAACTCTTTTAATATTGTGTTAAAATTGAAGAAGCTTTAATTGTTTATATTAAAATAAAAACAGCATTCTGTGGTAGTGTGCTCCACGCACAGTTAACCAATTTCCTATTTTTAGGTTTTTAAGCAGAGGTCTGTCTTTTGGATCGCGAGACGCCTGAGGAAAACAATGTGAACGTCATAGTATAATACACCCATTATAATATATATTCTCAGATGACAATACAATCACACTTGACATTCTGCTTAATCCTATAATAATAATATCAATAGTAAAATATCATCTTTCAGTCTCTACAAAGAACCTTATCCAACTCTTTATCAAAGATTGCATTACTCTGTTACTCAATGCTTAAAGGGGAACCACCACATCCCAGGAGTTTCAATATTATGTTTAATTTAAGAAATCCACACTGCTATATTTACCTCTTCCATCCTAGCTCTCTGTCAATCATTGTCTTAAGCTCTTCATATGTGGGATTTAAAAAGAAAACAAAAAAAAACACAAAAACAGCCTTTGCACCTATCAGTCAGAATAGAGAGCTCCTTACAACCTGCTTCAAATATCTTCATGGGGGGAGATAGCACGTGGAGGGGAAATGGAAACACTGGGGGGTATTTATCAACGTGTTGGTTAAATAGTTAAATACCCTCATTATTTTGATCGTATTTATCAAGGTTTTCTAAAAGTGATGGTTTTTTTCATTTGATCAGTTTTCACAGAAATTTGCATTTCAGAGGATCGCCAAATTTAGTAAAGTGAAACAGAACGCTATTCAGTCAGGTATAACAGTGGAAAGATTGCTAAATCCATTACATATCTGGAAAAAAAGGCCTATATTCCAAAACGAATGTTATAGTGCAAAAGCAGAAACTGACAACAAAAACAGAAAAATTAGACAACACCAGTAAAATTCTCTCCACCAATGCTTATGTTAATACTCTTACAATGCAATAGACTTTGGCTATGCCTGGGCTCAACTGGAATTTGGTGTTCATTACTTACAAAATTATTCACCAAAGTGGGAATTCAAAGTGGATTCAAACTGAACGTATAGATGACTTAAGGAATATTTGCAGCTTAACTGTTATTACCTTAAATCGAATCAGACAGCACAGAGAGATAACTAAAATGCTTCTTAATTTATTCAGGGCCAGGAATGCTAAAATAACAGATTGACTTAACCTAGCTGGACCTGGTTATACCCTGCAGATATTCTAGTGGACAACAGCCCACCATTTTGAAGACAATGTAGGCAGGTGGGGACTCTTTCGAGTTAGAGGTATCACCAACTCAACTAACCCATCCCACGTCAACCAACCAGCATAGAGAATAAAGCCGCACTCTTACCCGCTCTTTTGAAGACCTCTGATAACCTTTTAAACTCATTGAAGGGTGCTACAAAAGTAACAACAGATGCCTTTTCCTTGTCTACCACGGGGTGGAATGTTATTTAAACATAGCACAGTCGTGTACTTCCACCGCATGTACAGATCCAAGAAACATGTTTCCAGCTACAGTTCTCATTATTAAAATGGCAAATTGACAATAAATTAGGCTTGAAGAAGGCATGCTTTATGTCATGAAACCAAATCAGTGTAGCGGCACTAAGCCCAAGATGTTATCCAACCCAGGCCTCACTAATATGACTTGCTCTGTAATAATTAAGGAGCATATTCAATTTTTTTTTGTTAGTAATGTCCTTGATATAGTTCCAGCAACATCTTAGATCATTTAAAATAATCAGAGGTTATTTCTGGTGTCTGTTTTCATTAAGACAATGTTTTTCAGATATTTCTGTACAGCACATCATTATAAAAATATAACAGATAGATAGATAGATAGATAGAGAGATAGAGAGACAGACAGACAGACAGACAGACAGACAGACAGATAGACAGACAGACAGACAGACAGATAGATAGATAGATAGATAGATAGATAGATAGATAGATAGCTGATAGATAGATAGATAGATAGATAGATAGATAGATAGAGAGACAGACAGACAGACACAGACAGACAAAAAGTTTTGCAACATTTACAAAGAGATCCATTTATGTCATGTGAATATTTCAATGTAAGTATTTTCCTGGTTTTCTACCAAAAGAGTAATTTTATTCTGGAACAGATAGATGTTTCTGTGGAAATAAATCTTCGTTGAAGGCAAACAGAACTATCAGTTACAAAGCTTTAATGTGGGAGGATATAAAATGGAGGAGATTATATGAAGCATCTACTAAAGACAGAGCAAGGGTCACACATTTATCTATCAAACTTTCCAAGTCTTAAATATGTAATGTTATTTAAAACCTATCCGTCCCGCTTTAATAATACCCAAACAAAATATTTACAGCTAGCATTTTTATCTTTTAATAAGTCATGATATTGGAGTTGCAATGCTTGATAACGGGACTTGATAAAGGGGGAAACTCCTTAAAGCTTGTCACTACAAATTTGGTTAGACCAACAAAAAAAGGAATTACAAGAAACCGCAATACGTCATTATTTTGCATCTACCTTAAAGAAAAGTGCAGAGTGCGGAGAGGCATTGTCCAGCTAGATTATCAATAGGAGTTTCCAGTTCCCAATACCACAAAACAATATAGTACATACCTCACAACTTCAGCGTCCAGAGAATTATCTAATAATGCCAACGACTGTGTCTCTAGCTCCACCTGAAAGGGGCAGATCCGCCCATATAGGGGGCAGATCCACCTAACCTACTAGCAGGTCAGCCTGTCCAATATAACAGGCCAGCCCACTGAGGCAGACCCTGCAGGGAGCACAGTTTTTGGTTAACTGAATGAGATGATTGTGGTTTGGATAGCTGTGACTCCCTTGATCCAGGGCCGGATTAACATAGGGGCTGATGGAGCTGCAGCTCCAGGCCCAGGTCCATGGAATAGGCCCATTTAAAAAAAAAAAATTGTTTACACTTTTTTTTTTTTTTACACACTACTCTTAGGTTTGCCACCTGACTGGTATTTGAAGTCACAGACGGCAGTAATACCGGCAATATAAATGCAAATATTTTTCTCAGTATAAACAGAGATTACTCTGCAATACCAGTACCAGCTAGTAGGGGCACTGTGTATGGAGAGAGGCAGCATCTACCTCCCTGCTTCTCTCTAATCACTGATCCGCAGGGGAGCAGCTACACAGCACAGAGAGTCCAGACAGCAGCTCCCAGTCTGCAGAGACAGACTACAGCTCAGGTATGTGAAGGAGGGGGGGAAAGGCAGCAGGGAGACATGGGGACACTGAGACACTAGGGGGCACATGGGGACATTGAGACACTAGGGGACACTGAGACACTAGGGTACACTGTGAGACATGGGGACGCTGAGACACATGGGGACACTGTGAGACATAGGTGGACACATTGGGACACGGAGACACTAGGGACACAGTGTCTCCATGTCTCCCAGTGTCCCCATGTCTCCCAGTCAGTGCCCCTAGTGTCTCAGTGCCCCATTGTCTCCCACTGTCTTTGTCCCCATGTCTCTGTGTCCCTAGTGTCCCCATGTGTCAGGGTACCTGAAGTCTCTACCTCGGAGGAGGTTAGACTTTCAAACGGCAGTCCTCTCAGGGGGGCTGATTCACCCAATCCTCACAGCTCTCATAGCCATTCACACGCCGGCCGCGATAGCTCCGCTTCCTTTTATGACGCGGCGCTCAGGAGCCGACGTCATGACGGCAATCACATCCCGACCTGTCAATCTAGTTCTGAACAACGAATCAGGGCTCGGCAAGGGCGGAGTCATCAATTAAAGAACCAAGGTATAAAAGAGGGATGTGTGTAATGGTTCATTGCCCTGTCGTGGTTCTAGCTTGTCTGGTCACTCAGTGCTCTTATTACTATTGTCTCTTTGGTTCTGACTCGGCTTGTACTTTCGTTCCTGCTTATCTCTCGTGTCCTTTGACCTCGGCTCGTCTCTCGCTTACCTGTTCTCTCGTTCCCTCGAGCTTGGCTTGTCTCTGACCATTCTTTGCTTTCTCCTTACGTTAGTCCGGCCATTCTAAGGTCCGGTATATGTACCTATCTCCTGTTTGTATTCTGCGTGTTGGATCCCTGTCCCGATCCTGACATTACGACAGGACCAATGGACCCTGCAGGTACAAACGCTCAGATTGGTTCTCCTGACTCAAGATTTGAAGCCATGGACCATAGAATGGACTAGATGGCTCTAGCGCTGCAAGCATTACTATCCCATCCTAGTAATCAAGCAGAGGAGATGCGTACACCACCCATCTCTCTTGTTAATACAGGCCTAGAGGTAGCCACAGTGGGAGCCTCTTCCCGTGTTACTTCCCCTTTACGGTATGGCAGTTCTCCAGATACCTGTCGAGGTTTCCTAAACCAGATAGGGATTCATTTTGAATTACAACCCCTCGCCTACCCTACAGACAGGGCGAAGGTTGGATTCATAATCTCGCTACTCATTGACAAAGCTCTTAGATGGGCCTCTGTGGGAAAATGATAATCCAGTAGTCTATAATTATAATGCATTTGTCACTACTTTTAGGAGGACTTTTGATCCTCCAGGAAGAAAGGCCAGTGCAGCTAGACTACTATTACGTCTTAGACAGCATAGCCTAACCCTTGTGGATTATGCGTTAGAGTTCAGATCCTTGGCGGCAGAGGTCAAGTGGAATGAACAAGCCTATATGGACGTATTTCTGAACGGATTATCAGATGAGATCTTAGACGAGATTGCCACAAGAGATCTTCCTGAAAATTTGGAAGAATTACATTTCATTTATTTCTCGAATAGATGAATGCATGAGACAGAGGCAGAACACTCGAGATAGAAGTCATAGACCTTCCTTAAGACTAGCCCCCGCATTTCAGAATTCTGAATCTACTACTCTAGCCCTCCCAGAACCTATGCAAATTGGTAACACTCGTCTCTCAGAAAGTGAAAGACAATACAGGAGAAGGGAGGGTCTGTGTATGTATTGTGGAGTAGGAGGTCACCTACGCCTAAATTGCCCTAACCGTTCGGGAAACGCTCGCACCTAAGTTTCTCAAGAGGACAGGCCTTGGGTGTTTCTATTTTGTCCTCTACATATGATTACAAGGATCATAGGCTTCTGTTACCTGTTTCTTTAACTTGGGAAAAGGGAGTACTTAATGCTATGGCATTAATAGATTCTGGAGCAGCTGAAAGCTTTATTGACCAAGCCTTTGTCAAGAACCACTCTATCCCATCTCAGCTAAGGGATACACCCTTGGCCGTTGAGGCCATAGATGGTAGACCATTATCTGATCCTGTTATTTCTCGTGAGACTATACCAGTTAAGTTGACCATTGGTATTTTACACGAGGAGGATATATCTCTCATGCTTATCTCATCTCCTTCAGTTCCAATAGTCTTGGGGTACCCCTGGCTTAAGAAGCATAATCCTATTATTGATTGGGAACAAGGTGAGATAGTCTCCTGGGATCAGGGTTGCCAGAAAGGCTGTTTACGGAAAATCTCACCGGTTTGCGTAGTTGACACACCTAGTAACTCTAACCAGCCCACAGATTTACGGATACCATCTCAGTACCTGGATTTAAAGGCAGTCTTTGATAAAAAGAGGGCTGATACTTTACCCCCACACAGGTCCTTTGACTGTAAGATTAGACTCCTGCCTGGTACTATGCCTCCGAGGGGTACTGTATATCCTCTATCCACTAAGGAGAACTTAGTCTTAGAGGAATACATACAGGAGAACTTAGACAAGGGATTTATTAGGAGATCCTCTTCTCCAGCCGGCGCCGGTTTCTTTTTTGTAGATAAGAAAGACGGCACTCTACGGCCTTGCATTGATTATCGGGGCTTGAATAAGATAACGATCAGAAATGCTTATCCTATTCCCTTGATTACTGAGCTATTTGATCGCCTGAAAGGCTCCAAGATTTTTACCAAGTTAGATCTGAGGGGAGCTTATAACTTGGTGAGAATTCAGCAGGGTGATGAATGGAAAACGGCTTTCAATACCCGGTGTGGCCACTATGAGTATACGGTAATGCCCTTCGGGCTTTGCAATGCTCCTGCTGTATTCCAGGACCTAATTAATGAGGTTCTTAGGGAATTTCAACATGAATGTGTTATAGTTTATTTGGATGATATACTAATACACTCTAGAGAGCCTGAGACTCACCACAAACAAGTCAGAAGGGTATTGCATAAGCTTCTACAACACGGTTTGTACTGCAAATTGGATAAGTGTAGCTTTGACCAATCTCAGATAAACTTTCTTGGTTACGTTATTTCTGGAGACGGGTTTAGGATGGACCCGGTTAAACTCCAATCAATCTTAGATTGGCCATTCTCCAATTATTATAGGCGCTTCATTAAGGGGTACTCGTCTATTATTGCTCCTATTACCAAAATGACTAGACAGGGTGCTGATACCAAGACCTGGTCTCCTGAGGCGCTTGTTGCTTTCAGTACTCTCAAGGAACAGTTTGCCTCAGCACCGATATTAGTTCATCCTGACACCTCTTTGCCTTTTTTACTCGAGGTAGACGCCTCAGAGACAGGTGTAGGCGCTATCTTGTCCCAAAGGCTAGGTTTGAATAAACCGCTGCACCCATGTGTTTTTTTTCCAAGAAATTGTCTGGGCCTGAAAGCAGATATGATATTGGTGACAGGGAACTATTAGCGGTCATTATGGCTTTAAAGGAGTGGAGACATTTGTTGGAAGGGACTTTACACCCGGTTACTATTTTGACGGATCACAAGAATTTGTCATATATAGGGGAAGCCAAACGCTTGTCCACCAGGCAGGCTCGTTGGTCTTTGTTCCTTACTCATTTCAACTACGTGCTCACTTATAGACCTGGTTCTAAGAACTCTAAGGCTGATGCATTGTCCCGCCAACATGAACCTTCTACTATGTCTGATATGGTTTTTTCTTCTATAGTTCCCAAGTGTAATATTGTTGCCAACACAAGCATCAAGATTCACTCTCCATTGCTTGCTGAGATAAAAAAATTACAGCATCTGGCTCCCAGACTTGTTCCTGGGGATCGGTACTTCGTTCCTCCTAAACTCCAACTGGAACTAATGCAGTGTTTTCATAACAGTAAATTTGCCGGACACCCTGGCATACGCAACTCATGTTCTCTGATTTCTAAAGATTTCTGGTGGCCTTCGTTACGTAAGGATGTAAAGGACTTCGTCGGGGCATGTGATGTCTGTATGAGGACTAAACAACCTCATACGCTTTCGTGTGGGCTTTTGCACCCCCTAGAAATTCCCGAGAAACCATGGTCTTGTTTGGCTATGGACCTCATTGTCGATTTGCCTGTTTCTAAGAAACATACTGTTATCCTCACAGTGATTGACAGGTTTACTAAAATGGCTCATTTTGTACCCCAGCCTAAATTGCCCTCTTCTCCCGAATTGGCTGAGATTTTCGTGAGGGAGATTTTTCGTTTATATGGTATTCCTTCTGAAATTGTTTCTGATAGAGGGTCCCAATTTGTTTCCCGGTTTTGGAGGTCCTTCTGTTCTCAATTTGGCATCAAATTGAATTTTTCCTCTGCCTATCATCCCCAGTCCAACGGAGCTGCCGAACGCACCAACCAAAAGGTTGAACAGTTTTTGCGTTGTTTTGTTTCTGAACACCAGGACGATTGGGTCGGTCTGATTCCTTGGGCGGAGTTTGCGCACAACAACCTTGTTTGCGATTCTACTCGTTCTAGCCCCTTTTTCATGAATTATGGCTTCCATCCTTCCGTTCTTCCGTCGGTTTCCCCGTCCCAAGGGATACCGTCGGTTGATGTTCATGTTGCCAATCTGAGGAAGTTGTGGGATCAGACTCGACGAATTCTTCTTCATAATTCCACGGTGTCCAAACGACACGCTGACAAACGTAGACGGGTGGCTCCGGTGTTTTCCCCGGGTAATAGGGTATGGCTGAGTACCAGAAACATCCGCTTGAAGGTTCCTTCCATGAAATTTGCTCCTCGTTACATAGGCCCTTACAGGGTTCTGTCTCGTATAAACCCGGTTGCGTATCGTCTGGCTCTTCCGCCTGCCCTGCGCATCCCGAACTCCTTTCATGTTTCCTTATTGAAACCTTTGGTTTGTAACAGATTTTCCTCCGCTGTGTCCTCCCCTCGTTCTGTCCAGGTTGAGGGTCAGGAGGAGTATGAGGTCAAGTCCATTCTCGATTCTCGAGTTTCTCGGGGGAGGGTGCAATATCTTGTTGACTGGAAAGGTTATGGTCCTTGGGTGGTCCAGGAAGATGTGCATGCTCCTCGTCTCCTCAGGGCTTTTCATGCTCGTTTTCCATCTCGCCCCGGTTCCTTCCGCCCGGTGGGCGTTTCTGAGAGGGGGGGTACTGTCAGGGTACCTGAAGTCTCTACCTCGGAGGAGGTTAGACTTTCAAACGGCCGTCCTCTCAGGGGGGCTGATTCACCCAATCCTCACAGCTCTCATAGCCGTTCACACGCCGGCCGCGATAGCTCCGCTTCCTTTTATGACGCGGCGCTCAGGAGCCGACGTCATGACGGCAATCACATCCCGACCTGTCAATCTAGTTCTGAACAACGAATCAAGGCTCGGCAAGGGCGGAGTCATCAATTAAAGAACCAAGGTATAAAAGAGGGATGTGTGTAATGGTTCATTGCCCTGTCGTGGTTCTAGCTTGTCTGGTCACTCAGTGCTCTTATTACTATTGTCTCTTTGGTTCTGACTCGGCTTGTACTTTCGTTCCTGCTTATCTCTCGTGTCCTTTGACCTTGGCTCGTCTCTCGCTTACCTGTTCTCTCGTTCCCTTGACCTCTGCTTGTCTGTGACCATTCTTTGCTTTCTCCTTACGTTAGTCCGGCCATTCTAAGGTCCGGTATACGTACCTATCTCCTGTTTGTATTCTGCGTGTTGGATCCCTGTCCCGATCCTGACACCATGTCTCCCAGTGTCCCCAAATGTCTCCGTGTCCCCATGTCTCCCAGTGTCCCCAAATGTTTCAGTGCCCCCATGTGCCTTATATTTGACTCTGTAACGTTTGGAAACACCATACAACCTGTACATGGGGGGTACTGTTATACTCGGGAGACTTCGCTGAACACAAATATTAGATTCCAAAACAGTAAAACGTATCACAACAATTATATCGTCCGTGTAAGTGCCGTTTGTGTGTGAAAAATGCAAAAAAATTAACTTTCACTGACGATATCATCGTTGTAATACATTTTACATATTTGTGTTCAGCAAAGTCGTCCGAGTAAAACAGTACCCCCTTTCGGCCTGGGTTGTCAAGCAGATCCCGCAAATTGTAATTAATAAATTGACCTAATTATGTAAAATTATGACATAAATATATACGTAGAATTATTATATATATATACGTGTGTGTATATATATATATATATAATTTTTTTATTTTTTTATATATATAGTGATATATACGTATATACTTATGTATATAAATATATATATTATTTCGTTCTACGTGTATTTTGATATCAATATATATTAATTTTAAAATACAGTTAGAACGAAATTACACATATATATATTTATTTATTTTTTACGTATTTACATACTTATTTATTTTATATTATATATATAAATTTATATAATGATAATTATATATATTTAATCAATATCATCATACGTGTACTTTTATATTAATATATATATATATATATATAATTATATATATAATAATATTAAAATACACTTAGACAGTGTATGTGTATTTATGTGTATGTGTGTATATGTGTGTATATATATATATACTTAGATCATATATATAATAACTATATATATGATCTAAGTATATATTATTTAATTTTACACTGTTTTAAACCTTTATTATTTTTTTTCCAGGCAGCAGGGGGAGTATCTGTCATTACAGGCACTCCCCCTGCTGGCATTGACATGGACGTATATGCCGTCCATGTGATCGCAAGGTCCTTGCAACGACCTCGCGATCACATGGCCCATGGGGGCCTGAAGAGGAAGGAGGGGGACTCCCTGGGCTCCCAGGTAGGTCCCCATACCGTGATCGGTAAGTAGAAAGGCTGGTGGGGACGTGCTATGCCGCCCCCGATTTTTGGAGACAGTTACCTAAGGATGGCACAGCACGCCCGCTGTCCTTAAGGGGTTAATGCTGCCACCACCAAGACAACTTATAAATGGGGTACCTTGGTCCCCCAGGTAAACTTAATAATGAAAACCTACTAAATGTAACAACACAATATCTATGTAATTGCAAAATACTAATCAGTCTCTTCAGGTCACGTGATTCTTTACCAGACAAAGGCAGAACTTAATAATGGCATATTTATTATGAGCAAAAAAAAAAAGTCACAGTGCATACAAAAATATAGATGACAATCAAAATTATTTACACCAACAACAGATAACAACAAAAGGGATAAAATAACAGAAAGTCCTAATCACTTACTCAGCTCTTCAAAGTAAAGAGCCAGAGGGTCTCTGGTAGGAAAAATGGTGATTCACCCAGAGGTTGAGTTAAGGCGTATCTATAGAGATACTAAGTTACCAACCCCTTGTGTCCAGACCCGCATCAATCCAAATGGAAACATTTGGTTCTATCTTCTCTTATGTACCTGCCACAGAAATAATAATTGCACCTACAAATTTGTTATTATTTTCCCATTCCATAGACATGGCACACTTCTTACTTGCGACCCATTGTAGCATACATCACAATCCCTTTCCCTTTGGTTAAGTTATGCCAAACATGTTTGGGCTTGTTTAGACATTGGCGCTTGTCACATTCCAAATATAACAAAAACGAGGCGTAATTATTATTCTGTGGGTAAACATTAATGTTTTTTTCTTTTGGATTTTTATACTGGAACAAAGCTAATGGCCATTAAGATATCAAGGAGATTGACTCATCAATTAAGAAGTACAGGTCATATGGCTGAAGCCAGATGTTCAGGCTTTTCAAGTGTAGAATCTCACACCTTGCAGAATCTTTGATTAATTCCCAAGATCTATCCATATGTTAAAACCATTTTCACATTCCTATGCAATTTACATTACCCCTTCTGTCATCTGACCTTTCATACAATCAAATTAACCCCCTTAGACATTGACAATATTCCATCTCTACCCGACAGACAAAACACAAATTAAATTAAAGGATAATATATATATTTATATTATCTATATATAATATAGTGTAATAACGAGTTGTGCACTTTGCTGTGACAATGTCTTCTGCACCACCTTGTTCTATTATTTTAGTTACCCAATCAAAAAAAAAAAATCAATAAGATTAGTTTGGCATGCTCTCTCTGAAGTAAACCCATGTTGTCTCTGATCTTAAAATCCATGTGATTTTAGATGTTGAACAATCCTATCATTTAACAGGGTTTCCATTACTTTCCCCACTACTGAAGTAAGTCTTACTGGCCTAACTGACCCTTCTGACTAAAAATGTGTACATTTTGTCCGGCGTGTGTGTATGTGTGTCATTGTTTGTATCTGTGTTTCTGTGTCAGCTATTGTCTCTCCCTTAATGTAAGGGTGAGTGTTTATTTAAATATAGAACTCGACTGGGTTTATGTGAGTGGTTATATACCTCTTAGTCCACTTTGTTTTAGATGCAGCCTGAACTTCAAAATCAAAAGCATAATTAAATGTATATATTTTTTTCAATGGGGGTACATTTACAAAACAGTGATTTTTTTTTATATATATATATATATATATATATATATAATTGTTTTATTATTTTTGTTATAGTAGAGTGTGGCTTTAAGTGAATAAATAGGCAGCATTTTACATCCCTTCTCTTAAATATCTTTTAAACCTATAACACTGTTTGAAAAAAATTAACAACACTATAGTCGACCAAATCATAAACAGTATCTAGAGGTAAATTTAATGAGCCAACAATGTCAAAAATGATCAATTTGCTTTATATTTTTATTTTTTAAACAAATGCCAACAGGCTATAATATGAGCTTTAACTGAAACATTCACCCTAGACAACGGATGGTTAAACTTGGCACTGCAGACATTTGTGAACTCAATTTCCCATGATGCTCTGACAGCTAATGAGTGGGTAACAAAGGATCATGGGAAGAGTCACCTCTATCCAAACCACAATTATTTCATTCAGTTACCCAAAAACCCCAACCTGCTTTGAATTTGATCTAAAAATTCAACCTCACATCGAGCATAAGCTGCCAGATATAATTTATACTGCAGAATATTCCTGCTAAGAAAATATGAGACGTAAGATTATATCAGTTCTATCATGTTTGTATTTTAAATAAAAAATGAATATGAAGGGGGGGGGGGGGAATCCTTATAAATTATCTTGTATATTTTATGCTTTGAAGAATTAAAATATTGTTTTGCACCTTGTAACCATGACAGCATCCGGTCCTTCACCACTGTATAGGGTAAATACATTTTTTATTATCATGTTGAGAGAATTGAGTTTACAAATGACTTCCATTTAGTATCTCCTTTCTAGAGTTCAATATATTACTCATCTGTTGTATGAGATTACTCATCAGACTGTTATGTTCATCTTCAAAGCATGGTCTGATTGGAGGAATAAAATGCAATTTTCTGGAATATAAATTATTTGCATGATTGAACACAATATGTATATTTATTAGCTCTGCACCATTGTGTCCTAGTAAAGCCATGTTCTGACTGTTTACTTATTATAGTTAAAACAAATACAAAATTCAAGATAAAGATTTTTTCTTAAATCACACAATGATGGATGATAGATGATGGATAGAAATATAACGGGCATGGGTAGAAATAGTTACATGTATGTGTGTATATGTAAATATGGATAAAACTCTCAGAAATCACATAATTTTTAAATTTATTTCTTTAATGTCTTTTCAAGGGAAAAAAAATATATACATAAGTGCACTGTCTATCAAAGGATGTATTCCAGGTGGTATTTCAGGTGTATTTCATTTGTGGTACGCTTATTTACAGACACACTCTGAGTAACCACAGACACATGCTGGCACATACACTCAGTAGAACACATGCACACATCCACTGACAAACACTTGCTAGCACACAGGGCTGGTGCTACCATAAGGCAGCATGTATGTCTCTGTATGCATGTATGCCTCTGTGTGTATGTAGGTCTCTGTATGTATGTATGTATGTATGTATGTCTCTGCATGCCTGTATGTATGTATGTATGTCTCAATGTGCATGTATCTGTTTGCCTGTATTTATGTATGTATGTATGTCTCTGCATGCCTGTATGTATGTCTCTGTATGTATGTCTCTGTACACATGTATGTATGTCTCTGTACGCATGTATGGATGTATGTGTCTGCACTCTCCTCCAGCCGGTTACTTTATGAAGCATGGCCGAGCGCAAGCGCCTCCAATCAGCGCCTTAAGAGCCTCCTACACTGGTGTCTGCCACAAGCTGTGTGGAGGGGACGGAGATATGAATGACATCACATCCCTGCTCCCTGTGTAACACACAGTGCGGCTGGCACCCTGTGATGAGGCTTGGATGCAAGACAGGACTGCACAGAGCCAGACAGCATGCACCCCAGGGACCTGTCTGTACAGTAGGTATGTAATTGTGACTATTAAGGGTTAATAAGTATATAGGCGGGTATATAAAAAATACCCCTCTCTGTCTCAGTGGAGATATCTTTGCCAGAAGCTCAAGGAAGCAAGGTGAAGGGTCAGTGTAGGACCTGCTTAGGGGGTCTGCCTTGACGTTGGCAGGCGGGCATTCCCTCCAATGGCCATTGGAGGAACTAAATGACCTCCATTTGTCTAAATATACATAGGGATGTATATTTGGTGTTTAACTATATATTGGGGCTGATGTGTACTGTGGTCATTGCTGCAGCCCAGGAGTGATGGGAGTGAGCGCAGGACTTCTCTTTTGTATATGTAATTGTGACTGTCTGTGTATGTATGTATGTCTCTGTATGTATATCTCTGTGTGCCCGCTTGTATGTATGTCTCTGTGTGCATGTATGTCTCTGTATGTATGTATATCTATGTATGTATGTATGTATGTATGTCTCTGTGTGCATGTATGTTTCTGTTTGTCTGTATGAATATATGTATGTATGTCTCAGTGTGCATGTATATCTCTGTATGTATGTATGTCTCTTTATGTAGGTCTGTGAATGCCTGTATGTATGTCTCTGTGTGCATGTATCTGTTTGCCTGTATGTATGTATGTATGTATGTCACTGTGCGCATGTATATATCTGTGACCCTGTATGTATGTATGTCTCTGTGTGCAAGTATGTCTCTGTATGTATGTCTCTGTATGTATGTCTCTGTATGTATGTCTCTGTATGTATGTCTCTGTATGTATGTCTCTGCATATCTGTATGTCTCTGTACGCATGTATGTCTCTGCATATCTGTATGTCTCTGTATTTATGTTTCTCTATGTATGTATGCATGTTTCTGTATGCTTCTATGTATGTATGTATGTATGTCTCTGTATGTAGGTCTGTGAATGCCTGTATGTCTCTATATGTATGTATATGTATGTGTATGTATGTATGTGTCGGTATGTCTTTATGTCTTTGTATGTATGTTTCTGTATGCCTGCATGTCTCTGTATGCCTGCACGTATATCTCAGTGTGACTGTGCCTGTATGTCTCTGTGTGACTGTGTCTGAATGGCCCTGTGTAACTGTCTCTGTATGTCTATATGTCTCTGCCTGTGTGTCTATATGTCTCTGCCTGTATGTATCTGTGTCTGTATGTCTCTGTATGATTATGTCTGTGTTTGTATGACAGTGTACCTGTATGACTTTGTTTGATTGTGTGCCTGAAAAACAATGCCTATGTGCCTCTATGATTGTGTAAGTATGTATGTATTTTTGCCTGCATATCTATGTCTACATGGCCTGGGAAGAAAGACACACAAAGAGATCTAAAAAACAGACTAAGGGGAGAAAGAGCCCCACAGTGGGACTGTGGTGGAGAAAGAGACAAAAAAGGAGCTGGGAGTAAGAGACACAGAAAGGGTCTGGGTGTAAGTGAGAGACAAACAAAGGGGGTTGTACGACACACCAAAGAGGTAATAAAATACACAAAAGCACAAAAGGAGTAATACATTCAAAAGAGGGATAAAAAACTAAAGAGGGTAAATAAGTAAGAAATTCAAAAGAAGGGGGGGGGGTTACAAGACACAAAGGGAAAGATGCACTTTTTATTTATTTTTATTTTTTTGCAGGGGGTGGGGGCGGCAAAACGCATCTTCGCCTGTATAGCTTAAAATCCTTGCACCGGCCCTGCTAGCACACAAACGTTCATGGCTGCCCCATTAGGGAGGGACACAGCTGATATGTCTTACAGGGCCAATGCCACACAGCAGGCAAGTGACCTATATTCCCAATGTGATTTTTTATATATACATATATTTATGTAGTGATTTTTACCACAGGATCGTAGCTATGTCATTCTCAACTTGTCCACCTTGCCCACCCTTCTGATACTTAACTCCTTCTGTCCTGATCACCTTCCCTCCTTTTCCTATCATCTGCCCACACTCATCAAGTCGGAATTACATTCCGATGGTCCTGCTGTTCATCCTAGTTAGGTGGATCAGTGAGTCCTGCTCACTCATACAGCTTAATGTCGTCCACGCAGAGTAGGTGGCTGATGGTAGCTCCACTCTTGAACACTCTACATGATGATCTGGCTAAAGGGGTGGAGGCTAATGCAGAGCATTGGGAATAGCGCATCATCTTGGTATTTGCCACTTTTGAGGTTCACTGTGTTATTGTCCTAGAATTGGCTTCTAGAGTTATTTTCCCACTTGCTCATTGAGTTCCAGAATAAGGGTTTTAGGGTCTTGCTAACCTTGTAAAAGGCCAATCATTTCAGTATTAATGTGTGTGGCATTATGTGTCATAAGCTAATCTGCACAACGTCTGAGCCGGCAGGACTCTCTTGGTTCATGTTACTGTTATTGAGGTGGGCAGGTACATATTGTTAGATGTCTTCTCCAGGGACACTTACAAGAATTCGAACCTGGAAACCTTGATTTAAGGCAGAGACATTTCCTCTGCATTAACCAGTCAATATATAACTAACCAAATAATGACGGAAGGGACCAGGAGACTCCAGCTTCCACCTCTGGCAGGTCCCCTCATGAGCCCTGTCTGTCAGAGTTTTTCCACAGGTTACCATGGCAATTCTCCAACCCTGCATGATACTGGGGCTTACAAGAGAGGACCTGGTAGAGTTGGAAGCTGGAGTCTCCTGGGCCCCCTCTTCAAGCCAGCAAGCTTGGAAGGCCCAGGTCTTGAGCTGAGCAACAGGTCCCAAATTTTTTGATGACAGCTCTGCATACACTCACTGACACAAACTCATTTACACACACTTACTGGCACAAACATACAGCAGAGTATGAAGTTATATATCTTAGGGACTTTTCAGCTCATTGCATTGCGAGAAGTTACTGGCTGCTGCTTATTGGTCCTACACACCAGTGGCTTTCTCCACACTATGGCTGGCTTACCTGGAAATTTCCCAGACTCCCTGAGGTCTGGTCCCACATTATTTTTCACAATTCTGAATATTTTTCATTTGGATATCATTAAGTAACCCAGTTCCTGTATTTTCTACACAGCCCCTGTCTAAACATATCAAGGCCAAAGTTAAGAATTGAGGACAGTGTCAACAAATATCAGCTCTGCCCAGGAGTTCAACACCCACCAATCTCACATGTTCCGGAGTTAACATAGAATTAGTTTCAGACCACGCAATACAGGTTTTATTTCACAGTGTATTAAATCACTCCTCCAACCCATGTAACACAGGATTTAAAAACATGATCTGCCTCGAAATAACAAGCAGATTATGCAATATATATATACATATATATAATGGTGTATGGTGGTATATATAAACATGTACAATCACAGATAGTATGAGCAAAGATCAAAAAGCAGAAATGTAAATTGACACATTTCTATCATATGGTACAGATTAATTTTAATAATTCAAAGCATATGTGATTTATAATGCTTATTGAATATAGAACATAAAGCTCATTATCCATTTCTTTTGAAAAGCCATTGAAGTAAATAACCAAACAGAAGTTAACAAGCAATGACTTATTTACACTTCACAATTCATAGTTCTATGATTAGGCCGATAGAATATAAAATAATTATCGCAATAGGAGCCTCCAAAAAACACAGAGCTAAATCATGCCCCCCTATCTGGAGACAAATTGTTCCAATTCCTAGGAGCTCTATGGGAGAGACAATGAGAAACACATGTGGCTAATACCTTTGGAACAACTTGTTGGGGGAGTTGGAAGATCTCAACAGATAAGCTTTGCTGTGTTGAATTTGGCCTT
Source organism: Pelobates fuscus (assembly GCF_036172605.1). Classification (NCBI taxonomy): domain Eukaryota; kingdom Metazoa; phylum Chordata; class Amphibia; order Anura; family Pelobatidae; genus Pelobates; species Pelobates fuscus. Next base: position 46,452,246 of record NC_086318.1, on the reverse strand, counting down.
TTAAATTGCTATAAAAACACATGTGGCTGTGCCACTCAAACAAAATAATGGCAAGGAAAATCATTAATTTCTCTTACAGCACTCAATATAACTGTATAGTATACAATAATGTGACAATCCACAGTAAGTCTATTAACTTCCTATTACAAAGACAGCAGATGAAGCCAAGAGACAGCAAGCTGACATTACAACATCACTTTATTAGTTTATTTTATGACAGGTGCATAGTCGCCATATGGGCAGGGAAGGGATCCCTTGAACCTGAACCCAAACCTACCCAATAACACACACACTCTTAGGTATGGGTCAAATTTTTCAACAGCTTTAATGATAATAAAAATAATTATAACAACTTATGATATACAATTATATAAAGGTTACTACCCGCCACACCCCCAACATTATACCATCTCCCCCATATTTAAATCAAGGCAATGACCCACAACATAAAATAATTCACAATGTATAACAACCATATAAATATAACATGTAAAGTGCCAAAATGCATCAATTTCACCTGGTAGGGGTATACCTAGATACCCCTACACCACCAAGGTGCTGAGCCACTAACAGACTCGAAACCTACCAAAACTTGTACAAACAGTCTATCCTTTTAACTAATTGTCATGACTACTAATGTGATCCAACACGCAAAACAATGTAACATCTACATAGAATAGAAAAATATAGACCGAACGTAAACTGGTCCTTAGAATGGCCGGATTAATATGTTGAAAGACAGAGAATGGTCAAGGGAAAGCCAAGGTCAAGGAAGCCAGAAATACACAAGATCGATAAGAAAGCCAAGTAAGGGAAACCAGAGATCAGAATAGTCAGAAATAGCCAAAGTCAGAATACCGGGAATATCAATAACAAGGACAAGAAAACACACTCTCGGGAACCAGGAACAGAAACCATGACAGGGCAATGAGCTAGGGAAATTCAGGGGTTTAAATACCCCTCCTTGGGATGTGATTGGTTAGAGCTTGGCCTTTGACCCCAGAACATGCGTGTGCGTCGACATTGTGACATCACACGCACATTCGCGTGACCTTTGGAGGCGGAGCTACAAATGGCCGCAACCTCGTGGCGCCATTTTGGCTCCCACATGTGGAGGGGACAGATGCTTCAGTGCATCCGCTCCCGGCTCATTGCTGAACAGGTAAGTCCTCCAACCCAGCGTGGTCGCACCGATCGCGTGTGACCACGTGCAGCATCGAGCTGGGGGCCGTGACACGTAATCAACTAACTGCCATGACTCCTATATTCACTAAGGTCCATTTGTCCCTTAATGTTCTTTACCCCACCCCGCAACAATTTCCCATCCCAGCTAAGGGAGACACCCTTGGCCGTTGAGGCCATAGATGGTAGACCACTACTAGACCCTGTTATCTTTCGTGAGACCATACCCATTGAGTTAAATGTTGGTATCCTACACGTGGAGAATTTATCTCTTCTGCTCATTTCGTCTCCTTCCGTTCCCATAGTTCTGGGGTACCCATGGTTGAAAGAACATAACCCTATTATTGATTGGGAGTTAGGGGAGATACTCTCGTGGGGCCAGGGCTGCCAGGATCGGTGTTTGTGCAAGGTTTCTCCATTAGCTAATATTAACATACAGGAGAATCCTACTCAGTCCACAGAAAGACAAATACCAGACCTTTACCTAGACTTAAGGGCAGTGTTTGACAAGAAGAATGCCGATTCTTTGCCGCCACACAGGTCATTTGACTGTAAAATTAAGCTTCTACCCGGGACTATGCCTCCGAGGGGCCATGTATATCCTTTGTCTGTTCAGGAAAACTCGGTTCTAGAGGAGTATATTCAGGAGAATTTAGAAAAGGGATTCATCAGGAGGTCTTCTTCTCCGGCCGGGGCGGGGTTCTTTTTCATTAAGAAGAAGGATGGCACGCTGAGACCTTGTATCGATTACCGAGGCTTGAATAAAATAACTGTCAGAAATGCCTATCCTATCCCACTGATTACCGAGTTATTTGATCGTCTTAAGGGCTCCAAAATCTTCACCAAGTTAGATCTCAGAGGGGCTTACAATTTGGTGAGAGTCCAGCAAGGTCACGAGTGGATGACGGCATTCAATACTCGGTATGGCCATTACGAATACACTGTTATGCCATTTGGACTATGCAATGCTCCTGCAGTATTTCAAGAGTTGATTAATGAGGTACTTAGGGAGTTTCAGCATGATTGTGTTATTGTTTACCTGGACGACATACTAATACACTCTAAGGAGATTGAGACTCACCATAGACAGGTCAGAAAGGTGTTACACAAACTTCTGCAACATGGTCTATACTGCAAATTGGAAAAGTGCAGTTTTGATCAGTCTCAGGTAGACTTTCTTGGGTACGTGATTTCTGGGGAAGGTTTTAAAATGGATCCTGGTAAACTCCAATCTATTTTAGACTGGCCTTTGCCCAAAGGACTCAAGGCTATCCAAAGGTTTATTGGTTTTTCCAACTACTATAGGCGCTTCATTAAGGGTTACTCCTCTATCATTGCGCCTATTACCAATATGACCAAACAAGGGGCTGATACTAAGTTCTGGTCTGAGGAAGCTCTTGGTGCTTTTAAGACTCTCAAGGAACTTTTTGCCTCAGCTCCCATTCTAGTTCATCCTGATACGACTCTGCCTTTCTTGCTCGAGGTCGATGCTTCTGAGACAGGAGTTGGGGCTGTTCTGTCTCAAAGGTTAGGGGTGGATAAACCATTACACCCTTGTGGTTTCTTCTCTAAAAAAATTTCTGGGCCTGAGAGCAGATATGACATCGGGGAGAGGGAACTGTTAGCGGTCATTAAGGCTTTAAAGGAGTGGAGACATTTACTGGAAGGGACACTACACCCTGTTACTATCCTAACGGATCATAAGAACTTGTCTTATATTGGGGAGGCTAAGCGCTTGTCCGCCAGGCAGGCTCGCTGGGCTTTGTTCCTCACTCACTTTAATTATGTACTTACGTATAGACCTGGTTCTAAGAACTCTAAAGCCGATGCTTTGTCTCGTCAATATGAACCATCCACTATAACTGAACCACTTCTGTCCTCCATAGTTCCTAAGGGGAATATCATCGCGAACACGAATCTCAGGATTCACTCTCCATTGCTGTCTGAGATCATGAAGTTTCAGCATTTGGCACCCAAACAGACTCCTGGGGATCGACACTTGGTTCCTGCCGCTCTCCAACTGGAGGTGCTACGCTGTCTCCATAACAGCAAGGTGGCTGGGCATCCTGGCATCCGCAAGACTTATGCGCTGGTCTCTAAAGATTTTTGGTGGCCTGACTTACGCAAGGATATTAAAGAATTCATCGGGGCATGTGAAGTTTGTACCAAGACCAAGCTACCCCATTCGCTTCCATGCGGATTTCTGCACCCTTTAGAGGTTCCTGAAAAACCTTGGTCCTGCCTGGCAATGGACTTCATTGTTGATTTGCCTATCTCTAAAAAGCAGACTGTCATCCTCACTGTGGTAGACAGATTTACTAAAATAGCTCACTTCATTCCCTTACCTAAACTCCCATCTTCGCCCGAATTAGCGGAGATATTCGCCAGGGAGATTTTCCGTTTGCATGGGATACCTTCCCAAATTGTCTCTGACAGAGGCTCCCAATTTGTTTCCCGTTTTTGGAGATCATTCTGCTCCCAACTAGGCATCAAATTGAATTTCTCCTCTGCCTATCATCCTCAGTCCAATGGAGCTGCTGAACGCACTAACCAAAAAGTTGAACAATATTTACGTTGTTTTGTTTCAGAACACCAGGACGATTGGGTCGGTTTGATTCCTTGGGCGGAGTTTGCACATAGCAATCTCATTTGTGATTCTACGCATTCTAGCCCTTTTTTCTTGAATTATGGCTTTCATCCTTCCATCCTTCCTTCGGAGTCTTCTTCTCAAGGGATACCGTCGGTGGATGTTCATGTTGCCAATTTAAGAGAGTTGTGGGATCAAACTCAACAAATTCTTTTGCACAATTCTACGCTGGTTAAAAAACACGCTGACAAACGTAGAAGGGCAGCACCGGTGTTTGTTCCAGGCGATAGAGTATGGTTAAGTACTAGAAACATTCGGTTAAAAGTGCCGTCCATGAAGTTTGCTCCTCGATATATTGGACCTTACAGGGTACTGTCTCAAATTAACCCAGTTGCGTATCGTTTAGCGTTGCCTAATGCCTTACGCATTCCTAATTAATTTCATGTTTCCTTGCTAAAACCATTAATATGTAACAGGTTCTCCTCCACGATCGCCCCTCCCCGCTCAGTTCAGGTGGAGGGTCAGGAGGAGTATGAGGTCAATTCCATCGTTGATTCTCGAATCTCCCGAGGGAAACTGCAATATCTGGTCGATTGGAAGGGTTATGGTCCTGAGGAGAGAAGTTGGGTACCTCAGGAGGAGGTGCATGCTCCCCGTCTCCGCAGGGCGTTTCACTCTCGATTCCCTTCTCGCCCTGGTGTATTCCGCCCGGTGGGCGTATCTGAGAGGGGGGGTACTGTCAGGGTACCTGTGGTCTCTACCTCCGAAAGAGGTAGAGACTTAGCTGTTCCTCCATCCAGACGGCCTGATGGCTCCCTTTCCCACGGTCTATCCGGTCATGCAAGGCCGGCCGCGAGGGAGTGACTGCCTTTTACAGCATCTAGGCAGGAACTTGTCATCAGGACACTCCTCCGGAACGACCTGTCACTCAATTGCTGCAGGACCAATCAGGACGCATCGGGGGCGTGGTTACTGCTCTGAACAGGGTATTTAACAGAGCTTCTTTCATTAGCTCATTGCCCTGTCGTGGTTCTAGCTTGTTCTAGTCACTCAGTGCTTGTGTATTCTATTATCCCTTTTGGTTTTGACCCGGCTTGTTTACCTTACTCTGCTTATCTCTGTTACCCTTGATTCGGCTTGTCTCTCGCTTACCTGTCTTCTGTTACCCTCGACCTCGGCTTGTCTTTGACCATTCTATACTGTACTACTTACGTTAGTCCGGCCATTCTAAGGTCCGGTATACGTATCTGGCTACTGTTTGTACTCTGCGTGTTGGATCCCTGTCCCGATCCTGACACCGCCACCATCCTGAACACCTCATTGCAAACCTCTTGCCACCCCTAGCCCCTGTAGCCAAACCAGAGCAACCTCATCTGGTCCTCAGGAAAGCCCAGCTGCTCACCCCAAAAATGAGCTGCAGTTCTCCTCTTTACCCAGAATTTGAAGGAATGGCCCACGATCCAAGCCACGTGACCTACGGGAACAAGAGAAACATGTCAGCCTAGGCGAGCCCTCACACCAGTTGATCCCCCAAGCGAGCCCTCACACCAGTTTGATAAGATGAACGTAAGACCAGAACCGAACCAATTCCCACCAACCAATCTTTTTCACATGCTCGTGCCCCAAACCTAACCTTGTTGCCTCCGTCGTGGCCCCTATTCGAAATTAGTGCATCCCAAACTAACTCGGCTGCAGCCCCAGTCTTTGGAGCTTCAACCCAAAGACCCTGAGAAACTGAAACCAGGAGAGCGTCAACATGCACCAGAAACGAGCCGCCAGTCGTCGGCCGCCTAGACAAGTATCTGGACATACTAGCCACTGGGCACAAGGGGGATCCTGGAAAAGCATGTAGCACCAGATCGACATCTTTTCCCTTGACATCCATCTTAGACTACTTGTGCGGCCTACACCCAGGGCCGGATTAACATAGGGGCTGATGGAGCTGCAGCTCCAGGCCCAGGCCCATGGAATAGGCCCATTGGTTTTAAAAAAAAAAAAAAAAAAAATTTTTTTTTTTTTTTACATTTTTTTTTTTTTTTTTACACACTACTCTTAGGGTTGCCAGATATTTCTCATGTATTTCTTAGGGTTCCCAGGTATTTCTCAGAAGTATTTCTCAGGTATTTGAGGCTGCCTAGCTGGTGCCGGTATTGCAGTAATACCGGCAACACAAATGTCTGTCTCAGTATAAACATAGATTATTCTGCAATACCAGCGCCGGCCAATAGGGGTCGCTGTTTGTGTGGGGAGAGGCAGTGATAAGAAGTTACGGCATCTCCCTCCCTGCCTCTCTCTACTCACTGATCCGCGGGGGAGCAGCTCTGCACAGAGTGTCCAGACAGCAGCTCCGAGACATGGGGACGCTGATACATTGGGACACTGGGGAACATGGGGACCCTGAGCATGGATGTCCGCAGGAATATTTCCGTGGGGGGGGGCATAATTGTAATGACATCCATGCTTGGCCCCTTTTTGACAGTGTCATGAAAGGGAAGGAGCATAGTCATTTTCACATAAAGCAAGGATGAATAGCATTTTCGCAACTATGGTGTCAGGAATATATGTTTGTATTCCTGACACTATAGTGTTCCTTTCATCAAATTACAGGAACATTCTGGTCACCATAACAACTTTATCTAAATGAAAATGCTGTGATGCAAAGAGGCCCCTGCGTGCTCTTTCTTTGAAGGGGTGAAACTGCTCTCAAATGGTTTACGCCCAAAGGCTTCCTTCAGCTCCAGATCTCCAGGTCGCTCAGTGGTATTCGACTTCTGAAACAGAGTGTCAGGAAGTGCAGATTGACGTTGGGCATGGGTGCCGCTGATTGGCTAGAGTGGTCAGCTGACACTCTAAGCCAATCGCTAGTTCCCGATTCATAAAAATGTTTTAGCCAACAATGTTTTAGCCAATCAGCGGCACCCCTGCCCAGCGGCCCTCTGTGTTTCCTGACACTCAGTAAATAAAAGTGAACACATTAACACTGATATTGTTTCCTGTTCCCTCTTCCTACTCCTTGCTGCCTCTTCCTACTCCTTGCTGCCTCTTCCTACTCCTTGCTGCCCCTTCCTGCTCCTTGCTGCCCCTTCCTGCTCCATGCTGCCTCTTCCTACTCCTTGCTGCCTCTTCCTACTCCTTGCTGCCTCTTCCTACTCCTTGCTGCCTCTTCCTACTCCTTGGTGACCCCTCCTGCTCCTTGCAGACCATCCCTACCCCTTCCTGCATCCCCTTCCTATTCCTTGCTGACCCCTCCTGCCTCTTGCAGACCCTTTCTACTCCTTGCTGACCCCTCCTGCTCCTTGCTGAGCCCTCCTGCTCCTTGCTGCTCCTTCTACTTTACCCTCCTGCTCCATGAAAACCTTTCGACCCCTTATTGCTTCTTGCTGCCCCTTTCTATTCCTTGCTGACCCCTCCTGCCCCTTGCAGAACCTTTCTGCTCCTTCTACTTTACCTTCCTCTATGCGGTCTCCCCCACCCCCCCCATCCCTCACTTACCTGCTCTGTAGGCTGCCTTTGTGCTGCTCCCCTGCGGTTTCAGTCATGAGAGAGAGGCAGGGATTAGCTGTAGCTTTCTGCCTTTCTCAATTCACAGCGCCACCTACTGGCCAGCGCTGGTATTGCACTGTATTCTCACACTAAAATGAAAAATAGCAGCACAAGCTGAAAAATCCGGGGGGGGGGGGGGGGGGGCAAGTACCCCCCTTTACCCCCCCATTCGGACGCCCATGACCCTGAGACACTAGGGACACAGTGGCCCCATGTCTCCCAGTGGCCCCTAGTCTGTGTCCCCATGTCTCCCAGCCACTGTCCCTAGTGGCTCAGTGGCCCCATGTCTCCCAGTGTCCCCATGTCTCTAAGTGTCCCCTAGTGTCCTAGTGACATCAGGACACTGGGAGACATGAGGACACAGACTCTAAGGGACACTGGGAGACATGGGGATACAAACACTAGGGGACACTGGGCGACATGGGGACACTGAAAGGCATGGAGACACAGGGAGACATGGGGACACTGGGCGACTTTGAGACATAGGAGACATTGCAGTGTCCCCATGTCTCCCAGCCAGTGTCCCTAGTATCTCAGTATCCCCATGTGTCCTGGTGTCTCTCAGTGTCTGTAGTGTGCCAGTGTCCCTAGTGTCTCAGTGTTCCCTAGACTCCCAAAGTCCCCTAGTCTCCCAATGTCTCTGTGTCCCCATGTCTCCTAGTGTCCCCTAGTATAAAAGAAAAAATCTCAGGCACTCACTGTGATAGATTTAGGCAGGTTTATTGGACACCGCAACGTTTCGACCTGTACCCAGGTCTTTATCAAGTCTCCAATGTCCCCTATGTATCAGTGTCCCCTATGTCAGTGTCTCAGTGCCCCATGTCTCTATGTGCCCGTAGTGTCTCTGTGCCCGTAGTGTCTCTGTGCCCATAGTGTCTCTGTGCCTGTAGTGTCTCTGTGCCCGTAGTGTCTGTGTCCCCTAGTATAAAAGAAAAAAATCTCAGGCACTCACTGTGATAGCTTTAAGCAGGTTTATTGGACACCGCAACATTTTGACCTGTACCCAGGTTTTTATCAAGTCTCCAGTGTCCCCTATATATCACAGTGGCTCAGTGCCCCATGTCTCCCCGTGTCCCCTCGTGTCTGTCACCCAGTGTCCCCAAGAGTCTCAGATTTCCCAGGTCTCCCAGTGTTCCCTAGTATCTGTGTCCCCATGTCTCCCAGTGTCCCAATGTCTCTCAATGTCCCCTAGTGACATAGGGACACTGGGAGACATGAGGACACAAACACTAAGGGACTGGGAGACATAGGGACACAGACATTCCCCCTTTTGTGTATGTTCGCCCTTTCAGCCGTTCTGGTTAGGTGATTTGTGTCAGTAGCCCACCATTTTACCGCATCCATAGACTTCCTGCTTTACTGGACACTGCTGTTAGGGGGTATGGGTTTACTTGAAAGATGAAAGCATGAGATTAGCAAAGGGTATGTGTTTTCTCATAGTTGCATCCTATGCGTTTCCCTACAGCATCATCTCCATCAGATACATGACGCTTAGGAGGTAGGACTGTTTTAGTGTTTTTGGTCAATAAGATTTTGTAATTAGGCCCATCATAATTATCAGCACCAGGCCCACTGGGCTCTTAATCCGGCCCTGCCTACACCAGAACGTCTGACAGCTGTATCCCCCCCCTGACTCACCCGGTTTGCACTGAATCCCTGATCCGGAAAGTGCCGAAATAAGCCAGCAGGAACGCCACCTCAAACAAGCTCTTCATAACTGTCAAAGCAAAGGTCCTGGAGAAAAAGCACCAACTTTTCAAGGAGCGCAATGGAAACTGGTCTCCTAGCGTCCTGGGTCCTGTTCCCCTTCCTTAAGCCCTTAAGCGCTTGCCTTATCACAAAATGCTTAGTAATATCTACCCTCCCCCGCAGCTTAAACCAAAATGCGAGTGCCGCCATGTGTCTATCCACCACCGCCGGGGAGGAACCCTTGCTAAGCAATCGGAAAGTGTACCAAAGCAATGCATCCAGCCCAGAGCCACCTGCCAAGTCTCGTTCCATACCCTCTAGTGACTGTTCCCATGCATCCCAAACCTTACAATATGCTGTCCAGGTACTCGGGACCATGCCCTCAGCAATCCCCCAAGTTGGACATTCCGAGCTACCACGTCTCCGCCGGGAAAACTTCCCCGTCCTCCCGCATGCCAGGTGCCTCCTTCCGAAATCAGGACCTCTGCGAACAAGACAGAGCATCAGCCACCACATTCAAGTACCCCGGTACGTGTCGGGCACAGAACACCACATTGAGGGACATGCAGAGCAGAACAAACCTCTGCAACAGGTGCACCACCGGCACTGAATCGGCCGACATATTATTAACCGCATGCACAACTACTATGTTATCCTTCCTGTCACTCAGGAGTGCCCCCTAAAGTGACAAGGCTACCACCAATGGGAACAGCTGCAGGAGAGCCAGATTCCGCACTAGCGGGCTGTACAGCCACACCGCAGGCAAGGGCGCCACTCACCACCGGCCAACGATGTACACCCCGAAACCCACACTGCCCGGTGCATCCGTATACAGCTCCAGCTCAGATGCCGACACTACCTCGCGCCAAAAGTACACCATTCTATTGAAGTGCTCCTGGAACTTGTCCCAGACTGCCAGGATTGCCCGCATGGATGTGGACACCGGCACAAATTGATGAAGCAATCGCACTCCAGCTGTAGACATGGACAGGCTCTGACTGAACATCCACCCCATCGGAACGACACGACTAGCGAAATTGAGATTTCCTATAAGCGATTGCAGCTCCTTCAACATAACCTGCGCCGCCTCCACCTCCCGAATAACAAAACCCTCCTGGAAGCCCCCGTCCATAAACACTGTGTCCTCCCTATTACCGTAGAGGCTTAGCCACGGCCACATCATGGCGAGGCTCACTGGGGTTCTGCCCCAGGGTAGCGGGTGCTGCCAGCAGGGCTGCATCGCTGCCAGAACCCCCTTTTTCCTTTCAGAAAACACCTGTTGAGTCCATGCCCACCCCCACAGGAGCACTCATGCTTATATTTGCAAGTAGCCCTTCATTTGCACTGGCTCTCGTTGAAGAGCCAGAGGAAACCCTTCCTGTGGGAAGCCGACGCAAATGACTGGCCTCCTGCGCTGGCTGCTTATTTAAAGGGCTATGCTTTTTGAGCCATTATGAGCTTCATCCACAATGGCAGGTTCATTTGGTCCCACCACATGCCAGGATTAGCCACAAGTCGCTGGTGGAATTGTTAGTCGTATTTCCACCATACCATGCCCCCGTATGTCCTGTACGCCTCCCAGATCCCACCCAGGTAGCAAAACAAAGAAGAGCAAATCCCCGGGGACACTAGCGAGGATACAAAATGCCCACAGACAACTCCTGAAGGACTTAGGTATCTTGCGAAACCTTTTCTTCTTCTCCTCCTCCTCCTTCTTCACATCCTTTTTGTCCTCCTCCTTGAGGTCAAAATATTCCTCCAGAGGCAACAGGGCAAAAACCTCCATGAACTCACCCTTCCATATTCGGTCCTTAATGTCCTGCTTAAGATGCACGCCCAGGGGGCCTGCAAACAAGACGTAAGCATTCTGCCGCACTGCGTCAGGAATGCCGTCCACCACCTCCGCCCCGTCGCCTTCACCTACCGTCTCTACCAAGCCCTGAGCCACCTACCCGGCACCCTCGTGCACCGCCCAGACCTTCCCCACCTGTGAAGGTCCAGGGGCTGCTCCTTGAGGACCAACAGAATCGTACGGAGGAACGTTCATGCTCTTCATTCACACCGGGGAACCTTCTAGTGCCTGAAGCCTTCATGGGGAGACTCACTAGATGGACCTGGAACAAGAAGGAGAATTGCTGGGCAGATTGCACTGTTCCGTACTCACCCTCTCTGTACCACCTAGGGATCGCCGGATCGAAGCCCTGTCTTCCCGCCTGCGGTCGCGGCCATGGCGGCTATACAGGGACTTGGAAGCCCCGCTAGCCCTCCCTCTGGAGCTATGACTCCTGCTGCACCCATGACTAGGCCTACGCTGCACTCCCCACTGAGATGTAACCGAACGCCGCTGGTCTCCGATGCCGCTTCCATTACCACCGCCAGCTGCTCCTGCAGCCTCCATGCAGCTTCCCGAACATCGGCCAGCAGCAACTCCACCGACCGCTCAGCCATCCTGAAAGACAAAGAAAATCAGTGCACAACAAGTATGTACCAACTCTGCAAGGTAAGAAATTAGAATGAGGGATCCAAAATGGCCGACCCTTTACATCGGCCAACCCCCAAACAATAGCCCACCAATCCCGACTATTGCTCCCGCCCCTAGCCCGCCTCTAAGCCCGGTCAGGACCCTAATCCCTAAGCTGCTCTTTCTCCATGGGCTTCAAGATTGCACCAGACACGTGAATTACCTCTTTAAAATTTGGAAATAAAGAAATCTCTCTATCAGTCTGGAATTATGACTTTTTCTTCTTACATTTTTTTTTTAATCAGATCCAAACAAATTTTTCCTTATATTGAGTTTTTTTTTTTTTTAAATCAGTTAATAATTTTACTTATACATTGTGATGGCTACACTGCTTGCAAACGTGTTGAATAGATGATAGGTAAAAACTAAAATTATTCTGCCTTGTCCAGCATAAGGATAGAAAGCAAATGATCTCCGCTACGAGCAGACCACTACTGTGGAGGTTCTTGAGACCCAGAATGGAATAGTGTTGATGAACTTTAAAATGTCTGTTTGCCTATGATTTACTAGCAATTTATAGAGAGCGATATGCAGATAACATTGTCAGCACAATAAAACTGGCTAGTGTTTAATTTAAAAATATGTTATCTTCAGTAGTCATGTGCATGGGGAAAATTTTCGGTTTGGTTCAGCATTCCGAAATTCGGGGCTTTCGCAATTCGGGACTTCGGCAATTCGGCACTTCAACACTTCGGAACTTCGACACTTCGGAAATTCGGCAACTTCGGCACTTCGGAAATTCGGCACTTCGGCACCTCGGCACTTCTATTGCAGTCGCTTAGTAGATAACTCCCTAATTTCCACGGTATTAGGGAGTTATCTACGAAAAGGCTGAAAGACCTAAATTGGTCTTTCAGCCAAATTTACTAATACTAAGTAAAAATTACTTAGTATTAGTAAATTGTGCCCCTACTCGCTATACCGCGAGTAGGGGCATGTCTAGTAAACAGTGAGCAGCCTGTGACTGCTCACTGGTAAAAAAAAAGAAAAAAAAGGTCGCCCCCCGGCCCCCACCCACCGCTCAGTAAAGTAAAATGATGGGGGGGACCTATTGTACTCCCCCCCAGCCCCCACCCCCTAAGCGGTGGGTGGGGGCCCTAAATACTGATAAGGGGGACCTAATGTTCTCCCCCCTGGCCCCCACCCCTGAGCGGGTGGTGGGGGCCCTAAATATTAATAATGGGGGGCCTAATGTCCTCCCCCCTGTCCCCCATCCCTGAGTGACGGGTGGGGGCCCTAAATTGGAATAAGGGGGGGACCTAGTGGCCTCCCCCCTGGCCCCCACCCCTGAGCGGTGGATGGGAGCCCTAAACAAGAATAAGGGGGGGGGACCTAGTGTCCTCCCCCCTGGCACCCACCCCTGAGCGGCGGGTGGGGGCCCTAAAAAACAATTTATCCCCCCAGGTGACTAGGGGTCCCCAAACCCTTAGTCACCCCCTCCCCCCCAAAAAAAGTATTCCCCTACCTACCCCCTTCATGCACACACTTTAGCTTGCCTCTGCCTGATCTGACCTCTGCTCTACACGTTCCTTTTCCGGTTGCTTTGTTCTCACCCTCATAGGAAGACGAGTACTGAATCCACCAATCTATTAATATTTGCATATATAAATAAACATAAATAAACATGTTTTTTTTCTGCAAATTGAGCAGCACTTTAAGAGACAGTTCATAAAGAGGGAATAATAAAATAATAAAAGAATAATAAAAAGTAGCCTCTAAACTACATACAAATTTCCATAGAACCCCTGGTGTTTTAGCAACTTTTTATTTTTATGTGCAATTTAAATTAATGTGCAAACTCTGATCACCCACCAAGAACGATGCTTACATCCCAAGGCTTTTCCCACTGAAGCATGGCAAAGAGACTGCCATGTTGGTATCCCATCAGACATGTGAACATGAATCTCACAGGAAACAGAGAGAATTTTTTTCCAGATATTAACAGATATTGAATGCACATGATTCAGCCTCCGGAAAATTATGTTATTCCAGCTTTGTAAAATGTTTAAAAATAATGATAATAAAAGAGCTAAATTGGGAAACCTTAACCCCTAGCCCTTGTGTATTGTCCAGAAAATATCTCATACATGGAACAAAGTGGGTATAATGTCATTGGGACAGCTGCTGTAGATAAACTAAAAACATTGTCTCCATGACAGTGGTCTGTCCATAATGGCATAGAACACACATTAAGTTGCAAACAAGTTATATTTTTACACACGTCCTTCTTGGGGCACAGGGGCATTCATTAATAGCAAATACATGACAGGTCTATAGTCGCCATTTGGGCAGTCGGAATCCAGGACAAACCACCCCCATAACCTAACCCAATAATACACAGACACTAAGTAGTATGGGGAAATTTGTCCACAGCTTTATTAACCAATAATTATAATAATAATAATAATAATAATAATAATAATAATAATAATAATATCGATAATAAATTAACAGGTAAACATGGGTCATTGCCCCCCATACTCCGCCCCCTCGCATCCTGTTCCTTCGGCTACCATACAAAAGGCAATGACCCCCATATAATAACACATATATACATAATTATAACATACACCAACTTTATATCAAAGTGCCAACCACCATTAACCACGGCAGGGGTATACCCGGATACCCCTGCCCCACCAGGTTCTGAGCCACCTCCAGGACTCGAAACCTCTCAACCACCGATGACCACAATCTGTTTATTCCACCTCACGTTCATCCAGGGGAGCCTATTTCCTCTCCTTCAGCTCCCCGTCCCGCCGCTGTGAAAGAAACGGGTTAAATAAACACAAAACAAACAAAGGGAGGGTGGGTGGGACAAACTCGACCAGGTAGGAAGTTAGAATGACTCACCTAAAATGGCTGCTCATTTAAATAGCCAATCCCACTTACCCATAATTCCAACCCTCGCTTACTTCCTCCTAAGCCCGCCTCCTAACCCCTGTCAAGGCCTTTTTCCGCTTAGCTGCGCTCTAGCTACATGGGGCTACATGACAGGTCTATAGTCGCCATTTGGGCAGTCGGAATCCAGGACAAACCACCCCCATAACCTAACCCAATAATACACAGACACTAAGTAGTATGGGGAAATTTGTCCACAGCTTTATTAACCAATAATTATAATAATAATAATAATAATAATAATAATATCGATAATAAATTAACAGGTAAACATGGGTCATTGCCCCCCATACTCCGCCCCCTCGCATCCTGTTCCTTCGGCTACCATACAAAAGGCAATGACCCCCATATAATAACACATATATACATAATTATAACATACACCAACTTTATATCAAAGTGCCAACCACCATTAACCACGGCAGGGGTATACCCGGATACCCCTGCCCCACCAGGTTCTGAGCCACCTCCAGGACTCGAAACCTCTCAACCACCGATGACCACAATCTGTTTATTCCACCTCACGTTCATCCAGGGGAGCCTATTTCCTCTCCTTCAGCTCCCCGTCCCGCCACAAGCTCAGACCTTGACCCCTTAAGCTGTCTGAGCTCCGCCACCCCGAAGAAACAGAGCCATCCTTATACCATCCTGCCAACCCAAGTTGAGCAGGTCCAAACCCACATCCGAGAGGTGAACACCATCCGAGCGGTAGTATCCTGGCAACCCTTCCTCCAACTCCAGGTGCCGTACCACTACACCCCCTACTTTCCGCACAAAGCTTGCCATCAAGCTATTCACCTTCTTCCTGCACCTCTCCATAGCCCCCGGGTCCCGAGCGTGCCGCCACCGGCGCCGCGGGACAATCTCAGACCAGACCAACATTACCCCCGGAAGCAGGCCCCTTAACTTATTAATGTCCTGCTTCATCCACTTCACCAGCCGGCGCTGCGGCGTAAGGCCCAGGTCATTTCCCCCCACATGTAATACCAGCACGTCTGGCGAGTACCCTGCTGCCAGCATCCCAAACAGTTTCCCACAAACATCCCCCCAGCAAAAACCCCGATACCCAAACCAACGAACTGCCAACTGGCCTCTCAGAAAACCCAGCTGCTGGCCTTGCGCTCGAGCTGCGGCCCTCCTCTCGGCCCAGAAGACAAACGAATGGCCCACGATCCATGCCACACGCCCTGGGGGGGGAGAAAACAAATGATGAGGGAAGTCCAACAGAGACCCCTACCCCATCCCCAACCAACACAGCGAAACATCCCAACATAGCCATTACCCCTCACATCATAACACAAAACCTTTCGAATTTGATGGCTCTACACATTTTTTTTTTTTTTTTTTTTGAAATACGAAACAGTCCCCTGCCATTAATCCAATAGACCCAACCGGACATAGGAGCGGAATCTTACCGATTCCCACCTCCCGATCCTCTTCACCACCTCGTCCCCCAATCCCAACCGTGCGGCCTCCGTGGCCGCCCCAATACGGAACGAGTGCGTCCCAAATCGTGCAGCTTGAAGCCCCAACCTGCCCAAGCCCAACCGAAAAACTTTCGTGAACTGGAACCGAGAAAGGGACGATCCGTCAGCATGCACCAATAAGGAGCCCCCCACCGCTGGCCTCCGCGCCAGATACTCCACCGTAGCAGCCACCGGGCACAAAGCCGAGCCTGGCAAGGCCCCCAGTGTCACGTCCCGGCCCACGCCGCGGACGTCCGTTTTGGACCTGCCAAGGTGCACCACCACCTTCCTATCCAGGATACGGACCCCCGACAATTGCAGGCCCCCCTGCGCCAGTTTACTAGCACTCACCAATTCCCCTACTCGGAATGCCCCAAAAAACGCCAAAACAAACGCTACTTTGAACAGTAAAGCCTCAAACCCATCAAAACAAACCTCATGCAATATACCCACCAAGTCCCCCAGCAGCCGCACCGACACCGGGCGCCTGGTATCCGGCGCCCTGCGCCCCTTGCGATAACCCTTCAGGGCTTGCCTGATGACGAAGGTCTTGGTAAAGTCCTCCTTCCCATGCCACCGAAACCAAAACGCCATAGCCGCCATGGATCTGTCCACCACGGCAGGGGACGGCCCTTTTGTCAGCAACTGACAGGTGTACCACAAGAAAGCGTCCCGCAGGGCCTCCCCGCTGTCCATGGCCAACCCCTCCAGTGACCGTTCCCACAAGCCCCAAACCTTACTGTACGAGGCCCAAGTGGCCGGTGCCAGAGAAGCCTTCACGAGTCCTCCAAGCAGGACGCCCCCAGCTGCCAAATCTCGTCCGGGCAAGCCAGCCCTTCCTTCGATGCCCCCGGCGCCGCCAGCCAGAAACGGGACCACTGAAAACGAGATAGAGCATCAGCCACCTCATTCAAATAGCCGGGAACATGGCGCGCGCGAAAAACAACATTTCGGGACATACACAGCAATACCAGTCGCCTAAGCAGCTGAACCACCGGCTTTGAGGCCGCCGACTGGCGATTCACCGCGTGAACCACCGCCATGTTATCCGAGAAAAATACCACTTTCCGATCACGCAGCCTGTCACCCCATAACGCTACTGCAACGACCAACGGGAACAACTCCAAGAAAGCCAAGTTGCGCATAAGAGGGCTCGAACCCCAAGAGTCCGGCCACCGCTCCGCACACCAGGAGCCCCCGAAATATGCCCCAAAGCCTATACTGCCCGAAGCATCCGTAAAAAGCTCCAGCTCGGCCGACGACTGGCCCTCCTGCCGGAACAACACCGTCCCATTAAAATCCCGCAAGAAGGCATCCCAGATGCCCAAGTCCGCTCGCACGGCCGCCGACACCCGTACGAAATGGTGCGGGGATCTAACCCCCGCGGTAGCGGCCGACAAGCTGCGACTAAACACCCTTCCCATCGGGATGACCCGACACGCAAAATTGAGCAACCCAATCAAAGACTGTAGCTGCACCAGAGTCACCTTGCGTGCCCCAGCAACGGCAGCCACCGCCCCCCGAAGCCTTGCCAGCTTATCCTGGGGCAGCCGACATTCTCCCCTCCCAGAGTCAATCTCCAGACCTAGAAAACTCAGACACGTGGTCGGGCCCTCGGTCTTATCCGCCGCCAGCGGAACCCCGAATTGGCCCGCCACCCACTCAACCGTCCGCAGCAGGCGCAGGCAATCCAGGGAACCGGCCGGTCCCACACACAGAAAATCATCTAGATAATGTACAATAAGACGACTCCCCGCTTCCACCCGTATCACCCATTCGAGAAAAGTGCTGAATTTCTCAAAATAGGAGCACGAAATGGAACAGCCCATAGGCAGACACAAGTCCACGAAGTAGGCCCCTTCAAAGAAACACCCCAGCAGGTGATGACAGTCCCGGTGGACCGGTAGCAGCCGGAACGCGGCCTCGATGTCCACCTTAGCCATCAGGGCCCCATGCCCGGCCCGCCGGACCAAATCGACCGCCCGGTCGAAAGATGCATATGACACCGAGCACAATTCCTTATGAATACCGTCATTCACCGACTCCCCTTTCGGGTATGAGAGATGGTGAATGAGTCTAAACTTACCCGGCTCCTTCTTGGGGACCACCCCAAGTGGGGAAACCCGCAGGCCCTCCAGCGGAGGCACTACAAACGGGCCTGCCATGCGGCCCAGTCCGACTTCTTTGCCCAGCTTTTCCCTAACCACATCCGGGAAGTCCGCCACAGACTTCAGGTTGCGCAGCCTCCCTTGACCCCCTCGTCGCTCCTGAAACGGAATAAAGAACCCCACCGCAAACCCCGCCAGGAGCACCGCAGCGTCCGCCCTGTTACCGTAGCGGCCTAGCCACGGCTCCATCGCGCTTAGCTTCACTGGGGTTAGGCCCAGGGGAAGCGGATGCACCCCCTCCCCCCGGCGCGACAGCCGCGCCGGCGCCTCCGGACTTACCCTTCTTAAAGCAGCGGTTGAGCCCATGAGCTCCCCCGCAGCCGGAGCACTCATGCTTGAAACGACAGGAGGCTCCCCATTTGCATTGGCCCTCGTTATAGAGCCAGCATAAGCCCTTTTGTAAGGTGGCCGACGAGGCGGACTGCCCCCTGGCGCCGGCCGAGCTCTGAAAGGGCTGCGCTTTTTGCGCCATCATTAGCTTCATCCAGAGCGGCAGGTCCATTTGGTCCCACCGCATACCCGGGTTAGCCGCCAGCCGCTGCCGAAACTGCTCGTCGTACCTCCACCAGGCCAACCCCCCGTAAGTCCGGTACGCCTCCCAAATGCCATCCAAATAGCAGAACAAAGACGAGCACAACCCCGGCGATTTCTCGCCGAGCACGCTAGCCAGCACACAAAAAGCCCGCAACCAATTACCGAAGGACTTCGGTATCTTGCGGTACCGCTTCCTCTTCTCCTCCTCCTCCTTTTTCTCATCCTTCTTATCCTCCTCCTTGAGGTCAATGAAGTCCTCTAACGGGAGGAGGGAGAAAATCTCACAGAACTCGCCCTTCCAAATCTTATCCTTCACGTCCTGTTTCAAATGGACCCCCAGTGGGCCCGCAAAAGATACGTACGCGTGCTGCCTAGCCGCGTCGGGGATACCCCCGGACAACTCAGCCCTTTCGCTCCCAACCTCCCCTACGTCCTGCGGCACCACCAAATCCCCGCCCGAACTAGGCCCCGCGGAATCCCGGATCCGAGAACCTGAAGCCACTGCACCCGGAGCCCACACCTGACCAACGCCGCTAGTGTCACCCCCCGCCCCCAATGAGTGGAGTAGTGCCTGAAGTGTGGTAACTAGTGCGCTAGAGTGTAGTGACCCACTGGACTCACCGGCCAAGCCCCCCAACACCGGAGCGGTGGGGGCTGCAGTACAGATCGCCTGACGTCCGGGAAGAGGAACTTCCGCCGCCATCTCGCCGACCGGGGAGCCCACCCGGTGCCCAGCCTGTGAGGAAGCAGAACGGCTCCGAAATCTAGGACAAGGAGAAGAAGTCCTGGGTAGGGGGTAACGAACATCCACTCCCCTCCCGTCCCGACCCCGGGAGCGCCTGCTCTGCACCGAAGCCTCCCGCTGACCTCTACCACCACGTGGCACCCGGGAACCCCTGGGGCTACGACTCCTCCCGTCTCTACCAGCAAGCCGCCCCTGCCGTCCATACCGAGGGGCTGCCGCACCTTCCCCTGCTGAGCTATCCGAGGGGGAGCAGTGCCGACCCGACCGCCCCCGAGCATCCCGGGACCCCAGAGATCTAACGGGCGAGGGACTGTCACTACTACTCCTGGAACCCGGGCCCCCCCTGCGCCCCTCCACTACGGAAAGACCCGACTCCCGGCCTACCCTACGCCCTTGCCTAGCTACCTCCGAAACCCCCTCCCCCACCCCCTTACCTCTGACCCCTTGCTTGCCAGACCCCGATGGCCCCGAACTACCCACCACCCCTACGGGAGACCCTCTGTCTGACCTGGCCCCCTCCCGGGAACCCCTACCACCCTTAGAACTTACTCCTTTAGAGCCACATTTTCTCTTCGGGGCCCCAGGGCCCTCCCCCTTTCCCACTAAGGCCTGTGTACCCCCAACCGGCTTACTCCCGCCCCCCCCAGTGGCAGAGCTCCCCCGAACAACCTTCCCGCCAAGAGGGCCCCGACCTGAGCCCTCTGCACTTGCCTGATGCCTGCCATGCGGTCTCCCGGATCCAGCCTCCTCATCGTCTCCGCTGTCCGAAGGGGGGGAAGCCCTCCTGGGCCTCCCCTCCGTGGGTCTCGAAGCACCAGGGGGCCGCCCGGCCGCCTCCGACCTGCTAGCAGCCGCGCCCCCGTCCACGATATCCCTTTGCCGCCTAGTGCACATCCGAGGCTCCGTCCGCACACGGGGAGGCAAGGCCTCGACCACGCGGCTCCCGGGCCTGCTGCCGGTCGGAACTGGAACTCCACTGCTACCGGGTACCACTTCACCGGGCCCCGCGCCCGGGCTTAGCCTCCTCGGGGGCCTCCGGGCCCGGACCGGTCTCCCGCCATCGCCGTCCCGATCCGCCGCCTCCGCCAGGGCAGGGCCAAGCTGTGCCCGTAGCCAGTCCACACCTTGATGCCGTGCTGCCGACCTGATCCCTTCCAGCAAACGCTCCACGTCGTCCATTGTTCCTGCAGAGGAGACAAAAGAAATCCGACCAAGCAAAGTCCGCGCTCCCCGAGGCGAACACAAACTCGACCAGGTAGGAAGTTAGAATGACTCACCTAAAATGGCTGCTCATTTAAATAGCCAATCCCACTTACCCATAATTCCAACCCTCGCTTACTTCCTCCTAAGCCCGCCTCCTAACCCCTGTCAAGGCCTTTTTCCGCTTAGCTGCGCTCTAGCTACATGGGGCTACATGCCTTTAGATCCTAGAGTGTAAAAGAGTGTAAAAGAGTGTAAAAAGAGGCTCAAGTGAGATATATTTTTATAAAATCTGACGGTTCCAAAGGAAAGGACTAGTTATTTTAAAAACAGAATTTTAAAGGGATAGTAGTGCCCTATTTTTATGATCTTATCTTTATGTTCAGTTTTGTCCTTTAGAAACAAGACATAAAGAAATACGTAGTTAAGTAGTTAACAAGTATCTTGCAAAGCTATTTAAGCAGGCAATTATGCATCTCTTTATTTATTCTAACAAGCGGTTATACATGGATTACAGGAAGAATAACAAGTTGTAAGGATGAGGAGGATGGGGTTTCGTCACGAACATCCACAACCTCAGAGTGCAAGCTGAGGACATTTTAAGTCAGATAAACTCCTCCCACAACTACAGGCCTAACGGCCTGAACATTTGTGGTCGAGGACAAATAGTCATGCTTGACCCTTACTGCCTAATGAAAAAGTCGGTTAATGTGTGCCAGAACTGACAGTCAGGTTAGGCCTGTAAATCCAGAGGGCAAAAAATTAAATACCCTTTAAATAAATAATGTAAATATAGATATACATATACAATAAAATACCACTCCATATATGCATGCTATACACACACGTATGCAAATTCATAACCCCAAGACACATGGCATTTTGTTGCACATGTGAAGGAATGTACGATGTAACTATTGTTACCCGGTGACTGATAGATTGTATAGTATTGGTAGAAAACCATAACTTGAAGTCAAAACACCAGAATGTCTAGGGTAACGTGAATCTCAAGTGCTGTGGTGAAAGATTAACCAAACAATCCAAGCGGTGTTGGTAAAAGTGGCAAAAACAGCAAAACACAAGATGTTTACCTAACCAATGTAAGAGTAATTCTGAAGTGAGAATGTGGCCAGTGTAAAAGGCAAAATGAAACCATTTTCAATTGATGAGTATGCAAACTTGGGGATTAGCAGAAGTACCGTGACCATGTACGAGTATTGATGAGCTATTAACCACCGTGATAGACAAAGTTTAGTAACAAAATCCCACCTTGATGAGAGTGATTGTTTTCGTGAGAAGACACTTTGCAACAAACACTACTATAAGAAGCATGTGGCCTGTGAGATAGATGTGTTCCAGAAAGAAAAACAAAATTTCAATAGTGTGAAGACAACGTGATATAGGAAGTTCTACAACTAATATTAATTGGAAAGAGTGTGTGCCCTTCTGTGATAGTGGAATCTCAGTAACAAATACCAAGTTGAGGAGTGTGTGACCTATGTGATACAGAAAGCTCACAATGAACCGAACTTGATGAGCACATGAGACAGGTGGCTCAGTTACAACTACTGATTCGCTGAGCGTAGATGAATTTAAGGAACATTTGCCAAAATGTTTATGATGGTTTGACCTCTAGTTAGAGAGGAAGCCGATAAGCAAATTCTAAAGTGATGAGTGTGTGAGCTATATGACAGGAGAAGCTCATTAACAATAATTAATTAGAATGAGTGTGTGTCCGCTGTGCTCGAGAAAGCTCAGTAACAAATACAAAATTAGATTTTGTAACTAATACCATTTAGACGTGACCTCTTGTGATAAAGAATGCTCAGTAACTAATGCCAATTAGAAGAGCGTGTGACCTCTTGTGGTAGACAATACTCAGTAACTAATGCCAATTAGAAGAGCGCGTGACCTCTTGTGGTAGAGAAGGCTCAGTAACTAATGCCAATTAGAAGAGCGTGTGACCTCTTGTGATAAAGAATGCTCAGTAACTAATGCCAATTAGAAGAGCGTGTGACCTCTTGTGGTAGACAATACTCAGTAACTAATGCCAATTAGAAGAGCGCGTGACCTCTTGTGGTAGAGAATGCTCAGTAACTAATGTCATTTAGAAGAGCGTGTGACCTCTTGTGATAGACAATACTCAGTAACTAATGTCAATTAGAAGAGCGTGTGACCTCTTGTGATAGAGGTAGTTTAGTAAGTAATACTAAAATTATTGAGCATTTCACCTCTGTGACAGAGGAACTAGTGGCAATTTGATGAGCACACAACCTTTGTTATAGAGGTAGCTTAGTAACACCCAAGTTGAGAAGCGTGTGTCCTTAGTAATAGAGTAATCTTCAATAATCCACCAATCAAATGAGTGTGTGACCTATGAGGTAGGTCACTCATTACTTTGATAAATGTCACCCATTGTCTCTAATGTCATAATGTGCCTTTATACTTGCGCACAATGTGAACAGTGTGAGAACACATTGCGAATTCATGTTATTTAATCTTGGGCTGTAACAGAATTTATCCACTCCTTTCTGCACTGTCAAATCACCTTTGATAGAAAGGGTTAGATTTGCGGTGATTTGCCTAGATGAATACTGCAATAGCCCAGGACTCGCAGCCTATCATGGCATTCTGTGACCACACAATGAGTGCCCATGACATTTAGATTTTGCACAGTTTTATGATTCTGGAGATAGAGGGCATGGGCATTGGGTGCGAGCAAGTGGAAGAACTGTCTCGATAGCTCCCAGCACCATAACCACTAAGAAACAACCTATAAATCCTATTGTTTTCAGATTGTCCCTTTAACCTCTTCTTCTGTAAACATAAAGAAAGAGCTAGTCAATCTCTAAGCACATGCTCTATAATGATTCTGGAATAACACATTTATTCTTTATACTTTACTTTTATAAACTATATAAAGTGCTAAAAAAAATTTGAAAAAAAACTAAGTGATGACAGTAAAAGGAAACATTATCTTAATAAACTAAAAATATTCATGAAAAGATGAAGAAAGAGAGGACAGGGTATCTTTGGCAATTCCCGATACAATGAAATTACAGTTAATTGGGGAACGGGGAGTCATAGAATACTACTTGACCTGTATAAGAAATTAAAATATATTGGGAGTGTCGTCATCTCCAAAAGAGATTTGATGTTACGGATATTTCCAGTACACGGACGAAATATATAAACTAGTTAATCCCTGTATGTCCACGGGGGTTAACGTGTGAAGCTTTCTCTGCGTTAAATAACTTAATTCTAAAAATTGTAATACTCCTCTGCTGCTCTCCTGCATAAAATACTGTTGGAAAGTATTCCTTCCAAACATTTGTAAAAGAAATCAAAAATACTTGACTCAAATCCTTTGGAGGACTATAGTTTGCGATGCTCTTGAGAGCTCCCCTTTCCATAAAATAATTTATTTCAATATAGTATAAAATCGCGCTCTCTGTTTCTAATTATTTTCAGGGCTTAAACAGAACTATACAGATCATATTGAATTGCACTGAGTGTATTATATCATACGCTGAATGGTACCTTTTTCGTTTTGTATATGTATATAGAAATTCTCTTGTTACTTATAAAATTGTCAGCGGCTGCTTGTCTTGTTTCTTTGATTTCCTAAAGGTGAATTAGGGAGAGAAGAAGTAACATTTATAACATCTTGTAATACATTATAAAGAGGTGCATCGGATCTAGGGCCTCCGGATGAGGCATCTGACTGGTCACATATATGGGGTTCAATAGCTTCTCTCCCAACCTGCATCGCACATAACAAGCAGGTCTATAAAATGTTATTTAGATGGTACCTCACAACTCAATGATTAGCAATCATGCACTGAGTGCCAAAAAACGTATGCTGGTGGACATGCCCAAAGCTGAGTCCAATATGTCAAAGCATTACAGCAGTATTGAGCAGAGTTATGGGCAAGCCTTACCCTCTGGGTCCCTGGGCACTTCTCCTTTCGAAGCCAATTGATCCTTTCACCAGGACAGAAAAAAAAGTCTGCTGCAAGGATAGCATTAGATACCTGTAGAGCGATAGCATTAATGACAATAATCAAAAAAATACAGGATAACATAGACATGGATACATTTACTTCCTAAACTCAGGATACTCCCAAGTTATTCCATAGAATATAGGACCCTTGGCTGGACGGAGACATCTCTTTCCCTTGGTAAATGTTACAATGTTGCGATCTAGCCTATTACAAATACATTTCAGCCATGCTCACTGCGGCGCCGGTCCTTTACTAATCCTCTTTCTTCTCTCTCTTCTTTTTTTTTCTACTCTCTACAAAGTCTAATTCAAGGATGGAGGATTTATATACTATTCAATAAGTCCATGCTCACACGGGAGACTTTTTGGTAGCACCTCACAGATATACATACGCATTTGTATCAAAACTGCATTATATATTTAAAAAATCTCCTTAGTCCTGCACATTATACTAGACTCAATTTACCTGAACGGCACTAAAGGAATCTATACGAATCTATATCCACCTGAAACAACCAACGATGATGTCCACCGACAACACAGTTACATTGAGATGATTGCAAACACAAGACCTTATCAATACTCCACATAGACCTACTTAGCAAAATTGCTTAACCTGCTGGAGAACTCAGACTCACTGTTTATATAAATGTATTGTTACCTTTTGTATGAAAAAAACGAAAAGTCTACCAAAAATGTACTCCTTAATAGGAGAGTATAATAAAACTGAACCTTTAGTCAGTATCTAGAGTATAATAAAATATATGCAAAAGTGACAAAAATAAATAAAAACAAAATGGAAGATACAGTCCTCTCTATTGAGGCAAATGGACAGCGGGAATATAATACTAGGATCCTAGAGGTGATCAAAATACAATGCTTTCCTAGTTGTTAGTGGCTTAAAGAGTATGGAGAGAAGGGAAATAATGTCCCAAAATTATATCTCCTTTCAAGAGTCTAATGTGCCTTCGAGGGCACCCCTTAAAAAATCCTACTCTATTATATCCTCTCCCGCTGCAGCTCCTATAGTCAAAGATTCAAACTGTAACCAAAAAGATACAAAGTAGTTAGAGGACTGTGCGACCATGTAAAACAAGGAAGTTACTTTCTCGTATTGACGTCTACCTATAATCAGATGTGTTCACACCAAGCTCATATTGCCGGCTATCTGTAGTGATATTAGTAGTAGATGTTAAAACCAACAGTGTAACGAGTGAGCCTCCTGAGCCCTGAAGCACGTGTTTCGCCAGAGTGGCTCATCAGAGGAGAACCAGACACAGGTAAGTGCCGGTAATTTTAACGTAAAAGTTGTCGGTGATTGGTCAAACACATTTGTTGTGTTAACCAATGGCAGGGGGAGGGAGGAGGCATGTCCAAAATGACACCATAATGAATATATTAACCCCTACTGCACCGCCTGTGTCTGAAAGAGAGGTTCATAGGTATTTTTATTTGGGACTGAATATAGAAAAATTATAATAAAAAATATGAGAATTATTTGCAAATGAAACAGGTAATAAATAAGTACTCTCACATTTAATGTTCCGAGTAATGGCTAGTCTTCTATATAGTTTTAACCATGTTTAATTATGGTTAGTAACTGGTCGGTCTGATTCAGTTTTTTTTTTTTTTTAAAATGACATTCATAGTTATTCAGCAATAGTAAGTACTATATGCCACAAAAATGGCATATATGTTTCCAAGATCATGAGAATACAGATAGATGATCCAATGGTCATTCATTGGTATTAAGTAGTGTTAGAATCTCGGACTTTACGTGTTGTATTAGGGATACCCACTGATACTTATTTTGCCATTCGATAGTTGGAATCGTTTAGTGTAAGATGAGATGACATGCTTGTACGGTAAGTACAGGAATGATCGTGAGATAAAGCGAGTGGCATATGAGGTGTTACTGCAGTGTGCAGCATGATAAACACGAATGGAGAAAAAATACTGGGAAAATGATAAGGATAAAACAAAAAAACAGAAACAGAAAAAATAATATATATATGATAATAACGTGGCAAGAGTTTGGGAAAACCCATGTTAATTACCTATCATATCGTGCCTTTGTTGCGCGATATGATAGGTGCTTATCCCCATATGAGTGGGTGATGGTGAGGATTGTATACCATTTGTGAATTGTTAGGCAATAGGATGCCTTATGATAATACAAGGATCCTCAAAAAACAAGATTTCTAAATGATCTATTAGAAATCTAAGGAACTCAATTGAATGTATTTAACATGATGTTGAATAAATATTGTGCATCGTCTACTGAATACAAAATGGAAGAAACAGATGTTATATGACTCCTTTACCAATAATGGGATTCAAATCAGTTTTATCCAAGAAACCCACTGGGAAAATATCTGAACCTCAGAACTGAGGGGTTAATAGGTATATATCAGTTTTTCAAGCCTCTCTTGATAATGATAAAAAACGTGGAGTCGCGATCATTTTTGATACTAATCTAAAGCTAGAAATAATCTATCAGGATTGTGACCCTTCAGGCAGATTTTTAATAACGGTGTGATAATAAATGACATGTTATATACACTTTCAAATGTTTACTTACCTAACGTTAATCTGACATTATTATTTTCTAAAATTATAAATAGAATAGAAAAAATAGTTAAAGGCATATTATTAATTGCTGTTGATTTTAACTGTGTCTTTGATCCAGCAATAGATAAAAAAAAAATATCAATCCCAGCCCAAATCTGAAAACATTTATTCAAAAACAATCTAAAAATCGAATTGATATTTGCAAGTGCAAGTTGCAAGTTGCATTTGCGAGTCACATATCCTGATTTTCATGACTATACACATCTATCTAGAGTACATAATTCTTACTCAAGAATTGATTTGTGCTTAGTTAACGCCAACACGATAGATAGATAATATTAATAATATACAAATTAAAGAGAATACATGGTCTGATAATAGTTTTATGATATGGGAATTAGGTAAACCCATGCATAAGGGATTAAGTACTTGGAGACTAGAGGACTTCTTATTAAAAAAAATAAAGATAATCTTGAAGAATTAACTAATCTTTCCAGACTTTTCTGGTTGGAAAATTCATCCCCTGAAATTTCAGACTCCACATATGGGCTACCTAAAAAGTAGTAATGAGAGGCTATTTTATTAAAATCGAAAAACAAGCAAAAAAAAACAAGAAAAAAAGATCTTACCAATTTAAATATCCTATATTCTAATTTATCCAAAATGCAACCCTCCAGACAACTTCTAATGTGGAACTCACTTCCCTCCTCCGTTAGATGCTCACGCAGTCTCCACTCCTTCAAAAAAATCATTAAAAACCCACTTCTTCATAAAAGTGTATCAATTAAATTGTTAATAGCTCCCGACTGATTCCTCTCTTGCAACTGCCACTAGTCTAATACTTCCCTTACCTTTTTGTGTAATTTTACCCCACTCCCTCTAGCATGTAAGCTCATTGAGCAGGGCCTTCAACCCCTCTGTTCCTGTGTGTCCAACTTGTCTGGTTACAGCTACATGTCTGTGCGTCCACCCATTGGAAAGCGCTGCAGAATTTATTTGCACTATATAAATAATAACATAATAATAATGATAATAATAAAAATAACTTATGTTAAGGCTCTCGGAACTGCAAAGTAAAATTAATTTAAAAAAAAAAAGACAAAAAAAAAGAAAAGACAAAAAAAACTTTTAATAAATTGAGATTAAATAATTACTACCAGGGCAATAGAGCCAATAAAAACTTAACAAAAAAAGTTCAATAAACAAAATATGAAAAACAGAATAAATAAACTGATTGATAACAAAACTACATATTCCTCTCCTGAACACATTGGCAAAATATTTAGCGATTTCTATGGTAATTTATACAACCTTGGTCTTAATCCAGAAAAAGATAAAATAATTGATTACATGTCTAATACTCAAACTCCCAAAATCTCTAACTCAGATTTAGAATTACTGAACTTTGAGTTTCAACCTGAAGAAATCGAAAGAGAAGTGAAGACAAGTGAAATAACAGCATGTTAGAGGAGTAGGCATTGAGAAATGGCCACGTGTTTTAGTTTGTTTTATCTAAATTGTGAAGCGCCTACACACTATATTCTTTACTGAGAAATAAGATGCCTGTGCTGAAATAAGCTCGTAAAAGTGGTGTGTGGAAGTACCGAACAGTGCATTAGAGAGAGTAAGCTGGGCTATGGAGGCGAGGGAATTTATGACGGCAGTAAAATAAGAGGAGGATCAGCCCAGGTGGTAAGTTTTCCTAAAGAGGTGTTTTTTCAGTGATTTTTTGAGTCTGGAGGCTAGGGCAGAGACAGATGGCATGGGGTATACAATTGCAAATGAACCTTGAAAAATCCTGCAAAGTAGAGCCCTTGAAAAATCCTGCAAAGTAGAGTTGGCAATGTGGGAACGAGCAAATGTTAGGAAAAGGTCATTTGCAGAATGATGGAAATGAAAGGAGGTGTATTTGTTTAGCAAAGAGTAAATGTAATGAGGTGTGGAATTAGGGAGGGCTTTGAAGGTTAATGTTAGAAGTTTGAGATGGATCCTGAAGGGTACAGCAAGCCAATGTAACGTTTGGCGAAGGGGTGAGGTGTGGTCAGTCAAGACAAGATGATCCTAGTGGCAGCTATCATTACAGACTGAAGAGGGGCAAAACGGGTATTTGGAAGGCCAATGAGTAGTGCGTTGATATAGTCATGTCAGGAAGGGATGACTGCATGAACTAAGTGCCTTGAGTATCTTGAGTTACAAAAAAGCAAATGTTAGCAATATTATTAAGGTAGAAGTCACAAAATTTCTAGACAGACTAAATGTGAGGAGTTAAGGTAAGACCTGAGTCAAAAGTAACACAAAAGCAGCGAGGAGCTAGGGTAATATACGTCCTATTGACTTGCAGGGAGATTGATGGAGGAGGACTATTTTAGGAGGAAAAGATGAGGAGCTCAGTTTTAGAAAGATTACATTTCAGAAAATGGAAAGGCACCCAGTTATATATGGAAGAGAGTCAGTTTGTGACGTGTTCCAGGAGAGCAGGGGAGAGGTCAGGGAAGGAGAGGTAAGTCTGAGTATCATCAACATATTGATGGTACTGAAATCCAAATAGTTAATAAGGTAACCTGAGAGAAGCAGTGTAGATGGAGAATACAAGAGGACCAGGAACCGAGCCTTGGGGAACACCAAATGAGACAAATAGTGGGGAGGAGGTTGCACCAGAGAAAGAGACATTAAATTAGAATTCTGAATGATATGATGAAAACCAGGATAGTACAGTTTCATGGAGTCAGGGCCGGATTAAAATAGGTGCTGTTTGAATAGGCCCATTGATAAAAATAAAAACTTTTCTTCATGCTCTTGCTTAATTATGGAAACTTAAGAGGGATGTAGGGGAACGAAACTGGAAATTAGTTAAGGTAAAGCTGACTTTGCACACTATGCAAATACTCTTGCTGCTTCGTTCTGTCTAACACTGTGGCATGTTCCCTTTCTTCTAAACTCACTACATACAGCTTTTCTCTGACCCAGACTGTATAACAGGAGCTTCTTCCTGCTTGTAAGAAGTTTAAGAGAGGAGTGGACCAGCGAGTGCTAGGGGACAGTCCTTAGAAAGTGTGGAACGAGCGCATCATTAGACGCAAAAATGTGAAGCTCAGGGTCGTGTCTGCTTAGTATGCCTTTTGCATTCACAACAGGCTGACCAACTAATTCTTTGTGCAGACATGCCCCCTTTTTGGGCATGTTTGTCCCTGTTGGCGATTCTGGTTACGTGATTCACGTTAGTCCGCCCACCGGAATCCTGCTTCACCGGACACTGCTGTTAGGGGATATGGATTTACTTTAAAGATGAAAGCAAGAGATTAGGATAGAGTCTGTGTTTTCTTATAGCTGCATCCTGTAAATTTCCCTCCGGCACCATCTCCTGCAGATACACGACGCTTGGGAGGTATGACTGTTTTGGTGTTTTCTGTCAATAAAATTATGCAATTAAGCCCATGATAATTGTCAGCACCAGGCCCAATGGGCTTTTAATCTGGCCCTGCATGGTGTCCTAGGTTTGGAGGGTTTGAAGAAGAAGAGACTGGTCAATAGTAAGGCAGCAGAGAGGTCGAGGAGAATAAAGAGAGAGTAATGACCTTTAGGTTTAGCAGTGATTAAGTCATTATTATTCAGCAATAACTAAATTAAAACATTTAAACTGAAGAGAATGCCCAGTAGCTAAGAAATCGAGTTACATAATTATTTTTCTTTTGCAAAAGATTGATCTTTGATGCCAGTTTTAACTTTATATATTCAATCAAATATTATTATAATAATAACTAGATGCTGACAAACCTTTCAGGATACAGTACCGAGTGCAGGACGGGATACTTTGATTGTTCAGCACTCACATTTTTAGTCTGGTTGATGTCTTCCTCTCCTCTTTTAATATTTCTAATTAATACAGAGTTGAGATATTACAAGATATTGAGGATTTAGCATGTTCTCAGATCACAAATCATACTGTTCTGAGATAAACTTTTGGCGAGCCCTGCGCTGGCTTACTTCATAATCTCTATTTCCAAAATAAAGCATAAGTGTTAGTTAATTATAGTGACCTTAACTCCCTATTCTTTGTCCTTCCTTGCTCTTTCTAAGGAATAGATTAGACAGCCGCTGGAACTCCTACTAATATTCATTGTGATAGCCTATCATTCTCCCTGATTCCACAAGGTGGTTGTGCATCGTTGGAGATTTAATTAGTCCTAATGGCTCCAATGTTTCATATCACTGCTTAGTCTTCATTTGAATGGAGCATCTTTCTGTGGATGACTGGTCAATAGTTGGCTAATCTTTGAAAGTGCAATAGTTGGACTTACTCCATTAAGTGCAGCCAGTCAAAAGTTTATATTTATTTATGTATTTATTTATGTGTGCCCTATTTTTCAACAGAAAGTGGTACTTTTATGCACTGATC
Source organism: Pelobates fuscus (assembly GCF_036172605.1). NCBI lineage: Eukaryota > Metazoa > Chordata > Amphibia > Anura > Pelobatidae > Pelobates > Pelobates fuscus. The sequence goes on along the minus strand of NC_086318.1, from coordinate 46,420,740 downwards.
AACCACGGCATGAAAAACACTGTCGGGTGAAGTGAATAACATTGATTATATTGTTACAATGGCACCTGTCAAGAGGATATATTGAGCAGAAAGTGAACAGTCAGTTCTTGAATTTCACGTGCTGGAAGTAGAAAAAGTAGACTTTGACAAGAGCCAAATAGTGCTGGCTAGTCGGCTGGCTCAGAGGATCTCCAGAATGTCAAGTCTAGAAGGGTGCTCTAGGCATGCAGTTGTTAGTATCTAATAAAAGTGGTTCAAGTGAACCGGTGTCAGGGTCATGGGCACCCAAGTCTCACTGATGCATGTGGGCAGCGAAGGCTAGCCCTCTGGTCTGAACTCACAGAGGAGCAACTGCACCTCACATTACAGACAAATGTCATGCTGGTCATGATAGAAAGGTGTCAGAACACACAGTGCATCACAGTTTGCTGCATATGATGCTATGTAGCCGCAGACAAGTCAGAGTGCCCACAATAACCCCTGTCCACTGCCAAAAGAGCCTTCAATTAGGATCTACTGCTTATGTCTTGTGGAGTCCATGCCTGAACTCTTCAGACATATTTTGCAGCACAAGGGGATCTACACGATATTAGGCAGATGATTTCAATGGTGTGTCTGGTCAGTGTATATTAATCTTGAATCTACCACCATGGCTGTCTATCAGAAAACTGTTACTTCAGTGGAGCTAAACTCAAGAGACAGCAATTGCCTTGAGCACCTGCCTTGCAGAGACTTCTCATTAACCTGCATTGGGAATTCTGTGATTAGACAGCTACAGAAATAAATTCACCAACCATGTCTATCAAGCGAGGGGCACAATATCAGCTGACATTATTTCAAGGATGATGGAGTAGCTGAAAAACTGGAGGCCAAGTTGCCCATAATGTTGGTGAAGAGCACACAAACCAGCCTGGTTGGGTTAGAAACAGAATAATGTAACAACCTACACAAGGACATAGAGGTCATGAATGGTGATAGAATGTGTTTCATTCCTTGGATGAGATGTAATAATATGGAATCATGGAAAGCATAGGTCATTGCAGCTGAAGATCCCGAGGTTATCTTTCCTAAACAAGATTACATGAAAAATATATTGACAGTCACAACATGATCATGCCAAATGATGGATCTGAATGTACCATAATATAAACTCTCTGTCAGAGGAGAACGCTGATTGTATATGAATCAGGTCCAACTTAAAACCATTAGACTAAGGGAGCGTCTGCTTGATAAAGTCAGTACACTGATTGCTGGATGGTGGCGTACAGTTGCAGTCCAAGGCATTCCCATTGCAACAGAAACAGTCAGTTGTAAATCTAACCTAAGAATGAATAATCACCAGCTACAAAAACATAGAAAATCCCGAACAAAAAAAAAACAATAAAAAAAAAAAGCAGCAATTTATTTTAAGCAAATGTTAAATCCCATCTAAAAGATTACCATGTAATCCAGATTCTTCTTTATGGCCTTTTCTCTTCCATCGTTTGCATCTATTTTTCCCCCTGGAAAATCTTACTAAACTTTGCAGCACAATCATTTTTAACTTTATCCAAGGAACTAGTGACTAAAGGAAAATAATATTTTAGAAAGTGATAAACAATGCAGAGTAACAAACCAGTAAGGTAGAGCTAACGATATCAGCAACATAATTATTTAATAACAATCGCAAAGGTAGATCAAACTGACACAGAGCTAATACAGAAAAAAAAAAAGTGTATAAATATCTACAACAAGGTTCCTTAATAATTTGGTTGTGATATAAAAAAAATAAAATAAAAAAAAAACACAAGGATTAGCAAGTTACAGCAAGATCTCCAGTAAAAAAAAGTAAAGTACTTTTTCAAAAAAATATTCGAACATGTTTGTGTGTGTGTGTGTGTGTGTGTGTTTGTGTGTGTGTGTTTGTGTGTGTGTGTGTGTGTGTGTGTTTGTGTGTGTGTGTGTGTGTGTTTGTGTGTGTGTGTTTGTGTGTGTGTGTGTGTGTGTGTTTGTGTGTGTGTGTGTGTGTATGTGTGTGTGTGTGTGTGTGTGTGTGTGTTTGTGTGTGTGTGTGTGTGTGTGTGTGTGTTTGTGTGTGTTCGAACACTTGTCTTATAACTACATGAAGATTTTTTATGTTTTGTTTATGAGCCTGTCTGTTTGTTTTGCAGCTTACTCTATTTTATTTTCCTATTTATTGTACTGACATCCCGAGCAGCGTCCTACTGAGAGGAATTTATTTATGCAAACTCACTGAAACAAAAAAAACAAGCTCTTAAGGATATTATAACTGATATGCACTTATATAATTATATATTAAGAAGACTGCTATTTCATTTTGTTCAATTCTTTTTTTATTGTTTTTTGCTTATATTCAGTGACTGCATGTATGGATTGGATTTTTGTGGTTTAATGGCTGGATTTTGGTAAAGCCATAAGGACATTGCTTTATAGTCACTGTGATCTGTTACTTATTTAAGTCTCAACATGTTTTTTTTTTAATATTTAAACAAGGTTTAAAAATGTTTTGCTAGAAACAAGATTGCATCAAAAAAAACTGTAACACATTAATAAATACTATCAATAAATACATTTTACAGATGAGGTCTACCCACTGGAAGCTGGGTCCCAGATGGGTGCAGGACAGCGAGACCCCAACGAAGCTGCGGCAGTTCGTGGGGTTTGCGGTGGTTATGGTGTCCCAGTACAGTACTTATGGTGCTCGCAAGTACTAGGAAGCAGCGATTGACGGAGGTACCCGGTCAGGGTGCCAGGTGGTCCGTCACATCTAACCTCCATATTCAACCTTCAACTGAAGATTAATGACTCGTTTTTGTAAAAAAACACATAAGGCATTGTGGCACCACCTCCATATCATTTACAGGGAAACAAAAATTATATTCGAATAAGAGTCAATATCTTCTTCAATGTATCCCTAATTATTTGGAGGATTAGGCAGCTACCATCTACAAGCTTTTACATTAGGGACCTACATTCTCTAATGAAAAATCATGATAATCTTTAGGCATTGATGCTAAATACATGTTAGTTATACAATGAATCATTACATTACGTACAGAAATCATGTGTTTCATTACCTACTGAAATATAGATGTATCTAGATATCTCCTAGTTTGCACCTCATTTAGTTCTATGTTAAACATGTTCTGTTCGTCTCTTTGTACAATGATTGTGTGTCTAATTGGAAGTGTATGGACTAAAACAAACAATAGCAGACATGGTCATGGATTCGTTGAATAAAGGTTGATTAGAAGGTTTGACTTCCATGACATGGATAGACGGCAATGCACCACGTCCCAGTCACATCAATTCATCCTTCACAAGAAAACTGTTTTGTTAGTTTTTTTGCTTAGTCTATTTTATGTTACTGATTCCAAAATAACGTGCTGTTTCTTCCCAAAAGGGGCTATTCTGGTTTCACCTGTTATGTCCCAATTGTTTAAAAAAATATTTTTTTATCAATATGTATATGTGATATGTGTCCCTGAAAACATGGTAAATCTGCTAACCCTACCTATAGTATCCCTTTAATATGTAAAATTGTCTTCTAGTCCGAGATTGCCTGAGACAAGAAACAAATACAAAAAAAAATCAGCTTTGGGAAGCAGACGTTACTTACCGTATATACTCGAGTATAAGCCGACCCGAATATAAGCCGAGGCCCCTAATTTTACCCCCAAAAATTGGGAAAACGTATTGACTCGAGTATAAGACTAGGGTGGGAAATGAAGCAGCTACTGGTAAATTTCTAAATAAAATTAGATCCTAAAAAAATTATATTAACTGAATATTTATTTACAGCGTGTGTATATAATGAATGCAGTGTGTATATGAATGCAGTGTGTGTGTATGCAGTGTGTATGAGTGCAGTGTGTATATAATGAATGGAGTGCAGTGTGTGTATATGAGTGCAGTGTGTGTATAATGAATGCAGTGCAGTGTGTGTATGAATGCAGTGTATGTATGAGTGCAGTGTGTATGTTTGAGTGCAGTGTGTGTATATGAGTGCAGTGTGTGTGTGTGTATGAATGCAGTGTGTGTATGAATGCAGTGTGTGTATGAATGCAGTGTGTATATAATGAATGCAGTGCAGTGTGTGTATGAGTGCAGTGTGTATGAGTGTAGTGTGTGTATATGAGTGCAGTGTGTGTATATGAGTGCAGTGTGTATATGAGTGCAGTGTGTATATAATGAATGATGAATGCAGTGTGTATGTGTGAGTGCAGTGTGTGTATGAGTGCAGTGTGTATGCAGTGTGTGTGTATGAGTGCAGTGTGTATGCAGTGTGTGTATAATGAATGCAGTGCAGTGTGTGTGTATGAGTGCAGTGTGTATGAATGCAGTGTGTATATAATGAATGCAGTGCAGTGTGTGTATGAATGCAGTGTGTGTATGTGTGAGTGCAGTGTGTGTGTGTGTGAGTGCAGTGTGTGTGTGTGTGTGTGTGTGTGTGTGTGTGTGCAGAGCATTGGTGGGGGTTGGGCATTTTATTAATTATTTAATTATTATCTTAATATTTTTTTTTTGTTATTTTTTTTAGGTAATTATTTTTTTATTTTATTATTAATTGTATTATTTTTTTTGTTATTATTATTTTAATATTTTTTTTTATTATTATTTGTTTTATTAATATTTTTATTTTTTCGTCCCCCCTCCCTGCCTGTTAGCTGGCTAGGGAGGGGGGCTCTCACTCCCTGGTGGTCCAGTGGATGGGCTGTAGGAGGGGGGCTGTCAGGAAGCTGTAACTTACCTTCACCGCAGCTCCTGTCAGCTCCCTTCTCTCTCCTCCGTCCGTGCAGCTCCCAGGTCAGCTTCCTCTGCAACTCTCGCGGCCGCGCGGAGCGTTGCCACGGTAACCCGTGGCAACGCTCTGACCCCGCGGCTCTCGCGAGAGTTGCAGAGGGAGCTGACCTGGGAGCTGCACGGACGGAGGAGAGAGAAGGGAGCTGACAGGAGCTGCGGTGAAGGTAAGTTACAGCTCTGCCAGCCCCCCTCTCCCCCCAGTCTGTATTATGGCAATGAAAATTGCCATAATACAGACACTCACTCGAGTATAAGCCGAGTGGGAGTTCTTCAGCACAAAAAATGTGCTGAAAAACTCGTCTTATACTCGAGTATATACGGTATTTAATCTTTACCTATCTACTATTAGTTGAAGTGACTTTTGTTGTTTTGTATGGGTTCATTGTCTCTCCCATGTGGTCATTTTGTATATTGAGCTCCAAGTAGTTATGTTATGCTCCATTTTATTCTTTCCTTAAACTAAATCAGGGATCAGACACATTTCATTCTCTAATTTCTGCAACTCACATTATACTCCAGAATATCTTGCACACACAATAAGGGGTAGATCTGTAAGTCAATAAATACACAATAGCATATTAGTGTAATGCCATATAAAAGAATGCTTATCTATAAGGACTCACACTTTGGAAATTGAATAAAAACACTCTGGGTGCCGTCCTCGGTTATATAGGGGGTCAGAAGAACCCACACGGCTGGTTTTCCTAGTACACTCTGATTGTAACAGCTGACCGAGACTCTTGGTGAGTTAAAACACAGGTATTTATTGAATAAAAAAGATTCTAATATAAAACAATTGGTTCAGTGCTTTTCATCTGTTTTGGATTTCCTAAGGAACCAGAATTTAAAAACAAAACTGCACAATATTCCTTAGTAACAATATAATGCCCCACTAGGTGGCAGTCACATGTCCCATCTGTATCTTCTAACAGGGTGCAATGAAATATAATGGGTTCTAAGCATTATAATTAGCACTCACTATAACCTTTATTGGTCCCCTGTAAATGGAGAATACATAGGAACGTTGGGATTTATGTAAAATGTGGTTTGAAAATATACAACACATGTCTATACACATAAATGCTACTTATACGTACATGGGTGTAGTATTGGGTCATCTTTACAATGCATGATGAGGTCTTTGTGGTCTAAGATTTCATTTGATGACATATTGTTTTTAGCAAAAATAGGATTGCTGATGGGGATCTGTTTTAGTATTTACTTGTTATTCTCTTAGATGGTCAAAAATTATCCTAACACTGTATCTTTTTTCCCTGAAACATCTATTCATTCACATGTCTTCACCTCTCTTTTCTAACTTCATCGATTTGAAACTTTTAAGAGCTTTCAGAGGCCAAAAATTCCATCCCAGCTCTCTTTAAATCCCAACTGGAGCAATCCATTTATCTGTAAAACCACATCAGAAACGAGAAAAGCTAATGTCTGTGGGAGATTCCGTCCAATAATGCAGAATCTGTCTCTTTACATCTTTCTAGAATTACTTATTCAACCTCTTCTGCACATGATCTGTGTGAATAATTCCTGTCCTAAACTCTCGCTGTCTACTTCCAACTGAGTTCTAAGATACCATTTCAATATATCACTTGCAAAAAAAAAAATTTTTTTATCGTTTTAATTCACAAATTTGTTCTTCATCACTTAATTGAACAGGGTTTTCCTATTCTCCTGTGCTTTTTTTTTCTCGTATGCTGTCATGATGTGAATTGTGACACAATTACAAAGAATGTGGATATGCTTTTTATGAGAAATAAGGGATTTGTAACAGTAGCTACTCTCTTCGAGTTTTCTTCTTACTGTCTGAACGTGTCCTGGCGAAGTCGTCACGCTTTTGAAGGATCGTACAGCTTACAGTAGCCATAGCTTCATCACTACTTTGAGTAATGTATCATCGCCTGACAACAAGTTAAAGAGCAGTAAAAGAGGTGAGAAAAATAAGTTGTCTGTTTTACAGCATGAATTGTATTGCCAGATTCTACCGAAGCTAGGAAGGATCTGAAACATTTATTATAACCATGACATGTCTTATTGCTAACACCCCACAGTAAGTATGCAGCTTTTTGTGACAAATGTGAGGTATCGCATAACGTCTATACAAGAAGGAAAACCTCTTAAAAATGTGGAATTCCATTCAATTCCAATGAATTAGTGTTGTAATCGACCAAATGGAATCAACAGCAAGTCTATTTCCAAAAAGAGTAGAGAAAGGGTATTATTAAAAGATGTGCAATTGAAAAATGATATTGAGACGAGCGTATTCTATTTTCCGATTTTACGAGCTCCTTTTACCTTACGTAGCCTATGCGAGAAGATTGTTGACAGTCTATAAAAATATACAGAACAAAATGAGGGAACTTTTAAGTGTATAACATGAAAAAATAAAAACCTAGCAAAATCGCTTGCCCCTACTTGTTAATAAAATAGACAAAGTTGTAAGATTTATTGTGTTACCACAAAGCTAATGAAATAAACAATATAATGTCACTTGTGTCGGGCCATGGTGTGATATCATGATACTAAGTTTGCTGCAGTTTGGTCTTTAAAGTTTCACCTCTGATTGTCTATATATCTGCTAGAATATACGTAATGACCTTTGACAATATTTTTGTTAAGGCATAGACATTTTAGAGGTCGTGCAATAGGGCTGATTTGATAGGACGTCACACTTTGCATCCTTTCTGGATTTTCATAGAAGTGTACTAATGCCATCTTCTGAATATAATTATCTTCAACAGCCTACAGTCTCATCCATATATTAGTCTGGTTTTGTGCTCTCCTGAGATTTCTTTGATTTATTTATCATACTGGGAGTCAGATCAAAGTATTGTCTTGATGGTGATCACGATGACTGGTGAGCGAGTTAGGATACAATTCCGACTATATCCATTTGTATAAACCGCAAAAGGACCCATTCAACGTTGCTACATTATTTCTATATGTCAGCCAGGAATTCATAATCTTTCAGATATTTGTTAGAAAGAGAAGAGCTACCTAGAATTATGTTTTTTTGTCTCTATCCTCTGAAACTTCATTGTTTGATTTCTCAACTTTGACTTCAGTTGTTCTTTTTGACTTTGTCGTTGTTTTGTCACTCCATATGTATTTTAGAATCTGCTAGAGCAGAAAAAAAAGTTTATAGAGGGAATATTATTATTATTATTATTATTATTATTATGTTTTTATTTATATAGCGTTAACAAATTCTGCAGCGCTTTACAATGGGTGGACGAACAGACATGTAGTTGTAACAAGACAAGTTGGACACACAGGAACAGAGGGGTTGAGGGCCCTGTTCAATGAGCGTACATGCTAGAGGGAGTGGGGTAAAGTGACACAAAAGGTAAGGATAGTATTAGACTAGTGACAGTTGCAAGAGAGGAATCAGTCGGGAGCTATTAACAGTTTAATTAATACGTTTTTATGAAGAAGTGGGTTTTTAATTATTTTTTTGAAGGAGTGGAGACTGGGTGAGCATCTAACAGAGGAGGGAAGTGGGTTCATATAACTTACTGTCCATAGATCATTGGTTGATCATTCCACAAGTTCCATAGCTATGGTTATACCCACAATTTATGACTATGTTGCTATAAATAATCAAATGGGCCATATTCACAGCATTCCAAAATCATAAAATAAAATGTCAGACACCTGGTTAATGAGTCTTTCTATTCATTAGGACACTGTATTTAACTTTTGTTCCTTCTTGGGGATTCACCTCCTAAAATCCCTTTAAAATTCCTCTCACCCTTACTACCTATGCCATTCTGAAAGGCTGGCCACTGGCCAGTTTACCATTTCAGATTTTGTGCAATGTAGTTCTCTTTCTGAGATAACCTACTTTTATTGACTTATCTTTGGGTAAAATTAGTGATGTACCGAACTGTCCGCCGGCGAACAGTTCCCGGCGAACTTCGCCGCGGCGGGCGGACACATGCGCAGTTCGATCCGCCCCCTATTCGTCATCATTGGGCAAACTTTGACCCTGTGCCTCTCGGTCAGCAGACACATTCCAGCCAATCAGCAGCACTCCCTCCCTTCCACACCCTCCAACCTCCCTCCCAGCATCCATTTTCGATTCATTCTGAAGCTGCATGCTTAGTGAGAGGAGGGAAAGTTTAGCTGCTGCTGATTAGATAGGGAAATTGATAGCTAGGCTAGGGTATTCAGTGTCCACTACAATCCTGAAGGACTCATCTGATCTCTGCTGTAAGGACAGCACCCCAAAAAGCCCTTTTTAGGGCTATAACATCAGGCTGCTTTTTTTTTTTTTTTTTTCCCTGTGTAATGTAATTGCAGGTGCCTGCCTGCCAGCTTCTGTGTGAGGTTCACATTGGATACTGTGCCTACTTGCCCAGTGCCACCACTCATATCTGTTTTAACAATAGGTTAAGCTTTACATTTAAAATAAATAATTTTTTTTCACTGTAATAGAAGAGCAGTTGCCTGCCTGCCAGCTTCTGTGTCAGGTTGGATGCCTTGCCCATTTGCACAATCAGTGCCACCACTCATATCTGTTTTAACAATAGGTTAAGCTTTACATTTAAAAGAAATAATTTTTTTTCACTGTAATAGAAGAGCAGTTGCCTGCCTGCTAGCTTCTGTGTCAGGTTGGATGCCTTGCCCATTTGCACAGTCAGTGCCACCACTCATATCTGTTTTAACAATAGGTTAAGCTTTACATTTAAAATAAATATTTTTTTTTCACTGTAATAGAAGAGCAGTTGCCTGCCTGCCAGCTTCTGTGTCAGGTTGGATGCCTTGCCCATTTGCACAGTCAGTGCCACCACTCATATCTGTTTTAACAATAGGTTAAGCTTTACATTTAAAAGAAATAATTTTTTTTCACTGTAATAGAAGAGCAGTTGCCTGCCTGCCAGCTTCTGTGTCAGGTTGGATGCCTTGCCCATTTGCACAGTCAGTGCCACCACTCATATCTGTTTTAACAATAGGTTAAGCTTTACATTTAAAAGAAATAATTTTTTTTCACTGTAATAGAAGAGTAGTTAGTTGTCTGCAAGCGTCTGGGTGTCAGGCCTACTTCAGCGTGTGCTCTGCAGACCTGTGCCAGCGTGCTTTGACAGTTGGCAATCATATCTGGTGTCTCTTTAGCGTGCTTTTACAAAGAAAAAAGGTTTCCAGTGTAAGCTAATAGCAGCCAGTCAGTGTCCTTCAAGCGGCTCTGTCAGGCCTTCCTTCAGCGTGTGCCCTGCACAACCCTGCCAGGGTACTTTGACAGTTGCCACTCATATCTGGTGTCTCTATAGCGTGCTTTTACAAAGAAAAAAAGTTTCCAGTGTAAGCTAATAGCAACCAGTCAGTGTCCTTCAAGCGGCTCTGTCAGGCCTTCCTTCAGCGTGTGCTCTGCAGACCTGTGCCAGCGTGCTTTGACAGTTGCCAATCATATCTGGTGTCTCTATAGCGTGCTTTTACAAAGAAAAAAGGTTTCTAGTGTAAGCTAATAGCAGCCAGTCAGTGTCCTTCAAGCGGCTCTGTCAGTCCTTCCTTCAGCGTGTGCTCTCCAGAACTGTTCCAGTGCACATTGCCAATCATATCTGGTGTCTCTATAGCGTGCTTTTAAAAACAAAATTTTTTTTTCACTGTTATAGATTGAATAGCAGTTACTTGTCTTCAAGCGGGTGTGTCAGGCCTACAGTGTGTGCTCTGCAGAACTGTTCAAGTGCACATTGCCAATCATATCTGGTGTCTCTATAGCGTGCTTTTACAAAGAAAAAAGGTTTCTAGTGTAAGCTAACAGCAGCCAGTCAGTGTCCTTCAAGCGGCTCTGTCAGTCCTTCCTTCAGCGTGTGCTCTGCAGACCTGTGCCAGCGTGCTTTGACAGTTGCCAATCATATCTGGTGTCTCTATAGCGTGCTTTTACAAAGAAAAAAGGTTTCTAGTGTAAGCTAATAGCAGCCAGTCAGTGTCCTTCAAGCGGCTCTGTCAGTCCTTCCTTCAGCGTGTGCTCTGCAGACCTGTGCCAGCGTGCTTTGACAGTTACATAAATATATAACCCCTACTAAAGTAATAGATCAGAAAATGACCTTACTAGCGCACTAGGAGTTAAATAAAACACAATTTATTGTGAAAATTCAATGTAAAAGAAATTACTGATACATAAAAATGTCCTGTCCGAACACGGAAAGCAACCACTTTCAATCACAATTTAAAAATAAAAATAAAATAAAATAAAGCAATCGCTTATGCAGAAAAATGTCCTGCTCGGACTATTTAAGTAAAAGCCATAAAAAGAGTCCAGACCTTATTCAGATGCTCGGCGTCCCGAGTCAGAATATATGATGTTGAAAAAAAAAAAAAAAAAAAATGTTGAATAAAAGTCCTTTTGTAATCCGAGTTAAGGCTTGTAGTGATGGGAGTCAGACCTCTCCAGACGCGTTTCTCCGCTCCTGCGGCTTTATCAATGGATGAGGTCTGTCTGAGTGCGTTCACTTATATAGCAGCTTGCCGATATCAATTTCGTCAGAATAAATTCCTCACAGATACAAAATTTAACTTCCGTTTAACTTATTGGTCGCAATGTATCAAAATACAATAACTATTGAATCTCATTACTTGTTATAGCCGGCAAGTATCGTTTTAACAATCTGTTGATTAGCGTTGCTATAGTAACGCCCGCCCAGGCAGATTTAAATGTAACTGCCGTTTTTCTGTGCTCGGGCAGAAGATAGCAGAATATTCACACACGCTCATATTTAGAAAAATAAAATAAAAATGTATTCGGTTTTGGTGCTATATAACTAAACGGTTCAATAACATTGGCATTGCATAAAATAAAGTAAAAATAAAAATCTTATTGTTGATTTGTCATGGAAGTTTTGCATTTATGATGTTATATTGGTTACCGATGTTATACTAGATGAGCTTCACTGTAACTTAAATTTTCAGTCTCTTGTATCAAAAATTGGAAATAAGTGAAGGTTATTCATATCTGAGCAGAATTACACTCGCATCTGAAATGCAAATGTTCATATACCCAGATTCGAGAAATATATTTAATTTAAACAACGGCAATATTAAAAAAAAATTCAAAATAATTTTTATGCCCTTATTTTTCCTTCCGCTGTTATAGCAACGTTTTCCACAGCAGATTTCAACTTCTTATTGCATATTGTTAGAAAAATTGTGAATTACTTTCATTCATTTTACTTTCGTGGTTCTAATAACATACTATCGTTTCTATGGTAACGTCTACCTTAGCAGGTTTAAATATCCCTAATAAAACAGGGAAATATATCATAAATTCTGTTACTGTATAATTGTGAATAAAGTATTAGTGTAATCCAGAATTCAAATATCTATAAATAATATACAAAAATCCTGGTAATTCGAACCTACTAATTGCCATATTTATATATACTCTTAGAGCCCTTTCTTTCAGTGGTTCATAAAAATATACCACATATTAAAATAACCATTGGATTTTAGAAGGAAGATTTATCCCAAAAAGTGGCATAACTCAAACTCAGCATTTAGGCCCTTTGGCTGTAGTGTGTCTAATTGGTATATCCATTTCATCTCGGCTATGCCAAGTTGTTTGGTATGGTCTCCTCCTCTACAGTTTTTATTCACTTTACATATTCCTTTAAAATTTAGAAGGCTCATATCTGAATTATGTTTTTGTGCAAAGTGGGCAGAAACTGAGTGTTGCAAATATCCTTTTTTTATATTCAGCATATGTTCTCTGATTCTGACATACAGTTGCCTCTTTGTTCTTCCCACATATTGGAGTCCACATGGGCACTCCAATACATATATAACATTGGTGCTTTGGCAGGTGATATAATCTTTTATTTTGAAAGATTCCGTCTTAGTCTTAGTCTTACAGTTATTTTTGAACACTTCACATATTCCTTTTGCTTGTTTGTACCTGCTTCCTTTGCATGCAATGCAGTCCAAGCAGTGGAAGAAACCCTTCTTTTTAGATGTAACCAGGGCGTGTTTACCTTTTAGATGTTTGTTTGTTAATTTCCTTCTTAAGTTCGGTGCACCTCTGAAGATAATCTTAGGTTTTTCCGGTAAACTGCTTGCCAGAATTTTGTCTTTCCTCAGTAAGTGCCAATGTCTCGTCAATATCCTTTTCAGTTTTAGATTTTCTTTATTATAATTCAGTATGATTGCTGGGAATTCTCCGCCTGCTTTTGGTGTTTGTGGTTTATTCTTATTTTCTAAGAGTTTAGTTCGATCTAAGTTGTCGACTCTGCATAATGCTTCTTCTATTTCATTGTATTTGTAATTTTTCGACAAAAAATTTTCCTTCACCATCTCCGCTTGCTCTCTATAAACTTCAGAGTCCGTGCAGTTACGCCTCAAGCGTCTAAATTCATTGTAAGGTACATTTTTAAGCCACAGTGGTAGGTGACAGCTCTCTTTAAGAATAAAACTATTCACATCTACTTCTTTAAAGTGCGTTTTTGTCTTCACTCTCCCAGAATCTACATAGATGATAAGATCACATTGCCAATCATATCTGGTCTCACAGTAGCTTGCACGCATAGTACCACTAATCCCCAAAAAAATGACAGGCAGAGGCAGGCCACCCCGCAGGGGCCGTCGTGGTCGTGGTGCTGTGATTCCCTTTTGTCCTAGAATAATGCCCAGTTTTCAGAAGCCACGTACCCTGAACTTGAAAAGTTCTGAGGACATAGTTGACTGGCTAACACAGGACACCCAATCTTGTACAGCCTCCGCTCGGAACCTTGACGCACCATCCTCCTCCAGCTTAGCTTCAGGCACCTCTCAAGATACCACTCACCCGCCTGCCGCCACCACCAAAACTAGCACCACAGCCGCTTTACTTGGTATGTCAGAGGAGTTATTCACACACCCGTTTGAAGAAATGAGTGATGCGCAACCATTATTGCTAGAGGATGTAGATAACAGGGATATGTCTCAGGCAGGCAGCATTAAACACAGGTACGGTGTGATGATGATGATGTTGTACCCGCTGCTGCTTCCTTTTCTGAGTTGTCAGATACAAGCGAAGCGGTTGATGATGACGATGCGTCCATGGATGTCACGTGGGTGCCCGCTCGGCAAGAAGAAGAACAGGGCGAAAGTTCAGATGGGGAGACAGAGAGGAGGAGGAGACGAGTTGGAAGCAGGGGGGGTCGTCGCAAGGAGCTAGTGGCACAGTCAGACAGCATGCATTGGCACCCGGGGTCAGCCCGACAGCACGCCAATCAACGCATGCTGTGTCCACCACCAGAATGCCGTCATTGCAGAGCTCAGCAGTGTGGCATTTTTTTTGTGTGTCTGCCTCGGACAACAGCGATGCCATTTGCAACCTGTGCCAAAGGAAACTGAGTCGTGGGAGGTCCAACACCCACCTAGGTACAACTGCTTTGCGTAGGCACATGATCTCACATCACAAACGCCTATGGGATCAACACATGAGTACAAGCAGCACGCCTACTCTAAGTCACCATCCTTATCCTGGTCTAGCATCTTCAGCCACGTCAACCACTGCTGTCCTTCTTGCCCCCTCTCAACCATCCGCCACTCCGTCTCCCGCCTTGAGCAGTTCCTGCTCATCTGCCCACAGTCATGTGTCTGTCAAGGACATGTTTGAGCGTAAGAAGCCAATGTCACCAAGTCACCCCCTTGCCCAGCGTCTGACAGCTGGCTTGTCCGAACTATTAGCCCGCCAGCTTTTACCATACAATCTGGTTGAGTCTGAGGCGTTCAAAAAATTTGTAGCTATTGGGACACCGCAGTGGAAGGTACCCGGCCGGAATTTCTTTTCACAAAAGGCAATCCCCAACTTGTACTCGATTGTGCAAAAGGAAGTCATGGCATGTCTGGCACACAGTGTTGGGGCAAGGGTCCATCTGACCACTGATACCTGGTCTGCAAAGCATGGTCAGGGCAGGTATATCACCTACACTGCGCATTGGGTAAACCTGCTGACAGCTGACAAGCAAGGAATGCGTGGCATTGCAGAGGAGTTGGTGACACCGCCACGAATTGCAGGCAGTCCTGCTGCCACCTCCTCTACTCCTCCTACTCCATCCTCTTCCATAACCTCCTCGGCTGAGTCCTCTTGTGCTGCTGCGTCTTGCTCCACATCAACGGCACCCCCCCCCCAGCTCCCCAGGTACTATTCCACATCCCGGATACGGCAGTGTCACGCCGTCTTGGGTTTGACTTGCTTGAAAGCAGAGAGTCACACCGGACAAGCACTCCTGTCCGCCCTGAACGCACAGGTGGAAAAGTGGCTGACTCCGCAGCAACTGGATATCGGCAAAGTGGTGTGTGACAATGGAAAAAATTTGATAGCGGCATTGAAGTTGGGCAAGTTGACACATGTGCCGTGCATGGCACATGTGTGTAATCTGATCGTACAACGCTTTGTGCATAAGTACACAGGCTTACAGGACGTCCTGAAGCAGGCCAGGAAGGTGTGTGGCCATTTCAGGCGTTCCTACACGGCCATGGCTCACTTTGCCGATATCCAGCGGCGAAACAACATGCCAGTGAGGCGCTTGATTTGCGACAGCCCTGCACGTTGGAATTCAACACTCCTAATGTTCGACCGCCTGCTCCAACAAGAAAAAGCTGTTAATGAATATTTGTATGACCGGGGTGCTAGGACAGCCTCTGGGGAGCTGGGAATTTTTTTGCCACGTTACTGGACGCTCATGCGCAATGCCTGTAGGCTCATGCATCCTTTTGAGGAGGTGACAAACCTAGTCAGTCGCAACGAAGGCACCATCAGCGACATCATACCATTTGTTTTCTTCCTGGAGCGTGCCCTGCGAAGAGTGCTGGATCAGGCTGTAGATGAGCGTGAAGAGGAAGAGGAAGAGTTGTGGTCACCATCACCACCAGAAACAGCCTTATCAGCATCACTTGCTGGACCTGCGGCAACGCTGGAAGAGGATTGTGAGGAAGAGGAGTCAGAGGAGGATTGTAGCTTTGAGGAGGAGGAGGAGGAGCAAGACCAAACACAACAGGCATCCCATGGTGCTCGTTGTCACCTATCTGGTACCCGTGGTGTTGTACGTGGCTGGGGGGAAGAACATACCTTCAATGACATCAGTGAGGAGGAGGAACGGGAAATGAGTAGCTCGGCATCCAACCTTGTGCAAATGGGGTCTTTCATGCTGTCCTGCCTGTTGAGGGACCCTCGTATAAAAAGGCTGAAGGAGAACGACCTGTACTGGGTGTCCACGCTACTAGACCCCCGGTATAAGCAGAAAGTGGTGGAAATGTTACCGAATTACAACAAGTCGGAAGGGATGCAGCATTTGCAAAATAAATTAAAAAGTATGCTTTACACAGCGTATAAGGGTGATGTCACAGCACAACAGGAATCTAACAGGGGGAGAGGTGGAAGTCATCCTCCTCCTCCTCCTCCCACGACCACGCCGGCAAGGACAGGACGCTTTAAAGACGTGTTGTTGATGGAGGACATGCGGACCTTTTTAAGTCCTATGCATCGCCACAGCCCTTCGGGATCCACCCTCAGAGAGCGACTCGACCGACAGGTAGCAGACTACCTCGCCTTAACTGCAGATATCGACACTCTGAGGAGCGATGAACCCCTTGACTACTGGGTGTGCAGGCTTGACCTGTGGCCGAGCTATCCCAATTTGCGATAGAACTTCTGGCCTGCCCCGCTTCAAGTGTCCTGTCAGAAAGGACCTTCAGTGCAGCAGGAGGTATTGTCACTGAGAAGAGAAGTCGCCTAGGTCAAAAAAGTCTAGATTACCTCACCTTTATTAAGATGAATGAGGGATGGATCCCGAAGGGACTGACACTGGGCGATACATTCGATTAAAAAAGGCCTGATGAGATGAGCTGCCTTGGGCTAAAAATGGTCCACACGCTGCTGTATTTTAGCTCTGAATGACGTTTGACTTGCGTGACTTATCCGCCACCAACTAGGGTTCAAGCCGCCATGTTTTAGGGCACTTTCTGCCTGTGAAACAAACATCAATTTTTCTGGCCGCTGCTACAGCAGCGGCTGCAACAATACCAAATTTTTCAGGCATGTGTACACGCCTAATTTTTAGGCCCACTGGTGCAGCACTGTGGCTTCAAAAACCAAACCAAAAAAAAATCCTCCAAGATGGCACCAATATACCAGTGGTCTAAGCATCTTCCCACCTTGGCCTAAAAAGGGGAGGTGATTCAACAATTAAAAATCTCTGCCATTTACACGTCCACTGATAGGAGACGCGGAAGGTATTAAACTGATATGAACAATACTAAACTCACCACTCCTATCTGGTGGCACATTAGCTTGCCCGCGCAGTGCCCCAAATTTCAAGTAAGAGGACCGACCAAGCATCTTCTTCCATCTCCCTGTTACATAAATCAATGCCATATCCATAGAAATTGTAGAGAATATCCAGGATAGTTTTACAGGGCCAAATCATGTCGCCTGTTGAAAGAGGTGACCTTGCTCGGGTCCCAGGTGTGCGGTTCCTAAAATGGCTGCCATATACATGTCCTCTGATAGGAAACGCGGAAGGTATTAAACTGATATGAACAATACTAAACTCACCACTCCTATCTGGTGGCACATTAGCTTGCCCGCGCAGTGCCCCAAATTTCAAGTAAGAGGACCGACCAAGCATCTTCTTCCATCTCCCTGTTACATAAATCAATGCCATATCCAGTGGTGTATCCTGGTTTTGTGCTGCCCTAGGCAGGACAAAACTCAGGCGCCCCCCTCCCGCCCGCGCCAACCCCATCCAACCCTTCCCCCCGCCCGCACCACCCCCACCCTTCCCCCGCCCCGCCCCGCCTTCTAAATACACACACACACATTCACTTACAGATACGCATACACTAGCTAACAGAAACACACACTCGCTAACAGAAACACACACACACTTACAGACACACTCACTAACAGACACACACTCACTAGCAGATACACACACACTCACACTAACAGACACACACACACGCACTAACAGACATACACACTAACAGACACACATACACACACACACTAACAGACACACACTAACAGACATACACACACACACTAACAGACATACACAGACACACTAACAGACATACACAGACACACTAACAGGCATTCACACACACACACACACACACTAACAGACATACACACACACACTAACAGACATACACACACACACTAACAGACATACACACACACACTAACAGACATTCACACACACACACACAGGCATTCACACACACTAACAGACATACACACACACACTAACAGACATACACACACACTAACAGACATTTACACACACACACACACTAATAGACATACACACACACACTAACAGACACACACACTGACATACACAAACACACTGACATTCACACACACACTAACAGACATACACACACACACACTAACAGACATACACACACCAACAGACACACACACACACACCAACAGACATACACAGACACACTAACAGACAGACACACACACTAACACACACACACTAACAGACAGACACACACACTAACACACACACACACACACAGACATTCACACACACACACTAACAGACACACACACTGACATACACAAACACACTGACATTCACACACACACTAACAGACATACACACACACACACTAACAGACATACACACACACACACTAACAGACATACACAGACACACTAACATACAGACACACACACTAACAGACACACACACTAACACACACACACACACAGACATTCACACACACACTAACAGACATACTCACTCACATATTTAACACATTTTTATTTTAAATTTACCCCCCCAGCCTCCTTACCTTTGGGAATGCTGGGGGGGGTCCTATTTCTCCCTGGTGGTCCAGTGGCTGCTGGGCAGTGCTGGCGGGCGGGCGGGCGGCCGGCGAGGGAGCACTTCCTCTGAGCTGTCTGCTCAGCTCCCTCGCGCGCCGCACAGTGAGGCTGGGAGGCGGAGCCGAAATATGACGTCACTGTGCGGCGCGCGAGGGAGCTGAGCAGACAGCTCAGAGGAAGTGCTCCCTCGCCGGCCGCCAGCACTGCCCAACAGACCGCCCAGACGGCATGTCAGTTAGCCACAAGGCTAACAAGGCATTTGCCCTGGGCGTTTGGGGGCGGCTTTTTTTGCCGCCCCCTGGAAAATGCCGCCCAAGGCAAATGCCTTGTTTGCCTCGCGGCTAATACGCCCCTGGCCATATCCATAGAAATTGTAGAGAATATCCAGGATAGTTTTACAGGGCCAAATCATGTCGCCTGTTGAAAGAGGTGACCTTGCTCGGGTCCCAGGTGTGCGGTTCCTAAAATGGCTGCCATATACACGTCCACTGATAGGAGACGCGGAAGGTATTAAACTGATATGAACATTTACTAAACTCACCACTCCGAGTGCTGTTATTTATTTAATTTTTTTGTGGTGAGGCTTTACAGGACAGAGTGCTTCTCCACGGGACATGTTAACTCACGGGCAGCTGGCTCATCAAGGAACCAGAGCAGCTTGAATGAGGTGACCTTGCTCGGGTCCCAGGTGTGCGGTTCCTAAAATGGCTGCCATATACACGTCCACTGATAGGAGACGCGGAAGGTATTAAACTGATATGAACAATACTCCACTCCTATCAGTAGGTCCGTCCCATTGTGATTTATGCCCCCCACCCACCGCGCAGGGATGGGGGCCGGGGGGGAGGAAAGTAGGCCCCCCCATTGGGATTTATGGCCCCCACCCACCGCGCAGGGGTGGGGGCTGAGGGGGGGAGGACAGTAGGTCCCCCCATTGTGATTTATGGCCCCCACCCACCGCGCAGGGGTTGGGGAGGACAGTAGCTCCCCCCAGTGTGTATCATGGGCTTTGAGGACAGGTGTCAATCCATACCTGCCAAGTGACCCTATGTAGGGGTAACAGTCCCTATTCTGCTCTGTGTCAGTGTGTATCATGGTCTCTGTGGACGGGGAACAGTCTCTATTCTGCTCTGTGTCAGTGTGTATCATGGTCTCTGTGGACGGGGAACAGTCTCTATTCTGCTCTGTGTCAGTGTGTATCATGGTCTCTGTGGACGGTGAACAGTCTCTATTCTGCTCTGTGTCAGTGTGTATCATAGTCTCTGTGGACAGGGAACAGTCTCTATTCTGCTCTGTGTCAGTGTGTATCAGGGGTTTTGAGGACAGGTGTCAATCCATATCTGCCAAGTGACCCTATGTAGGGGGAACAGTCCCTATTCTGCTCTGTGTCAGTGTGTATCAGGGGTTTTGAGGACAGGTGTCAATCCATATCTGCCAAGTGACCCTATGTAGGGGGAACAGTCCCTATTCTGCTCTGTGTCAGTGTGTATCGGGGGTTTTGAGGACAGGTGTCAATCCATATCTGCCAAGTGACCCTATGTAGGAGGAACAGTCCCTATTCTGCTCTGTGTCAGTGTGTATCAGGGGTTTTGAGGACAGGTGTCAATCCATATCTGCCAAGTGACCCTATGTAGGGGGAACAGTCCCTATTCTGCTCTGTGTCAGTGTGTATCAGGGGTTTTGAGGACAGGTGTCAATCCATATCTGCCAAGTGACCCTATGTAGGGGGAACAGTCTCTATTCTGCTCTGTGTCAGTGTGTATCAGGGATCATTAGGATAGGTGTCAATCCATATCTGCCAAGTGACCCTATGTAGGGGGAACAGTCCCTATTCTGCTCTGTGTCAGTGTGTATCAGGGATTTGACTAACCATATATAAACTACAAGCAGCGTGAAAACTATAAAAACTCAAGTGGCCATGCTGATCAAATTAAATAGTATGCTTTACACAGCGTATAAGGGTGATGTCACAGCACAACGGGAATGTAACAGGGGAAGAGGTGAAAGTCATCCTCCCCCTCCCACGACCCCGCCATATCTGCCAAGTGACCCTATGTAGGGGTAACAGTCTCTATTCTGCTCTGTGTCAGTGTGTATCATGGTCTCTGAGGACGGGGAACAGTCTCTATTCTGCTCTGTGTCAGTGTGTATCAGGGCAGAGCTTTGAGGACAGGTGTCAATGTTAGGTGATTTCTGCCCTTTATGGATTAAAAGCAGACTCTGCATCAACTGTGCAATTTTCCATGGGAGTTTTGCCATGGATCCCCCTCCGGCATGCCACAGTCCAGGTGTTAGTCCCCTTGAAACAACTTTTCCATCACTTTTGTGGCCAGAAAGAGTCCCTGTTGGTTTTAAAATTCGCCTGCCCATTGAAGTCAATGGCGGTTCGCGCGGTTCGCGCGGTTCGCGCGGTTCGCGCGGTTCGCGCGGTTCGCCGGTTCGCGAACATTTGCGGAAGTTTGCGTTCGCCGTTCGCGAACCGAAAATTTCGGGTTCGCGACAACACTAGGTAAAATCATAGATTTTTCTTTGTCAGCTATCGTCTGTTTTGGGAAAATATGGAAATAAGCTGGAATATGGAGAAAACGGATTATGCTTCTTCAGTGCTCTGAAACTTTTTTCATCTTTTTTTTTTTTTTTTTTTTTTTGATAGCATCAAAAATATCAAAGAGAAAACCCAGAAGAGAGATTCTAACTAGGTCAAAAAAGATGCACAAGGGAAGTCATGAATGCTTTTAAGATATGGATGTTAAGATACTATTTTAAGCTTTCCATATGGGATTACATTTCTCATGTAAAAACATATTTATTGTGTCTCCCTACTGACATGCGTGCTTTTGTGTAAATCTTCATGTTTTGTTTCCTCCAAATAATGGCCTGACAATTCTTCAATGTACCTGTGATATCATAAACCAGACAATCCATTAAACGGACAGCAACATTTTAAGAGGACATTCGTGGTGTGCTTTTAAAAAGGAAGTCACCAGGCTGAAATGCTTGAAGAAGCAGGATGGAGAGTCAATCATTAAAGAGTATCTGCTGAAACAGTAAAGTTCCAAATGGAATGTACCTTTTTTCAAAAGGAACCCAATGACATTTCACAGCATAGTCATTGCTAGACGAGGGCTTTGTCGGCTGAAGCTCTGGATTCGGACTCTTCAGCCCCAGATTTCTACAAGTAGTTAAGGAGGCAGGGGATAATGTTTCTTTTAAATCTGTATTATTTATTCTTTTATTTATTATAATTGATTTTACTCAAAGCAGATGCCTGATATAAAAAGAAAGATCACTAGTCATGGGTGTAACTAGAAATAAAAAGGGCCCGAGTGCACGAAAAAGTGAAGGACCACATCTCACTTACTGAAATACCTATATATCATATATCGAACTATACCCTTTTCTGCAGAGAAATATACACACTACACCATATATCACATGTAAACCAAACACAGTACATTGTGTGCTGAAAACCTAATTTAGCATTGTAGACTAAAAAAACTGAATCAGAAATATTATCCAATTCGGATATTTTTCAAGTTAGTTTTCCTAGCTTTTGTTACATTATCAGTTTGCTGCATTTTATTGTCTAATGAATTATTGTGTGCATATATGTGTGCTGTCCAGGTGTATACATGTACTTAAATATGTACAATTTAATTACTTGTGAAATGTAAGTACTTAAGTGTCGTACAGGTGTGTGAATACATTTATTCACTCCTGTATAATGCAAGTGTGCAAAAGCAAGTATAGAAGTGCATGTGGCTTTGGTATGTATTTTCAGTACGAATGCCCGAGCATTATTGTATGCATTGTGTCAGTGTGAATACATAGTTACATAAGCTAAATAGAGACGTGTGCTCATCAGGTTCAGCCTTTCTAATATCTGGTTTTGCTGTTGATTGAAACAAAGGCAGAAAAAAACAATTTAAATCGCTTTCCAATTTTGTATCAGACTAGGAAATAAATCCTTCCTGAACCCAGAATGGCAATCAAATCTCTCTTTGGATCAAGAAGCTGAAACCCCACATATTAAAAATGTTGCTGTTTAAATATCTCCGATACAGTCTCCGATACATCCTTATTGTTCTCATTGTAAAAAAAAAACTTTCCTTTGCCTTAGACTAAATCTCCTTTCTTCCAGTCTAAATGCAGGACCTCATGTCCTATGCATAGTCCGGTTTATGAATAGATTTCCAGACAATGGTTTGTATTGGCCCCAAATGTATTTGTATAATTCTCTCTTATCCCTTCTTAAGGGGGTGATTTTCTAAACTAAACAGATTAACATTTGTTAATCTTTCTTCATAACTTAAATGGCCCATTTATTTTATTTATTTTGTAGCCTGACCCTGCATTTTTTCTAGTGCCATAATATCCTTCTTTGGAACAGGTGCCCAAAATTGCACAGCATATTCAAGGTGTGGTCTTACCAGCGATTTATAAAGAGGCAAAATTATATTTTTATCCCGAGAATGAATGCCATTTTTATACATGACAAAACCTTGCTGACCTTAGCCACTGCTGATTAACATTGCACATTGTTGCCTAGTTTGCTATCTATACCAATTCCCAAATCCTACTCATGTGTTGTTATCCCTAATTCACTATCATTCCCTCCACTGAACTGGATCTGCAACCCTTTATGTACGTATGTACACATGACTTGTGTAGAGAATTGTGTTAAATTGTCATAACCATTGTGCACTGACCTTTTCTGTTTTCAGCAAATTTTCCTCTTATATAAAAACTGAAAATAAAGACTTTTAAAAAAAAATCATGAGAAGGGGGACACAAAAAGAATGCCCTAGATAGACCTGAGTAGTATATATCCCACCAAGGCAACCAATGTAATACGCACAAACAGCCACATAAACATTAATACTAAGTGTTGTGCCTTTACGCAAAGCCTCACCAAAAAAGGGCAGAAGAAACAGCTCATCAAAAGAATGAATGAAGAGAACTGCCATTTCTGTTTTGACTGAGAAAAGGCATTAAGTAGTCTCTGTGTTGGATTACATCGCTTGAAATGAAAGTGAGACATGTCAAAAGTTTAGGTGGGCTGGTGATGCCCACGGAAAAGGGAGTTTAATTCATAGGTTAAAAAAAATCTGGTGAATGAAATTATGTTTAAGGCATCTGGTGCTCCTGAAGTGATTGGGTCAACCTTGAAAGCTTAGCTGGTCTCCAGCGTTTACCTTTCACGTGACATTCTGATGAACAGCATACTGAATCACATTTTTAAACTCAAGATTTAAACTGCCAGAGGCCTCATAATCTATAATTCTTTTATGATATGCTTTTTACGTAAGACAAAACAATAACAGAGATCTCTTTCATCCATGGTGAACAGCATTAAGCAGATCTGTTTATTGTTTCCATGATGCTAAAAAAAACACAGAAACATTTAAAAAAAAATGTTTTCCTGCTTGTATGGTTGTAATAGAAGGTTTGTGATCCTTTAGGATTATCTGCGTTCTTGCACTAATTGGACCTTGGATGGGATCTGATCTTGATCTAACTCTATGTTCATGTATGTTTTTTTATGTGCTTGCTGCTGGAAAAACCTCAACATTTTCACCTAACGTCTACCTCGAACTTAAGCAACAGGGAAAAATATATCAAATGGAAGGAGTACATATGTCTTTCTATGATGGGCTCCCTCCACATATGTCATCTAAGATAGTGCTGGCAACATTATCTAAGATAGGCTGTTTTGAGGATTCGTCAACTGAAGAATTGAGACTTACTCCTCTAGTGTCAAGCAAAGTAAATTACACAGCCAACTTTAATAAAAAATACATCCCATGGAAGATGATAGCAATCAAGTCCAAAGAGGAAGCATTGGAGACCTTCCACAAAAGGTTCAGACCCATCTGACTCCATTTTCTTACTAGTGGAGAGAAGGCACTTGCTCCCAGTGGTTGAAATGCTGCAGGACCATGGACATTCACAAAAAAAATCACAATGCAATGTTTGAGCCTGAAGAACCACACTGTCCTACACTCAGGAGCCTGGTCCCTCCAAAACCCACGAAGTCAAAACTCCCAAAAGTGCTATGCCCTTTAAAGCTATGTCAGCCATCTTAAATATTTAATAGACACATAGATTCTCTAGTGCAGGATGTCTACATAGTTCTTGTTTAGAAAACTCATATACCTCATGTAAAGTGGCGAGCTGGTCCTCAGACCTTGCTAAGAAGGAAAGTGTTAAGCTCATCTTCCACCATAGGCTTCATTACTTCTATTTATAACACATTGATGTTTTTTTTTCTGTTGCCTTTATCGCTGCACTCTATAGGTTGATGTCTGCATTGTTTGTGTATGAAAATTATTTTAAAAAAGAAATTGCAAAAAAAAAAAAACAATGTTTCTTATTTTTATTGAACACACTGATCCATCATTCACTGTTCTTGTTGGAAGAAAGTATGTAATCCTCCAGTATAATTCGACTCAGATGTTCCTATCAATGAGATGACAAACAGGTGTCAGTTTGAGGGGCCCTTCCCTGTGAAACTAAGAAAAACCTCTCGATGAATCAATACATTCATAAATTATTAAGCTGAACAAACTTAAGCTCTTTTGAAGTATTTGTTCTGTATTTTATGTTGTAATGTTGAACGAATTAAAGTGTATTTTTGTGGTTAGTAAAACTAACGCAAACCTTGGTTGTCATTGTCAAAATATTATTATGGCCCAATTGAAGTAGCCCCCATGAGATGAATCTTAATAGAATGTGGGTCATGCTGTCTAACGGACTTCCTTAAAATGTATGTCCACATTTAAATGACTGAAGCAGGCTTAATATTGCGTTCTGGAATGGCATTGGTTATAATCTTCAACTTTGACCAGTGAACATACTGTAAATAAGAGATAAATTACCCAAAACTGTGAATAAGAGTTAAATGACCCTCACTTGGAGTATTGTACGCAGTACTGGAAACCGTATCTTCAGAAGAATATTTTTACTTTGGAACGAGTTCAGAGAAAGGCTACTAAGCTGGTTCATGGATTGTAGGATAAATCTTACCAGGAAAGGTTAAAGGAACTTAACATGTATAGCTTGGAGGAAAGACGAGACAGGGGGGATATGATAGAAACATTTAAATACATAAAGGGAATCAACACAGTAAAGGATGAGACTATATTTAAAAGAAGAAAAACTACCACAACAAGAGGACATAGCCTTAAATTAGAGGGCTGTTTTCTTAAAAATGTATCTGGTTTAATTTTCACAAATATGCAATATGCACTAACACAAAAAAAGATTTTATACAGCCCACCATGTATGTGTTAACCTGTTTTTATTGATAGTCACAATAAAAATGTTTTTCTACAATTTCTCAGGCCTTTTTTTTCTTATTTTATACATACCTATCTTGGACTGACAATATACCACTAAAGAACATCTTGAAATGACCGTAGGATAATTATCTATTCGGTCAGGGTTTTTCACTAAAGTGTGAGTTTTCGATAATTCAAAGTGAATTTAAATTTTTAGATGACAATAGCCAAACTGGGAAAAAAAATATACAAATCAGTTATGTCTTGAATTCAGACATTTTGATCTAAAAGTTAAGATTCACTTTGAATTCCCAACATGCCACATTGTATAGAAAACCCTTGATTAACTCAACAACGAAGTACAGGATTCTTTCATTCTACATGCATCCATATGTGATAGATGTATAAATTCTTCTAATTTGGATATTTTAACTAGTCTGAATTGCACGTGGCTTTGTGCATTATCATGACCTAAATCTTAGGAGAAAATAATGATATTGTAAATGTTTAAAACGAAAAAGCATTCTTAAAAAAGTGGGAAAAAAATAGTCTCCAGTAGACACATCTGCCAACATTCAGAGGGTGTACAATGGCACCAACAACTGCATGAGTTCAAAGCATTCCGGGCTAAGCTTTATTAGGAGAACAACTTTTTTCCTGTAAGTCATCATCGTAAGGTCCATTACAATGAGAATTTAGGCATTGCGTCCATTTACTGGGGAACCTACTACCTCCCATGTGTGCCGAGAATGATATAACACTTCACATAAAATGTAACCAGAGCACGTATGTGTATTTTTCTTGAAGTTATAAATCTTAGGATTATTTTTACTGGTTAGAGAACATTCCTTCTAATAGAAACCTAAGCAACTCAAAGGAAACTTCTGTTCATCTCTATTCCAAGCTGCCAATTCCATCTTTTCTTATGGAATAGGGAAGAATAAGAACGTTTTCCTTTCATGATGTTAGCTGAAGCAAATAAATATATATATATTAAAAATAAAAGAGAAAGAACGAGAACGAGAACATGGCTCGGGAGTGCAATATTTCCTTGGTTGTGGTTTAGTTTTGTAACTGGAAACACAGACTCTGGTCAAACTGCTCTTCGAAGAAGAAATGATACATTGTTGTCAAATTATTTTGCAGCAGTGAAGCACAAACATTTGTAGTAGAGATTTTTCAGGTTTATCCAATAAATAATTCGAGTCTTTTTAAAAAAACAGATGGTATATTCTGCAGGGAAGAACTGCTCACACGACCAACATACCTCGATGACGTTAAGTGTTTCTAATGCAAACAAATCGACCAGGGATTCAGCTTGTATCACTAGAACATAAGCATACAACACAACATAGTGTAATACAGTTAGATTAAAATATTCATTTTATCTTTCAAGGTTGCACTCACAAGTTGATGGATTTTTTCAAGCCCTCAGGTTGCCTCCCCTGTAGTTTGGGGGGTTCCTTCTTTTGTATGGTTGCCACGCCAACTCCAAATTTAGGAAGTCCACACACTCCCAATGGTTGGTAAAAAAAGGAAATTTATTGGCTTTAAAAGTATAAAAATCAAATCATAAAATGATACTACTGGTCCTACGCGTTTCGTCTCCCTTGGGAAACTTCCTCAGGGACCCAGTATCAAATTTCAGTTAAAACATACAATTTACATACACTGTCAAAACATCAAGTGTACAAATAAGCCTATTTTCCCCCTCCCCTCTCAAACCCTTAAATATGTTCAAGCTGGGAGTTCATTGGTGGTGTGGTGGGCGTTGGTGCAGAATCCTCTTCCTATTGGGCTTCCTATTTGTAGTATGGAGGGTGTCTCAGCTGTTTCCATGTACTTCAATCTTTTTTCGCGGTCAAAATCTCCTGTCCGTCTTCACTTCCGGTTCGGCGCACTTCCGTGCGTTCCATTGTGACTTTGTTAAGATGGCCGTGCGTTCCATTGGATTCAGTAGCTCAAATTTGAATCGTTGCCCTCTGGTGGTCGCCAGAGGTAATATCATGGATATGCATGATGTTAACGTCAATTTAGAAGAAAAAATAAATGGAAGGAGACAACATGTTGATTTGCATTCTTTTTCCTTCAAATACTACATATTTTCAGCATATTTTTCAACCATTTTTCTTCATTTCATTCATCAGTTTGCACTTGTCCTTCCTTAAACCTCTATAAAACTTAAATTATATTTTTAATATTGGATCTTGATGTTAATTGTTAGTCTCCCATTATGAAAGGGTTTTCACTAAATATATCCCTATGTAATTTACCGTATTTTCACTATATGCATATATATATATATATCTATTTCGTTATATATAGTCAGGACATTGCATACTGATGAATATTTTTAATGTTTTTAATGAACACAGTTAACAACCATAATCTATTTTTCAATCGCCCTCTTATCTCCTATTTATATATTAATTTTTCTCAATATTTTTATTTTTATTATTATTGATATACAATTACTATTATTAATGTCTTCATTTCTGAACAAATGTTTCCAAATATTAATTTACTTTTGTGTATGCATTATGCCTCTCTCCTTTGAGTACTTATTTTAATCAATTGTTGTATTATTGTCTGTTAGAAATCCTAAACATTAGAATGGAACAAAGAATATAAATATACATATGTGTATGTTGTTTACGTGTATGTCTTGCATACCTCCTTCAAAACCTTTTTTCATTTTTTTATTATTTTTATTTTTTTTTTTTATTTTTTTTTTTTATTATTTTTTTTTTTTTTTTTATATATTTCATTATTTTTCATTCTTCTTGTCTATTTGATGTCTATTCTCTAATTTCTATAGAAATACCGTTCCAACCAGGTGAATACCTCATAACTGTTAATTCAGGAAGCACACTAAGTCCACATCGACATTCAATCCCTTAGGATTAAGTGTCTGTAATTTGTGGATCCAGTATGTCTCCCTCTGAGCCAGCTTTTGATCTCTATTACCTCCCCTCCAATGTGGGGAAATTTTTTCTATAGCTGTACATCTTAGTTTCTTTAAATTGAACAAGGGGCAGGAATTGCAGTGGGTCGGTACTGAATGGGTTTTTAAATCTTTTTTGATGTTATTAATGTGTTCCATTGCTCTGATTTTAAAATCAGAGCAATGGAACACATTAATAACATCAAAAAAGATTTAAAAACCCATTCAGTACCGACCCACTGCAATTCCTGCCCCTTGTTCAATTTAAAGAAACTAAGATGTACAGCTATAGAAAAAATTTCCCCACATTGGAGGGGAGGTAATAGAGATCAAAAGCTGGCTCAGAGGGAGACATACTGGATCCACAAATTACAGACACTTAATCCTAAGGGATTGAATGTCGATGTGGACTTAGTGTGCTTCCTGAATTAACAGTTATGAGGTATTCACCTGGTTGGAACGGTATTTCTATAGAAATTAGAGAATAGACATCAAATAGACAAGAAGAATGAAAAATAATGAAATATATAAAAAAAATAAAAAAATAATAAAAAAATAAAATAAAAAAAACAAATAAAAATAATAAAAAAATGAAAAAAGGTTTTGAAGGAGGTATGCAAGACATACACGTAAACAACATACACATATGTATATTTATATTCTTTGTTCCATTCTAATGTTTAGGATTTCTAACAGACAATAATACAACAATTGATTAAAATAAGTACTCAAAGGAGAGAGGCATAATGCATACACAAAAGTAAATTAATATTTGGAAACATTTGTTCAGAAATGAAGACATTAATAATAGTAATTGTATATCAATAATAATAAAAATAAAAATATTGAGAAAAATTAATATATAAATAGGAGATAAGAGGGCGATTGAAAAATAGATTATGGTTGTTAACTGTGTTCATTAAAAACATTAAAAATATTCATCAGTATGCAATGTCCTGACTATATATAACGAAATAGATATATATATATATATGCATATAGTGAAAATACGGTAAATTACATAGGGATATATTTAGTGAAAACCCTTTCATAATGGGAGACTAACAATTAACATCAAGATCCAATATTAAAAATATAATTTAAGTTTTATAGAGGTTTAAGGAAGGACAAGTGCAAACTGATGAATGAAATGAAGAAAAATGGTTGAAAAATATGCTGAAAATATGTAGTATTTGAAGGAAAAAGAATGCAAATCAACATGTTGTCTCCTTCCATTTATTTTTTCTTCTAAATTGACGTTAACATCATGCATATCCATGATATTACCTCTGGCGACCACCAGAGGGCAACGATTCAAATTTGAGCTACTGAATCCAATGGAACGCACGGCCATCTTAACAAAGTCACAATGGAACGCACGGAAGTGCGCCGAACCGGAAGTGAAGACGGACAGGAGATTTTGACCGCGAAAAAAGATTGAAGTACATGGAAACAGCTGAGACACCCTCCATACTACAAATAGGAAGCCCAATAGGAAGAGGATTCTGCACCAACGCCCACCACACCACCAATGAACTCCCAGCTTGAACATATTTAAGGGTTTGAGAGGGGAGGGGGAAAATAGGCTTATTTGTACACTTGATGTTTTGACAGTGTATGTAAATTGTATGTTTTAACTGAAATTTGATACTGGGTCCCTGAGGAAGTTTCCCAAGGGAGACGAAACGCGTAGGACCAGTAGTATCATTTTATGATTTGATTTTTATACTTTTAAAGCCAATAAATTTCCTTTTTTTACCAACCATTGGGAGTGTGTGGACTTCCTAAATTTGGAGTTGGCGTGGCAACCATACAAAAGAAGGAACCCCCCAAACTACAGGGGAGGCAACCTGAGGGCTTGAAAAAATCCATCAACTTGTGAGTGCAACCTTGAAAGATAAAATGAATATTTTAATCTAACTGTATTACACTATGTTGTGTTGTATGCTTATGTTCTAGTGATACAAGCTGAATCCCTGGTCGATTTGTTTGCATTAGTTGTATATGGTCACCAAGTTGGGAGGTGACTAGAGGGAAGCAAGTATCCGAAAAAAGCTAAGTTTTTACTGATATTTTTCCACGGGTGAATAGGTGGAAGCTATACATTGTTAAGTGTTTCTAGACTCAATCATTGGACGTGCACAGTGCACATTTGGCACAAGTATTGGTCCGTAGAGCCAGGTTTCTCATATTAACCGCTAAAAATTATGTTTACAAAAATTAACTAACCCTTTGATAGTCATGTGGTGCTCTTCATCTCTAGAACTGAAAAGGGGGTATTTATGAACGTCTGTGCTGACACGTTGTATTACCTGACAGTGTTCCCATCATTGTTTGAGCACATCTGACATGATACTGTGTTAAACATTCCTGTGAACTCAACTATTCATAATCTTTCAGCTAGAGCAGCATAAATTAGTATTTATGGTTCTAAATAGAATATAATAATAGGTCATGGATTCTTAGCCTAGAGATATTTTTTTTAATCAAAGCCAAAAGTTGCCTTTAAAAGGATTCTGGATTTTTTTTTTCTTTAAATGAAATCTCCTGCAAATTGTTCTGTCAGCGTCAAAGCACTAGTTTAGTCGTAGTCCTAGAATAGAGGTGCAGACATTAAAAGTGGACACCCTAGGCACTTAAACAACTTTAGATTCAGACAACACACTTCAAAACAATATACATGGAGAGTACCTTCCATAAGAAAGCTTGTGAATCACTGTGAATACTACATTTCATCTTAAAGGGATACTCTAATCATACAAACAACATTAGCTTAACAAAGAATATTCGGTCCATAGACCATGCCCCTGCAGTACCACTGCGCAATTCCCTGCCAATTAGCAGTTTAATGACTTTGTTCATGTAGCTTTAGCCACACCTCCATTGCGTGAGACTCGCACAGCCACCCTGTGGGTGTGTATATTATATTACTAATATTATTTGCATTCATATAGCGCCAGAACTTTAGAATATTAAAACTGTAGAATATTAAAAAGGGGAGATTTTAACAATGAGACAAACTATTAAACATTTTCCCCCAACAAAACTGCACCGCATGAAGACCGAACTCACTGAAACATGCTGGAGATGTGGAAGTGAGCAGGGGACAGATCTCCACATATGGTGGACATGTGCGAAAATTGAGCCATTTTGGCGAATGAACCACACCGAAATCACTGAAATCCTAGATCCGGACTTGCCCTTTCAACCACTCCCAATGTTGCTGCACCACACATCGCTACCTCTCTCAAAATACAAATGCTCCCTCACTAGACACCTCTTAATCACGGCCAAATCACTAATACCACTCAAATGACGTACGCCAGAAGTCCTGACCATCGAACAGTGGATGAACAGAGTAGAGGAGCTATATAGCATGGAATCCCTCAGGGCCTCCCTGCACGGCACATCAGAGAGAAGTGCCTTAACGTGGTTCCCCTGGTGCACTTACATTGTGCAGAAGGCCTCCAGAAGAACAGCAGAACCCACAACCCACGCCGAGGATGCTTGAGAGGACGTCCGACTACACCACCTGAGATGAGGGCGATCGACCCGAACACCTGACCTGTGGCGCAGGGTACCGAACTCGAGGTGAAGCAACGGGAACAAACAGAACCAGACCAACCCCAACACGGTGGAGATGAAAGAGGCGACCACCCTCTCCCCCCCTTTTTTTCTCTTTTCCCTCTTCCCCTTCCTCCCCCCGTGCCCAGTCTTCTCCCCCTTTCCTCCCCCTGCCACTGAGACACCAAAGTCCTGGTCTGTGAAATGGGCTGCCGACCAAGTGACAGCAACCAACATAGACTGAGACCCGATGTGACTTAACAATAACAATCCTATTGCCTGACTCAGAGACACCCTAACCAGACCTGTGTATCTTTACCCAACTACGATATCCATCACATCACTACCCGACCACAGATGGGTGGCGCCCGCTGGGGCGGGCGGGGAATTTATAGTTAAAATTAACCATAATACAGCACCCGAATCAAGGGCGCAATAGAGTCCTAACACTCAGAACTGCTGGACACACCACTCGTCCAAAATATGGCGCCCTTAGATGCTAGTTTAAATACTCTCTCAACATGTTAAGGACTAACTATGTTGCTCAGTCTCGACATTTATTGTTGTACCTATCAAAACATGTTTACTACCGTTGTTTATAACACCATATTTGTCATGATCCGGAAAAAACATTACTGACTGAGTAAAGATTGTCTAAAAAAAGAAAAATGATTAAACATTTTGAGCATTCAATCTAGAGGAAGTGGGCAGGGCTGACTTCAGAAATTCTGGGCCCCCTTACACAGCTCAAGGCCTTGACGTCAACTAAAAAGGCCCAACCCCAGACCGCTCACAAGGATGCAGTTCGTACATGTGTGTGTATAGTAGATACAGTGTATGTGTGTGTGTGTGTGTGTGTGTGTGTGTGTGTGTGTAGTGGAAGCAGTGTGTGTGTAAAGTGGATGCAGTGTTTGTGTAGTGGATGTAGTGAGTGTTTGTGTAAATTTGTGGGGTTGGGTAGGGGCTGTGTTATGTGAGCAGTAAACATTATTTTTTCAATATTTTAAACAATTTCAAATTATGTTTTTATTGTATCCCCCCTCATTGCTTCTTACCTTTAGCCAGTGAGGAGGGACATTAAACTCCCTGGTGGTCCAATGGCACCGCAGCTTTTATAGTGAGGAAGAGGCCCAGCAGACTCCATCTTCCCCCTTTGGCAGGTTATCTTCCTCTCTTTAAAGCCCTTCATGCATGCCATGTAGATCGTTGCCTTGGTTACCTATGGCAACAGGTAACATTTTTATAGGGTAGGAGTAGGCAACATCTCCCCTCTCATATAGCTTTTTGGCTATAAGAGAATTATGGTAGATGTAGTCCACAACATCTAGGTTGCCAAAGGTTTCCTACCCCCGCTATAAGGCATAGAAATAAAATTTAACAATTAACAGAGGGTTGTGTGTGTGGTATGAGCAAGAGCAGAGAAAAATAAGCCTGGCAGCAGCCAAGTTCAATTTACAGAGCAGGAGATAACACTTCTAAAGCAAGTTAACATCTGATTGAAAATGAAACCATGCAGGCTGTGTCAGTCACAGCCAGGGGAGGTGCTAACAAAAGTTATTTAACTCCTAAATGGCAGAGAACTGAGCAGTGAGACTGCTGGGCCATGATCTATTAATTAAGATAAAGCTGTTTTGATGCCTATAGTGTCCCTTTAATAAGTCTGCCAAGAGAGGCAGTGTAGAAATAAAACAGAAGGAGACTGAGAACAGAACGTTGGAGGACTACAACTGAGACAAGATGAGAGGAGAGTGGGTTATAAGAAAAGTTGACACTGAATGAATGTTGGAAGAGATAGGACGAGAAGCAAGAAAGGACAGTGTGACGAAGGCCAGAAGTGTGAAGAGTTTGGAGAAGGAGATTTTGATCAACAGTGTCAAATTTAGAAGGCAGGTCTAGAAGAATTAGTGTGGAGCTGTGCCCTTTGGTTTTAGCTGTAGTTAAACCATTAGTTACTTTAGTCAGAGCTGTCCCAGTTGAATAAAAGGGGGGAAAGTCAGATTGAAGAGGGTCGAAGAGGAAGTTAGATTTGAGAAAGTGCATCCTGGTGCTTGGAGAAGAAAGTGATAGATATTACCATGTTTAAGGAGAGCAGCAACAATGCCAGAAGAAAGAAAGCAGTTGAAATTATGCATTGAGGATAGCACAAGGTAAAGTGAGAGAGATCTCATAACATGAGAGTGAACAGAATCAAGGAGAGAAGCGGTGGGGTGAGAAGCAAGAGCCACAGATAGCTCATTCGCTCAGGAAAAGACCGAAAGGGTAGGAAATGCATTGTCCAAGTCAGGTTGAGAGAGAGATAGGAGCAAAGGGAGGAGAATTCTTATCTTAACTGACTAATTCTGTCAGTAAAATAGCATGCAATGTTATCAGCTGTAAGGTTGGTATGGGGTTGGCCACAGCCGGGCAAAGAACAGAGTTAGAGACATTAAAAGGAATACCTGGGATTGAGAGAGGAAAGTATGTCCCTGTTGGCTCGGCTGTCCCTCTTAAAACATTTAATGAGCTACAGTGAATACAGTGGTAAATATGTGCTCCTGTGGTTTGATCAGCACCATCAAAAAGAGTTAGTGAGCTTGTCAGTTAAGTGACATGTGCATGGGGTAAGTGGGGAGAGATAGCAGAATGAAAAATGGACATGTGAATTAGGGCAGATGCCCTGGGAGCAGATTATATGGGAGAATAGCAAAATTAAACTGAATAGAAGGGAAGGTAAAAATGAAAAAGGGGAGTAGACAAAGGAAATGGGTGATATAACGGATGAGTTTGGGTTAAATGGAATAGTGATGGGACATGGGTCAGTGACTTGGATTTAGAGAAGAAGGAGGTTGGTGATACAACGTAGAGGGCAATAGACAAGAGTGAAATTAAATCAGGGACAATAGCAATGTACTCATTTATCTTTGAATCTCCAGCAATGTGTAGAGTTTTTTTCAGAGCCTCTAGCCTCATGCAGGGTATAGTTTAGAGATTCCAGCAATGTGCACTTTATATTTCATATCATTCTGGGAATGTGTAGAATATTTATCCCTGCCTCGATACAATATATTCTGCCGGTGTCACCTCCATAATTGAGAGCTAAATCCACCTTATTGCACAGTTTATAAATGATAAAGTGTTGTGGTGTACAAGCACTAAAATTCAGTATTTTATAATTTTATAATTAAAATATAAGTAAAATTGTAGCTGATTCAACACTGTGAATTAAACTCCTCTGTGATACACCAATTAAACTTAATACAATCAAACAAAAAAACTGTGGAGCGCTTATATGAAATAAATATGTTTATAAATGCTGTTTAATTTAGAATCTCTTCTCTCCAACTCTGTTAATTGCCTGCAGGAGCCTCATGCGTGTTATTTGGCCGGTTCAATCACCGCTGGACGGCTGAAATTTACACAGAATGAGGCAAATGTGACGGCTCTGGGCCCCACGATTTAAAAAAATACAAACTATTTGCCTATTGCCAGTGCTACCTGCCAGTGAACAAATAGTTAAAAACCTTTGGTGGCACAAGGATTAAAGACATAGCGTCTGGCCAGCAGTTGCTAGCCAGTCTCCAGATTAATATAATAAAAATATATTAATTAATCAATTTAATTAACTCATTCATTAATTTAAATGTTATGGGGATCAATGAGACTATTATTATTAATATAATTGAGGTATTTTATATCTACTAAAAGCTTAACACTAGTGACTTGTCAGCCTTTGCTGCACATTTACTAGAAAAGTCATTGGAAAAGGCTGTGAAATTATCAGTGGGACAAAGTCCCCCCTTGCCCCCACCAAGGTGGGGTCTAGTCTAATATTCATGGGTGAGTATCTAGTGTCCAAGTGGTGGGTGAGGGCCCTAATGTTGTAGTGGTGGGTGGAACCCTACTTATAACCTAATGCCCCCCCCACCCACACGCATGGTCAGTGGGTAGGGACCCTAACTTAATAGTATATGGGAAAGGACCTAATGTCCCTCAACTGCCTACGCAACTGTTTAAAATAAAAAAGTTCCAATCACAAAAAAAACAAAAAACGGTGGTACAAATTAAAAAAACGAGACCTATCTGGAAAAAGTCCAGCAATTGTTAATATAACGAGAACAAACTGGCAACCAAGGAGAGTGGACTTGAATGTAAATGTGTGAACACACAAAAAGGAAAAAATATGAGTGTGACAGTCTGTATATGTATCACCGTCAAGCATTCCCTTATTCCCATAAAACAATATCGCCAATAATCCACAGGGTAAAATATTGCTGGTATCGCATAATAATCCACACATGAGCCAAAGCTTAATGCTGGAACAAGACTGGTTTAATGGAAGCAAGGGCATTCAATTTATACAGCATCAAACTCCTCCTCTGAGCCAGCGAGATAATTGAGTTTTGGAAACATACTAAACTCAATTATCTGCTGGCCAGAAAAAGTTAACAATTTCACATTTTTCAGAAATATACTTTATATACATAAAAACCCTCTGCGTGTATGTGTGTGCCTGCTAGTGAGTGAGCATGTGTGCCTGCTAGTGGGTGAGCTCGTGTGTGTATGTGGGTGTGTGCCTGCTAGTGAGTGAGCTTTTGTGTGTGTGTGTGTGTGTGTGTGCCTGCTAGTAAGTAAGCTTGTGTGTGTGTACCTGCTAGTGGGTGAGCGTGTGTGTGTGTCAGTGAACTTGTCTGTAGTGAGTATTTGTGTGATAGTGAGCCTGGCTTGGGTGAGCATGTGTGTGTCAGTGAGCTTGTCTGTAGGAAGCATGTGTGTATCAGTGAGCTCTTCTGTAGTGAGCATGTGTGTGTGAGCTTGTCTGTAGTGAGCATGTGAGTGTCAGACTACGCTTGTGTGTATACCAATAAGCTTGACTGTGTGTGTCAGTGAGATTGGCTGTCAGTGAGCCTATTTGTGTGCATCTGTGAGCTTGTGTTTTTATGTCAATGAGCTTATGTATATAAGTGAGATTGTTTGTCTATCAGGTTGTGTATCAATGAGCTTGTGTGTGTCAGTGAGATTGTCTGTGTCTGCGTGTGAGTATGCTTACTATATAATTAAATGTTTTACTCTGAAAGGACCAATATTTTATATTACAAAAATAAATATAAAATATTGGCCCTTTCAGAGTAAAACAATTAATATATAATATGTAAGGCTATATATATATATATATATATATATATATATAAAGTATCTCACAAAAGTGAGTACACCAATCACATTTTTGTAAATATATTATGTGACAACACTGAAGAAATTACACTCTTCTACAATGTAAAGTAGTAAGTGTACAGCCTGTATATCTGCTGTCCTCTGCAGTGTAAATCTGCTGTCCCCTCAAAATAACTCAATACACAGCCATTAAAAAATGTCTAAACCAGTGGCAACAAAAGTGAGTACACTCCTAAGTGAAAATGTCCAAATTAGGCCCAATTACCCATTTTCCCTGCCCGGTGTAATGTGACTCGTTAGTGTTACAAGGTCTCAGGTGTGAATGGGGTCCAGGTGTGTTAAATTTGGTGTTATCGCTCTCACACTCTCTCATACTGGTCACTGGAAGTTCAACATGGCACCTCATGGCAAAGAAGTCTCTGAGGATCTGAAAAAAAAGTATTATTGCTCTACATAAAGATGGCCTAGGCTATAAGAAGATTGCCACAACCCTGAAACTGAGTTGCAGCACGGTGGCAAGACCATACAGCAGTTTCACAGGACAAGTTCCACTCAAAACAGGCCTCGCCATGGGAAACCAAAGAAGTTGAGTGCATGTGCTCAGCATTATATCCAGAGGTTGTCTTTGGGAAATACAC
Organism: Pelobates fuscus; assembly: GCF_036172605.1. Taxonomy (NCBI): domain Eukaryota; kingdom Metazoa; phylum Chordata; class Amphibia; order Anura; family Pelobatidae; genus Pelobates; species Pelobates fuscus. The sequence continues at coordinate 46,382,523 of NC_086318.1, read as the reverse complement.
GTATGACTGTTGCCAGCTTAGCTGCAGAGGTTGAAGGGGTGGGGGGTCAGACTGTCAGTGCTCAGACCATACGCGGCACACTGCATCAAATTGGTCTGCATGGCTGTCGTCCCAGAAGGAAGCCTCTTCTAAAGATGATGCACAAGAAAGCCCGCAAACAGTTTGCAGAAGACAAGCAGTCTAAGGACATGGATTACTGGAACCATGCTCTGTGGTCAGATGAGACCAAGATAAACTTATTTGGTTCAGATGGTGTCAAGCGTGTGTGGTGGCAACCAGGTGAGGAGTACAAAGACAAGTGTTTCTTGCCTACAGTCAAGCATGGTGGTGGGAGTGTTATGGTCTGGGCCTGCATGTGTGCTGCTGGCACTAGGGAGCTACAGGTTATTGAGGGAACCATGAATGCCAACATGTACTGTGACATATTAAAGCAGAGCATGATCCTCTCCCTTCAGAGACTGGGCTGCAGGGCAGTATTCCAACATGTAAGCGACCCCAAACACACCTCCAAGATGACCTCTGCCTTGCTAAAGAAGCTAAAGGTAAAGGTGATGGACTGGCCAAGCATGTCTCCAGATCTAAACCATATTGAGCATCTGTGGGGCATCCTCAAATGGAAGGTGGGGAGTTCAAGGTCTCTAACATCCACCAGCTCTGTGATGTCGTCATGGGGCAGTGGAAAAGGACTCCAGTGGCAACCTGTGAAGCTCTGGTAAGCTCCATGCCCATGAGGGTTAAGGCAGTGCTGGAAAATAATGGTGGCCGCACAAAATATTGACACTTTGGGCCCAATGTGCACCTAGGGGTGTACTCACTTTTGTTGCCAACGGTTTAGACATGAATGGCTATGTGGTGAGTTATTTTGAGGGGACAGCAAATTTACACTGTTATACAGTATATCACTTACTACTTTACATTGTAGCAGAGTGTCATTTCTTCAGTGTTGTCACATGAAAAGATATAATAAAATATTTACAAAAATGTGAGGGGTGTACTCACTTTGTGAGGTACTGTATATACACAGTACATAGCCTTACATATTACATGTGACAATAAATGGCGCAATGACTTATTGGGCTGGCATAGATTTTTTTTCCAAGGCTTTTTTGTATCCCCAGTCCAGCCCTGGCCGCTGTTCAGCAGCAGAGTACTGATTTCGTCATGCAGGTTCCTGTACATTGTGTAATTCAGTCTGACAAAAGAAAACCTCATCATTTCTTAGCTTTTTAGCTTAGCTGAGATGGGACAACAAACTATTGCAATTATTATGTAGCGGATGCATATGTTTCATAATCCCATTGCCCCGGTATTGTAGAGCATTTTTTTTTCTACTGTAGAAATCTTACAGGGTTATTCATTAAAAGTGATAATTGCAGGAAATTCAACATGAATTCAAAGGGAATTTCAAATGTAAGGCCAAAGTAATCAACCAAAAAGCATAGACGACTGGGTGAATTTTTCTGGGTCAGCTATTTTGGCCTTAAATTTGAAATTCCCTGCAATAGCCACTTTAGTGAATAAACCTGATGGAATATCCTAACAAGTGTTTGCCGTCTTCTGTTAAACAATAATAAGATACAGAAATATGGTCATTATTGCAGATTTAAATTCTGGAAGAACATGTACCTACCACATACACTAGGGGGAGCTGCAGAGCACATTGTAAACAAATATAAAAAAGACAATATATCAAGATTCTTTAAGGCTCAAGTCTTGCTCTATTGCACAAATGGTTCACAAATAATTAATGGTCACATTTTTCTGCCATGTCGCTTGCCAAGTAACTCCCTTCTTATGTTTCATGAAAGGCCCACCTTACAGCGATATTTCTCTTGGTTAACATTTACCTCCACATCACTAAAGCACAGTGATGCTGACTTTCCTACTTTGACATATTCCACTTGATCATCGAAATGATGGTACATATGTTTCTTCTTCGTTTATGCTTGTTTAAACCAAACGACTTTTCCAGCCATCATATGGGAGCAATTTTCCAATCCGTTCCCGCTGGACAGTGGTGAATGAGCAGTGTAAAATTTCGAATTTTAAAGGAGAATACAGGTGCAGTTGGCCCACATTGCTTCTAATTTAGACATGAGTAATAATATCTTCTCTTACTCATATCATACCATTCAGAGCAAGTCAGAACTTTTCAAGACTACATTCACTCTTATTCACTCTGTTTTTTTTTTAAATTAACCTCTCTTCTGGAGAGGAGATGTTAATGATCAAGATCAATCCTAATTTGGGGGGTTTATATCTCCAATATGTCTGTCTCTCTCAAAGAAAATCTATTTTTCCGTTCTAAGGTTCCTTTCCCACAGCTCTCTCTTTTTCTCATTAAAAAAAATGCGTTGTATATCTTAATACAAGATTGCTCCTTAAAGTAAAACCATGTGGAATGCTGAACGATTCCTTGACAAACATATATTGTTGACCCTATATATATATATATACTTGAAATTATTTGCAATATGTTTTGAAATCTATGCAAAATTATATTACACTCTTTTTCCCGTTGACCATCAAACTTAACCTTAGTTTGTTTTCCACATATTTTCTGCCCATGTAATTGCAGATTGTTCACCTTTTTGCCAGTGACTAAGTACTGCATATTGCTGCCCATGACTAAACATGCTTAACACACTAATTGTTGAAAGGCATGTGGCTTCACCAAACTCCGGCCCTCCAGATGTTGCTGAACTACAACTCCCATGATTCTATGAATGAAATAGATAAGCTGATAATCATGGGAGTTGTAGTTCAGCAACATCTGGAGGGCCGGAGTTTGGGGAAGCCTGGTCTAGACCATTATATTTATTTATTTATATATATAATATTTTACCAGGAAAGATACATTGATATTTCTCTCGTTTTCAAGTATGCCCTGGAACCACAAAATTGTTAGGACAGAGACATATGTAGCCATATGTAGCCAAATTATGCAAATAATATTTCTGTGTTCTAACTACAAATAAAACTAGTATTGTAGCAAAAGTATGCTATATCAAATGGTTTACGTACTGAAAACCCAGCTTCTAGATCCTTCTCATTTTTAGGATACATTACTTGAATGTGTTCCATGTGACGACAATTACTAATCTACACAATTTTTTATGTGGCTCTTGCCAGAAACACAAAACAATTATAGCAGAACTTCTCAAGTGACGGGGCAAACAGCACATTCAAAAATCCGAGTAGCTGTCTTGACATCTTTTTTTAGAACTTTGTGGATTTTTGTAAATCCCTTGTATGTACGTTGGCATAGATAACATAGGCTACAAACCAAACGACTATGTTTCCACTCCCCAATCTTAATCCCTTGAAGAGCCTTTAAATCTGTCACAGGCTAGACAGGGAGGGATAAAACATATTTAACCTGTGCTATTTTAGATACATTTATGGTTAAAGAAACCCAGAGTGGGCATTATTTATTTCTACAATGTCTTGGTGGTAAATGTCTATGCCCTATGACTGAACATTAAATAAATATTTGTAGCACGTGGAAAACTATGCTGCATAAAAATGCTCGAGGTAAGACAAATTAGTAAACTTAAAGGATAACGCCAAGATGAAGCTGACCTACTCCCAATGGACATTCCTTGGTGTAAACCTACAAGATTCAGTTGGATAGCAGAGGTTACTCGATATCCCATAATCCTCTGCCCTGCAAAAGATTAAGGGACACCGTTAGTAACGTTATGCTTCACAGGAGAAGAGTAGAATAGTTTGCATTTAAAAAGTCACAGTCAAATCAGCACAGTTTAAATACTGAACATTTTTTGACAGTCTCTCAAAACTAATGCAGTTTCATTACAGCAATGGTATACCTAGAATATCTGGCAACCTTCCAAAGATTTCAAATTTAAAAATAACACCCTAGGCACCTTAACTACTGTAACTTATGGCAAAGGTTATGATGCTTTGTGTGCAAATAAAATGGGATGACATTATGGGAAAAGTTCACTTAAAAATCGCTGAAGTCCTGATCGCATGGCTAAACCACCATAAATCCTATTGGCCCCACTGTATTGGCACAGGCTTCCTGTTTTGTGTAGTGTCAGTGTGTGTAAATGTACTTGAATTGTGTGTAAATGCAGGTGTGTATTTGTGTGTGTGTTGCAAGTATGTGGCCTTTCTAGCCATGATGGCTTCTACATACCCCATCACTCCTGTATCTCTCTCATACCTTGTACTCCCCGGCCACATGTTATCCCCCACATATGATCCCTCACCACGTCCGCCTTCCTCCCACATCTCTCACCCCCATGGTGCATCTTTCCAATACTTTTTTTACTCCCCACCTGTCTCTACATATCGTGTTGTATTCTGTGCTATGTCTGTATTGATGAATTACTTTTCTGATGTCAAAATCCTGTTTGAGCGTTTTGGTCCAACGGGAGTGTGGAGAAGACCGTAACTAAAGTGTCCACAGTAGAAATAAGCTTTGGCCAATTTGGGCACCATTATATACTTCATTGCTGTTGGTTCCTAGGTAAATTATATATTTATTTGGATTAGGGACTGTTATACTCTTATGTTGTTCCAGCACCGCCATTCTCTGAGATCCATGCAGTGCCCTTGCACCCACCCTCTGATGGCAATTTGCTGTGACATTATGCTGCATCACTATGCAATCAACCTGGTTAACAAGAATGCATGGTGCCATTCTGCCCAGTTTAACACAACTCACAATTTGAGACAAAAACAAGATCAGGAAATCTCTATAAAACAAAGTGTGAGTGAGGTTAAAGTACATATACCACTTGCTCCTGTAGCAAACCTAAAGAATTGGGATTTGTCTTTTAGTTTGTTTTGTTAGAAACATGCTTATTTATGACATTTTATTTTGCTGAAACTTGTGTTCTGATTACATACTTTTAAAACCAACCTGACATATAGGCTCCAGCGACAAGCTAAAAAGTCTCTGCTAACTGTTGCTTGAAGAGAGACATAGATGGTGGTACATTGCTCTAAAGTAAACAGTCAGGATCTGGCAACAAGCTCTCATTGGACAGACCTAGCAATATTACATCCAAACCTCAGATGAGAAACAAAACATTGGCAACCTCATGTCTAAAAAGAGAAAAAAATGATTTCATCTATGCTCAAAAAGCCAAAAAACACAATAAGTTGTCCATTTGGGGTTTATTTAAAATTAATTATTACATGTTCTTCTCTCTTTGAGGAACATGAAGCATGATGTATAGGCCTGCATACAAAATGACGGCAAAACAGCAATAGTCTGTGGCAGGAAATCAAAACTCCCCCTTTATCTACAGCAATGTTTAAAAGTCAGACAAATACATTTCTGTGTGTTTTAGATGCACCTGAGACACAATGGCACTCATAGTGTACTCGTGTCAAGAATGTCGTAACTCAAAGGTAGGCAAGCTTCGTTATACCGTCCAGATGTTGTGGACAACATCTCCCATGGGGCTCTTAAAGCAATAATGCTGGCAAAGCATCGAGGGAGATGCAGTCCACAATATCTGGATTGCCGATGGATACAAACCCCAAACTGCTACATACAGTATTTGAGAACTAAGGAGTTGCCCCATATCATTCCATTTGTGGTGTCTCGAGTTGAGCAACACACCTTGCAAATGTGTTGTCCTCTGGCAGGGAATGGATTAAGCTGAATTTTCTATTAACCCAGTGAGAAGTGACGTATGTATATACACTGAAGATGTTTAACTGTAACTACTGCCTGATTTATATCACTCCTTGTTTCCTATCCCTCGCACATAGTTTTATGTCAGTTATGAGAAATTTACGTTCTTCAACTTGTATGTATATTAGACATGCCAAAGTCTTTGTAAAAAAGGATATGTCACTGAAACTTTTTTTTAGACATATTTGTCAGGTCTTCTGCATATTTTCCAATCAAAAAAACTAAAAAAAAAAGTAAGGAGTTTTCTGGCAAGATGTTAAAAGATGTGGTTATAAACTTTGTTAACTTCTAGACCTGTCACTCAGAAGGTCCATTCAGCTTCTTCAAGCCTAGAGAAATCTTACATCCCCGGCACTGCAGGGATTACGGCTCTGGAAGCTATCGAACATTCCCTGGGAGAGTTACATTGTACCTCATACTTTTATTTTTCCTTTTTGATCAATCACAGGATGTGCGCCAGTCATCAATTTCATTTGTGATGGCCTTCCTCTGAGACAACATGTGTTTTTTTTCTAATGTAAGATTATGGAAAACATAACATAAGTATATATATATATATTATTTTTTATTTAAAAAGCATTTTGCACAGGGTCCGTAAAATGGGTGGATGAGACACCAAAGTATATTCAATACGCATATACAGATGTGGTGATGGTCGTGCTCAAACAAGTTTACGATCTAAAGTAAAGGGGTAAAATTACACAAAAGTTAATAACAGATGAACGGGAGGACCTCCTGTAAGGTTGTTATTCCAAAGTTAAGTTAGTCCAATAAAAAAGTATTACAAGATACTAATTTGATCTGTTATTTTACATTTACATCACTAGACTGATATGGCTGCAATGTCTACTCCAACACACAAGGTAATGTTAGAGTACAAACGGTTTGTTAGGTGTGATGAGAATTTGGCAATAATACCTGGATCACAAAATAACTGCCTGATTGACTGACTTGTGCAAAAATTAGTTGGAGTCGTTTCGTCCAAATCAAAATCCTTTTAATTCACAATCCAACAAACTGATTTGACATTTCATTGAGTAACCCTCGGCAGGTACCTTCCAGACAAATCGATTAGGCCGGGTATGATTTAAAAGGATTCTGATTCAGATGAACTAGCTCAAGCAAACTTAGGATCAAGTTTAGTATCGTCTTGATAATGTTTTCTGAACTTCAGTCTGAATTTGATGCGTTTTCAACACAATTAAAATACAAACGGTCACAAACTTTTGCTTCTAGTAATGCAGTAAAAAATCGTTATTGCAGCTCCGCTACAGTTATCCACTTAAAACTGGCCATATCTTCAGCCGTCATTGTTAATCACACAATCTCCAGATAATCAACACACAAAATCAATCCATCTTACAAAGATTTGACCTGTCTCCATGACTTTCTTTATAGTACAGTAGTGATGATAACTATTGTATAGGCATGTTTGTTTCCTGAAGCATGTTCATATTGGGAATTTTCTGTATGATGTTAATGTGTTTGTGGTTTAGTTTTGCACAATAGCGAACACTTGGATGGAAGTAGATGAGATGCTAATTGAGAATTCCTTAAATACATATTTTTAAAAGATAGAGCATCACTTAGAATAGGTTAACGCTAGTTATATGGGTTTTTTCTAAAAAAATTTTATTGATGCCAGGGTAAAGGCCCTTTAATGTAAACCCAAA